>NC_053490.1:203635087-203952170 GCF_905171775.1 Rana temporaria | reverse complement strand
GGCTTGGCCACACCTCGTCACAAAAAAACAAGTCCAAGCCTTTCTGGGCATTGTTACTGCCATCGATTTGTCCTCAATTTTCGCAATATTGCTTTTCCACTGACTAACTTGACAAAGGGTAACAAGTCAGTCATAGTCAAGTGGAATGATAAGGTTGAAGAGGCTTTTATGAAGCTTAAAAAAGCTTTGTTCCAGTATCTAGTGCTGCTTGATCCAGACTTCCCTAGGGAATTTGTTGTCCAAACGGATGCTTCTAGCGAGTGCTTCGGAGCAGTTCTGTCCCAAGAGGTAAATGGGGAGGAACCCCATAGTCTTAGTAGAAAACTGCAGGCACTGAGAGAAATTATGTCATAGTGGAGTGAGAGTGCCTGGCCATTAAGTGGGCTCTAGACTAATTTTGCCATTTTCTTCTTGGCAGGAAGTTTTGCCTGGTCTTGGGCCATGCTCCATTGACCTGCATAAGAGAGAACAAAAACACGAATGCCATGGTTACCGTATGGTTCTTGGCATTAGAAGTGTTAAAATTTGTGATCCAGGATAAAGTGCTCAAATGCCACACTTCCCTCTTGTGACCCCACTCACCAGAGTTAATAGATTCTCAGCTTTTCAGTCTGGGGTCAAAAAAGCTGTGATCTAAGTCTGGTGTACGAGCAATAGACTCTCAGAAAAGCTTTCATATGGGTGGATGGACCGAGGTAGATCACTCATAATGGGAAAAACAGAAAAAAGACAATAGTAAGTACTGCTAGTACTGTGTGTGCTACACAATCAAACAATGCCACTCACAAGAAATCTGTGTTAAACAGGCATCAGTGCATGTTCCAGTTCCCCCAATAGGATGGCGTGTATTCCAAGGATGGCGGAAGTTGCGTTACTGGTTCGAGAAACCACAAATGCGTCAAAGCGTTTTGCTCCTCATACGGGCCGTCATCAAGGATGCCCTGGAGGAGGGGTGAAATGCATTGACACTGAACCAGGCGCCCTCTTTCTGCTGTTTTTGTTTGTCTGAGGGAACTCCCATTTCCTGCTGAGGAGCTTCCGGTGACTGTTTGTGCAATCCCCATCCACCTGCGGATCCATTCATCGTGTGGACTTCTCCTTGATATCCCTTACTACTATAGACCGTATAGACTAATTCATATGAATTCATTTAGGATATATCTTGTTGTTTCCCCCCTCCTTGTTATTGATCCCTTATGGTTCACCTTATAGCTGCCAGTGAACGCTCACTCACACATTACCTGACAGTTCTATGTGATATATTGCTAGCACCTTTGTATTAGCTGATGTGGTTCATTCATTGTTTATTCATTCACTATTCCATTTAGCATGAGTTCTATTTAGTATATGTACAAGTTCTTATTACAGACCCAGAATTCAGAGGTTCAGAGAGAGTATGAGGTGGGAAAGAACCTCTAAACCCTGATTACAGGGACGTAAAGGGACCCTGAAGAGGATATGCTATATGAAACAGAGTCTTGAAGGGCAACAGGAAGAATGCAGCACCTATCTGTGAGGTAGCTTGAATAAGACTTAGGCCTTGTACCCACGAGCAGACATGTCCGATGAAAACGGTCCGCGGACCGTTTTCATCAGACATGTCTGCTGGGAGCTTTTGGTCTGATGTGTGTACACACCATCAGACCAAAATCCCCGCGGACAGAGAACGCGGTGACGTAGAAGACACTGACGTTCTCTGACACGAAAGTTCAATGCTTCCACGCATGCGTCAAATCAATTCGACGCATGCGCGGGATTTCCGGCCGCTGGTTATATGTCATAACCAGCGGACATGTCCGATGAGTCGTACTAACCATCGGACATGTCCGACGGACAGGTTTCCAGCGGACAAGTTTCTTAGCATGCTAAGAAACTTTTGTCCGCTGTAAACCTGTCCGCTAGGCCAGGAAACCGATCCGCTAGGCCGTACACATGGTCGGACGTGTCTGCAGAAACTGTCTCCGCGGACCAGTTTCAGCAGACATGTTCGATCGTGTGTACGAGGCCTCACAGTACCTGTATGGTCTGAAATGGAAAAAATGCCATGTTGCCACCACTGTCAGTAAATTTGTTGCAAAGACTTTGCTGAAGAAAATTCAGCTTGATTTGTGACTAATTGTGTTGCTGCTTGTCAAACAGTCATGCTGGAAAAACCAGCATCTGATTGACATCTGATCAGCACTAGCAGCCAATGGCTGTGAGTGCGGGCCGGTGTGTTCTGGCATTTTTTTTTCTTTCAGCTCACTGGGTTGAATGAAAAAAAAATGATAATGTGTACTAGGCATTAGTCAACACACAGAACTATGCTCCTCCAATTTTAATGGATATATGGAGAATCATCATTCATAATAAGAATTATAAAAATACAGAACCATGCTGCCTTCAGAAGTCGTAGGAAATGGGTAGAAGACATTGGGGAGATAAACGAGGAACAGTGGGAAAGGGCACTTGAACCTGTTCCGGTGATGTCCGTATCAGCGTCTCATAAATTATCACAACTTTTTATTCTACACAGGGCCTACAGAACAGCGCCACAATTACATAAATGGGGAAGAAGGGATACCCCTATGTGCCCAAAGTGCAAAGTCTAACAAGGGGACTTCATACATTTAATCTGGAGATGCCCAAAGCTACATAGGTACTGGGAGGAAGTATCACAGGGGATAACCAGAGCAGCGCAGGTACCAGTTCCACTGGACCCTCAGGTATGCTTGCTAGGGATCATTGACCCTGGAGAGTATACAAAAGGGAAGTACATTTTGATAACAAGGTTGTTGTACCTGGCAAGAAAGCTCATCGCAAGCTACTGGACGGCCCCTGGGGTTTCCACAGGGAAGCAATGGATTGCGTATGTCAACTCCCTGTTAGGTAGAGAACACTTGGCATATAAACGTAGGAAAGCAGTGGGTAAATTTGAGGAGATCTGGCACTCCTGGTTAGGAGACGCGAGTGTGGCACCACCAAAATTGGTGACGGATAGATTCTTAATGTAGAGAGCAGAGGACAGGGAGGGGGGGAGGGGGGGTTGGGATATCATGTGAAGGAAATAATGTTGTATAATGTACTTTAATAGATGTGTAATGGATGCCAAATAGGCAGATGTATGTACTAAACTGGAAAAAAAATATAAATAAAAATAAATTGGATTAAAAAAAAAGAATTATATTTTATTCTTTCTGTACTGACCAGGTTCTCTGACATCTTAAACTTTTAACACATCTGCTCTTAACCGTAATTAATTTAACTGAGTGTCTTTATGGATAGAAATGACTTTAGAATCCCCATGTTGTTGGCATTGATCTTTAGAGCCGGTTTACACAAGGGCGACTCGTCAGGTGACTCACCAGTCTGACAGTCGCGCTCCGCTCTATTCAATAGAACCATTCCAATAGGAGCGACGCAAGTCATTTTGCAAGTCGCCTCACAAGTCGTCTTGAGATTGCCTTGCCGAGTCGCCCCCAAAGTCGTGCCGCCCCTGTGTGAACTGGCTCTTATTGTTGCAGAATGCATCTGTGTTCTGTATGATGTCTAGCTTTTATTTTCTCAGAATGCTGTCTTGTTGTCGGGAATCAACAACAAGGATGGCCAAATCTGTGTAGCTACACGTATTAATATTAAAAGAAAGAACATTCAAAAGCCAGAAAATGGCAAACATACAGCTACAAGTAAATGAAAAACCCAGTGACAAAATACCTAACTAAATAAATATAAATTAACAGAATAACAAAAATCCTCACTACCAAACTAACTATATATAATATATACAAATAAGGACATGGAAAAGCAAGGTAAAACTGGAGGTGCAGGTAACATATAGGGAAGGGAAAATCAAAACTGGGATCAGGAACAGGAGAAATAGGAACAAGACAGCAGGCTTCAGGTCCTCACACATGTCCTCTGGGCCATGTTCCTAGGACCTTGCCATGTTATAAAACACTGTCATGCTAAGTTCTGTTTTGTTGCAAGACCACTGTTATGCTGCATGCTGTCATATTTTCAAACTGATGTTGTGCATTACCTAAATGCTGCCATGTTTTTCAGTTGCCATGATACCAAAATGGCATAGACTCCTGATTTGCTACGTGGGCCCCTCACATATTTGCTTAAAGCATAAATTAACCTATTCACTTCTGCCTCCCTTCTACTTTGTGCTATAAAATTGGATCACATCCAACAATACCTGGGATCTGTAATGGTGATATGGCTCTTTTTACAGATTTTTGTTTGGCTGTTGGTAATGGGCAGCCAAAGCTCATTTGGGTTGATTTACCAAAAGTTAATAGGCTGTTCACTTTTTTTTTTCCAATCAAAAAAAAAAAAAATGTTGCTTTTGTTATTGCTTATTACATACAGAACTTTAAAATATTTGTTAATAAACATAGGAATTGTAAGCATTTCAGTTTATTTCTTAAGTGCACAAAAATAAAAAGAAGATTAGTTAAAACAATGGCTATAATAGGTATCTATTTTGAAAAAAAACATCTAACAAGACAATACAACAAAATACATAAACCTCTATATAGAATTCCATTTTCATTCTATTTTCTGCTTCTTGATTTATTATAATTCGATTTTCTCACCCCCATCTATCACCCCCCCCCCCATCCTCCTCACACAGACCATCATAGAGCAAATTACTAAAATCAAACCAATACGACCATATTTTGTTAAATTTGTAGGGAGCTCCTCTATGTTTGTAAGCTAATCTTTCTCTTTTCAATATTTAATTTACCTTGTTGCACCATTGTTTGTGTGTTGGTGGCCTTGTAGCAATCCACTTCTGTAAGATAAGCTTATGAGCTAGGTAAAGGGATCTAGTCCACATTATATACATCTCTACAGGTAGAGCTCCATCTGGAATTATTCCCAATAATTCTATTTTAAGTGCACTTCTTATTTCTGTCCGACATAATCTATTCAAGGTCTGGAACACTTTCTCCCAATATTTATGGAGCTTAGAGCAGCATCAAAGCATATGAATAGGAGATCCGTTAGATACAGAACATCGCAGACATAGGGGCGATACATATTTTCCCCAGGCATATCATTTTTGTGGAGTTTAGTGAGTTCTGTGTAGTATAAAAAGCTGGGTCAGTTGCTGGGATGGTGAAATTGATACCTCAGTTAGAATCTCCATAGCCCCCTTCCATTCCTCCTCACTAAGATCTGTCAGGTCTTTTTGCCAGTGGGTAAGACTATTCGCCTGTCCATCTACTTTCTCTGTATTTAGTAACATCAGGTATAGGTCCCCTATTAATCCTTGTTTCAAAGGTTGAACTGAGATTTCCTTCATTAGAATCTCTGATGGATTATATTGTAGTTGGAATATTAGGGTCTGGCTTTGTAAAGCGTGTCTTATTTGAAGATACTGATAGAAATTATTATTTAATAATTGAAAACAAGCTTTTAATGTATCGAAGGGTAAAAGCACATCTCCTTCGAACATAAGAAGGGTTAATCTTGTCTTTTTCCATTCTAATCATTTTGGTAGTTTTTTCAACTCCAATAAACAATAGTTATCCCATATTGGCCTGTGTCTAGTGTATCCCCTATAGTGCGTAACAATATGTATTGTTTCCCATAGCTTATGGATTAAGAGAAAAGTTGGAATCTTTCTCTTCTTAAAAAATTGGTGGGAGACTATTTGCTGTACCAAGGGTGTTGTTTTAAATTTAGTCATTAGTATATTCTGTATGGGGTCTTGATTATCTAGCTCCTCCCATCCACTCCAATGTTGAAGTTGTGCTGCCATGTAATAGAATCTTGAATTAGGAACCGCTATTCCCCCTCTACCTTTTGCTTGTTGCAGAGTTTCTATCTATCTTCTATTCTTTTTTTTAAATCAGAAAAGTGTTTATTGAAACATTCACAGTTTTACACAGATAATACAGTTCTCCACAGCACATACATATGGCAAGCCCTGAACGACATAACAGGTATGATAAGATAGACAATAGACATAAACGGAAAACAAAACATCATTATCTTTCGTATACATGCATGCCCCTTGCTCCACCCTCCTGCACCAGTACTCCCCCAAGATCCATTGTGCGCGCTCTCCCTCCCAGCCCCAATAATACATTCAACATGCCTCGGCAGTCCCACATATGTACATTTCTATAGGCACCTCAGAATTCTGGTCATGACTAGTTCCGCAGGGCTCAGACCTGGAGTATCCAACCACATCCCCCATATCCTCTCAAATCTGCCGGGACTCCCCCTGTGTTGGTAAATGTATTTTTCCATTACCAATGCCCTTCCCACATGGGATATCCAGGATGAATGGGTCGGAGGGGAGGTAGATTTCCACCCTATCAGGATTCATTTTCTAGCCTGGAATAATGTCCTTGAGACAGCCACCCTAGTCGTCTCCTCAGGGACTGCATCCTCCAGCACCCCCAGCAGGCAGCAAATAGGATCTACCGGGACCTTCGTCTGAAACACCGAGTTGATTGTCTTCACAACCTCGCCCCAGTACCTGTGTAGTTTTGGACATCGCCACAGGAGATGTATCAGGTCCCCCTCGTGCTGCTGACATCTGCAGCACATCGGGTCCGCCCGCCTACCCATCCTGTGCAACCTCACTGGCGTATAGTGGACCCTCAATAATATATAGAGCTGTGACACCTTTTGAGCGACGTTCAGGGAGCATGTAGTTAGGGACTGAAGGGCTTCCTCCCACTGGTCACCCTCCACCCGGCCGAGATCCCTCTGCCAGGCAGACAAGGCCCCACATGGGTATGCGTCCAGGTGTCTGGACAGTAGCATCTGATAGCACTGAGATATAATTCCTTTGGTCTCGGAGGTAGTGTTCAGCAAGTGGAAAACTGGGGCTGGTGACAACGTCCACTCCACAGCATTCCCCTGTGCTGCCACCGCATGGCCAAGCTGGTGATACGGAAACCACATGGACGCCGGGAGATCAAATCTGGCCTGCAACTGAGTAAATGTCAGCAGCCTGCCATTTTGAAATATCTGAGACAGCATTGTTATCCCATGCACCCCCCATCTAGGTTCCCTCTGTAATTTGGCTAATTCAGAGTATGTAGAGTTGTTCCATATAGGACTGTGTTCAGTGAACCCCTGGAGTTGCCTGCCCTTGTTCCAGATCTTTTGAGACAGCGTCAAAGTCGGGTGGAGCTTATTAGATTTCAGGAACATCTGTGCCTCCAGGCCCTGGGGGATGGTATCGGCTCCAGAAGCAAATAACATCAGTCGCGCCGCCGATCCCACAGGGTCTCTAGTCATGGAACCCACCAGGTGCTGTAGCTGTGCAGCCATGTAGTACACCCAAGGGTTGGGGACCGCCAACCCTCCATCATCCTTCGCTCGCTGGAGTTGCTCCAGCCTAATCCTGGGGGCCCTCCCATTCCAGAGCAATTTCCTAAACAGGGTGTTCACCACTCTGAAAATCTTCAGGTGGATGACCACAGGGGAATTGTGTAAGAAATACAACAGTTGGGGCATTAAAATCATTTTTATTAAATTTGCTTTGCCTGCCAGGGACATCTTAAGATTGTTCCATGTGTTAATTTTATCTCGAAATCTGGACAGCAATGGGTATATGTTTAGCTGACAGTAATCTGACAGTTTGGGCGAAATTTGCACCCCTAAGTATCTGAAGCTATCCACTACCGGAATGGGGCAAGAGGCAGGAAGGGCCACCTCCCTGTCGTCATCCAGCATCATCAGGGCAGATTTGGACCAGTTGACAGTAAGGCCTGAAAAGTGGCCAAACCTTCGAATGACATCCATGACCCCCGGAAGCGACAGGGTGGGGTCCCCCAGGAAAAGCAGCATGTCGTCAGCATAAAGCATTATCTTCTCATGGAGGTCACCATACCTGAAGCCCTCAACACTGTCACTTGACCGTATCAGGGCCGCCAGAGGCTCTATAGCGATCGCGAAGAGCAGAGGGGACAGGGGGCATCCCTGCCTAGTCCCCCTGCCCAAAGCAAACGCCGGCGACATCTTATTCGCCATTCTAATGGACGCCTGCGGGGATGCATACAGTAACCTGGTCCATGCCACAAATCGTTCACCAAAGCCGAACTTTTTCAGCACTGCCCATAGGTATCTCCAGCTGACGCTGTCAAACGCCTTATTGGCGTCCAGCGACAGCAGGGCCCTCCGCCCCCCATTATCCACCTGCACTTGCACGTTTAGGTATAACCTGCGTAGATTGGTTGCTGTGGACTTCTGCGGCATGAAGCCAGCCTGATCCTGGTGGATAATCGTGGATACTATCCCATTAACCCGTAGTGCCAGAACCTTAGCTAAGATCTTTACGTCGCTCTGAAGCAACGAGATTGGCCTATATGAACCCGGGTCAACTGGGTCCTTCCCTGGTTTCAGCAGCAAGATCACATTGGCCTTGTTCATAGAATCCGGGAGCACCCCCCTCTCCAATGAAGCGTTCAGAGTCCTCAAAAGCTCGGGGAGCAGCAGCTCCCCATACTGGGTGAACACCTCCATGGGTAACCCGTCCTCCCCTGGGGCCTTACAAGTAGGAAAAGAACAGGCCGCGGCCTGAAGTTCCTCCAGAGTAATGGGTGCATCCAACATCTTACGAGCCCCTACCGACAGTAACGGCAAATCAATTTGGGACATGTATGTGGCTAGCTCCTCATCTGTGTACTCTTCCCTTGACCCGTATAAGTCTTTATAAAAGGTGGCCAGTTCAGAGATAATACCATCAGGGGAATTAACCAACCGGTCGTTGGCTGTGCGTATCGCGCCAATAGCCGGCGACTCCTGTTGAGAGTGTGCGATTCTAGCAAGCAAGCGACCCGTCTTCTCCCCCTCCTCAAAGAATGCTAGTTTAGTAAAGAACCGTTTACGCTCCACAGTGGAGGATCGCAGACGGTCCAAGGAGTCCTGGGCCGACAACCATGCCTCCCGCGCCGAATCCGACGGGTCAGTCACATATGCCAGTTCTAGTTTTTTCACCTGATCTCCCACCTGTTCCTGCAGGGCAGAGGAATTATGTTTAACAATTTGTACCTCATGGATGAACACCCCCCTAGTAAACGCCTTAAAGGCCTCCCAAGTCTGAAGTTTATCGCTACTGTTTGCATGCGACCTAAAGAATTCCTTTATCTGTGATATGACCCTGTCCGGTGAAGTAAACAATTTAAGCCAGAAGGCATTTAACTTCCACGGGGCTCTAGGGAGGGAGCTGGGGAGCTGCGTAACCAACCATAGTGCTAACGGGGAGTGGTCCGATACCCCTCGAGGATAGTACTCCACCCCAGCTACACTACCCACCAAATTCTGAGTACCCACACACAGGTCGATTCGGGACAGAGACCCGTGGGTCTTGGAGAAGCATGAGAATTGTTTGCTGCTGGGATTGCGGATCCGCCATATGTCTGTCCACCCCACCTCACCCAATAGCCTGCTGAGGGCCGTGCCCCGGCCCCCCCGGGGGGGAGATACCGGGGGATGTCTATCAAGCTTTGGATCTAGGTAGCAATTAAAATCACCCATTATCAGTACTGGAATGTCTGGCTTGTTGGCCAGATATGACAATAGCACCTGCAGCACCTCCCGGGAAAACGGGGGGGGGGGGGATATACACAAAAGCTAAAACTAAAGTCATCGTATACAATTTACAGTAGAGAAACACAAATCTGCCCGATACATCAGTTAGGGAGTCTAACTCCTGATAGGCCAAGGCCTTGTGTATCAATACACTCACTCCACGTGAAAACGCAGAGTAAGTGGAGTGGTACGCTTTTCCCACCCAGGCGTATTGCAAAAAGCTCACCGTATCTTTCTGCAGGTGAGTTTCCTGCAGACCGATAATGGCCGGGTGGAACTTTTTTAAGCATGCAGTAATCATAGTCCTTTTCAATGGATCATTTACCCCCCGAACATTCCATGACACTATTGGTGTATCAGACATTGCATAAAATTATTCAGTAGGATGGAGGGGAATGAGAAACTCACATGTCCAGGGGTCAGTCTCAAGATTGCGTGCTGATCCGTTTCTGGGCACAGCGGGACAATCCTCAGGTGCAGCCGGGCACGCATTACAATATCAGGAGTAGCACTTGTGCAGTGGAGAAAAATGAAAGTTAAAGAAACAAAAACCATAGCGACAGGTGAGCCAAAAAACAGGTAGGCACACCACCTCCAAGAAACCCGACAGGGGTATTCACTCGAACTTAGATGGGTGCGTAGGTAGACCCCATCTGCGCCAACAGGGCGCCAGCACTGGAACCAGGCCATCACATACGCCTGGCCCCATACACACAACGTGCAGTTCTGCCCCCCACCCACTCCCATGGGCTTGCACAAATATAACAAAAAAAGGGGCCAAAAATTGGGAGGGGAGAGGAGGAAACAAACAGGTTTTCCACCTAGAAAACAAGGGGCAAGCATTTGCATTAGGAATTTCACTCGCCTTGCATAGAAAACTGGAAAAGGCCCTCAACCGACCAATTAAACATTTCAGTGTGAAGGCTTATGCCCTCCATGCCTGGTGCGGACCTCAGCTACAATATCAGCCATCTCCCCCGTCGCGGCCTCTTCTGCACAGATCCTGTTCGTTGTGGTCCAGCCAGCCGGCTGCATCTTGAGCGGATTCAAAGAAGTGATTCTGATCTCTTGCCGTTACACGGAGCTTTGCAGGAAATCTATCTTCTATTCTTGGTTTTCTTTATTTTCATATAAGATCTCTGAAAGTTGCATCAATTGTTCTAAATGTCAACCAGACTGGACAATTGTGTAATAGATATAACACAGGCTGTTTGCTTTACAAGGGAATGTTCCCTTAGCTTAATGAATGTGATTGGATGATGGAAGTCAATGGAGAGTCACTGTATTCACTAAACTAAGCTAAAACTCCATAGGAAAGTGAAAATTCCCTTGCAAAGTGAACATCCAATCTGCCTTCAGTAAGTCATTCTTACTATATATAATCTGAAGCATTTCTAAATAGAAGAGGAGCAGAGAATTGATAAGTTACCCACTTATTAATTTACCAAACTTATGAAGAGATTATTGGAACAGGTCTGCAGCGACCCTTACATGAATTTGCCCAGTAATTATTGTGACCCATATACATTTACATTTTATATACACCTGCTGTCAGTGGAAGGTTAGCAACAGGAGCTCAGATCGGCGCACATTCCTAGGAGTAGGACGTGCGGCTCATAGCTCCAGGCAGGCAGGCTCCCAGCTTCCAGCCAGCACCCAGTGCTCAGCATTCCGGTATCCAGATTCACAAACGTCCCTTGGATTCTTGTTCTATTGCCTATGGTCCTTCCCCCCCAGCCCTCCATTCCCTAAAAAAAAAAAACAGCAGCAGCAGCAGCAGCCGGCCGCAGCCTCAGCCCCCTAGGCGCCCTGACCATCAGCCAGGCCAGCAGGAAAGACCGGGGCTGCGGCCTACAATCTTATCCACCCCCCCACTCGCTCTCCTTTCTCCTACCGCCTACCTTTCTTCCTCCCGCAGGTCTCCGCCAGCCAACAGCAAGCCCAATTGATGGAGCACACAGCAAGGTGAGTGGCCGCCCGCCACAGTGTCCACAATCCGCGGCGGCCGCTTTGGGAAAGTCCGCAGCAGTGCCCTAGCAGCACGCCGTCCATCCTCCCGCGGCCCCCAGGTCACATCAAGGCCCGCTTAATCCAGACCGCCCCCCCACCCTGTGATCTCCCCTACCATTCGTCAGAACCTCCCTGAGCAAGCAGCCTCCTTCCCCTTCAGGAAAGTCCGCGGCTTGGGCCTAGCTCCATCCGACGGCCATCTTTGTACACCCAAGGAACAGGAATCAACTGTTCCTCATCCGCCCCCTCCCCTTACCATCCACAACTACCACCACAAAGGTACCAGTGCTCACCCCTGTACCCCTGTAACAGGTAAGGACCCAAGCCTCGGCTGCCATAGTGAGTTGATCCAGGGTTTACCCGATCGCCCATGAGGGATCAGGAAGGAATTTTTCTCCCCCACCGCAGCTGATTGGCCTGGCTCGGCAGGGGTTTTTCACCTTCCTCTGGATCAACTAGGGGGTTAGTTTGGGGGACCATTTATCGCCACTTACCAGAGTCACTAGAATTAGCCACCATCTCCAGCGTCATCATCGTCGGCGTATCTGCTATCATGGGTAACATGAAATACCTAGCAAAGCCCATTTGGGGTCTAAGAACAATCGCTGCAACATTACCAGATGCCACAAAAAAGTACTACAGAAAGAGCAACTGTTAAGAACCGATCGACAAATGACTGTCAAAAATAGGATGCCTACATTTCAGCTACAACACTTATCATGCGCCTTGATCAACACAAGATCTGCAGTAAAGCACAGACAGGAAACCCACGATTTCATCATTCAACGCGACATTGACTGCCTCTTAATCACAGAAAGCTGGATAACGTTGGACTGTAACACCATTCTAGGAGAACTGGTGCCAGAGAATTATGGTATCTTAACCGAAAACAGAGTAGGGCAAAGAGGAGGAGGCCTAGCAGTGATCTACAAGGCTCACCTCTCACTCACCAAACCTGATCTACAGAGCTCACTACCATTCATGGAAACCCTCACTCTGCAACTGCAAACAAATCCCCAGGACACCGTTCACATACTACTCTGCTATAGACCACCTGGACCAAAAATGCAGCTACTCACATCATTGACAAAATTCATCTCCACCTATACCTTAAATATGAAACATCTCCTACCACTGGGGGACTTTAACCTCTGGGCCAACTCCTCACAGGACCCCGTCGCTGACGCCTGCATTGACCACTTGGAAGGATTAGGTCTGCAGCAACTGGTACATGGACCCACACATGTTTCAGGTCACATTCTCGATCTTATCTTCAAACAAGATATGGATATCAACACACTGGAAAATGAGCCCCCTACCCTGGACAGATCACCATGCAATCAAAATTCAAAATCACTATAAACGCCCTCTTAAGAAAAACAACAAACCCGTCAACAACACACTGGACAAGATCCCAGAAGAAGCTCCATTCGAAACTCTTTAAAACTACATTATGGAACAAAATAAAAACAACAGAACAATGTCAAACAGCAGCGGAAACGCTCAATTCAATCAACAAAGCTCTACTACAGACAGCAGACATAGTAGCTCCGAAACGCAAAACGCTCATCCGGAAAAACAACTCCGGTTGGTTCAACAACGATCTCACATTGCTGAAACAAGAGCGCAGAAGAGTGGAAGCAGCCTGGAGAAGAAACTCAACAAAGGGAAACCACATAATTTACAAATTAATCACCAAGAAATATCACTAAGAAATCTTTAAAGCAAAAAAATATAATTTTTCTAATATCCTCGCCAAAGCCCACATCCGTCCCCGCGAACTCTTCAATTTAGTTGCTCAGACCATGAATCCTGCCTGCCTAGAGGCTCTGAATTTTGAATCACAAAATTTTTGCAATGAATTATTGGATTATTTCATTAACAAAATTGAAAATATGCGTGCAATTATTCAACAAAAAAGAACCTCTACCCACCCCCCATTTAAACCAAAAAGGCAATATTAATACAAATTTGCCACAATCTACGAAATTCACACTAAAAGCAATCTCCATCGACACCACCAAAAATATCGTTGTGCCCTGCAAGAAAGTACATCACCTAATGATATCATTCCCACTAAACTGTTGAAATGTGCCGATATTTTGGCACCGGCTATCACACACCTCATAAACCAATCTTTTAAGGAAGGCATGGTGCCGACCTCCCTGAAACAAGGCATAATCAAACCCATCTTAAAAAAAACAGGGCTCGACCCCAAAGACCCAAACCATTGGCGACCCATAACAGGTCTAAACATCTTCTCCAAGGTAATAGAGAAAGCAGTAGTGCAACAGCTACAACACCATTTAGATACCTACAAACCACTGGATCCATTTCAATCGGGTTTCCGTCCTGGTCATGGACTTCTTAAAATATGGGATGACGCTCTCGAAGCTGCAGATGATGGAGAATCTTGTCTCCTGATACTGTTGGACCTGAGTGCAGCTTTTGGTACAGTAGACCACAAATTGCTGCTGACCCGCCTAGCTGAAGTAGCTAGAGTGGCAGACTCGGATCTACCCTGGTTTTCCTCCTTTTTGGAAAACCGATCACAGATAGTGAAACTAGGTCCTTTCACTTCTGAAAAACGCATTGGTGTCATGCGGAGTCCCTCAGGGGTCACCCTTGTCGCCCGTACTATTCAATATTTATCTCTGCCCCCTCCTCGAACTCATCAGTAATCAGAATCTACTCTACCATTCCTACGCGGATGACACCCAACTCTATTTCTGTATCAGCAACAAAAAGGATCATTATCTCGGACTAGAGAAATGCCTTACTCTGATAGTGAATTGGATGATGGATAGTTATCTTAAACTCAATGGCTCAAAAACAGAACTCCTTCTGTTTCACGCCAACCGGATGCCCCCATCCATTTTGGGACAAACCATCACTCCTAGCACCAAAGTCAAAAGTCTTGGAGTCACTTTTGACTCTGACATGACAATGGATGCATAAATAAGTTCAGTAGTCAGCGGATCCCACCATCTGCTGCGCCTACTATGTAGACTTATTCCATTTATCCCAAAATAAGACATAGCAGTCGTGGTGGGAACCATAATCAACTCCAGACTCGACTATGCAAACGCCCTTTACCTCGGACTCCCAAAATACCAAATTGCGCGTCTACAAGTCGTCCAGAATATGGCAGCACGACTTGTAACAGGAAAAAAATCATGGGAATCAATCTCTCCCTCCCTTAGGTCCTTTCACTGGCTGCCCGTAAAAGATAGAATCACGTTTAAGGCACTCTGCCTGATGCACAAATGTGTACAAAACAGTGCACCCCAATATCTATGCGAAAAGTTTAAATGTCATAACCCAAACCGTGTCCTCCGATCTACCAACCAAAATCTACTCCAAATACCCAAGGCCCGATACAAGTCCAAAGGAGAATGACGATTTGCAGTCCAAGGACCTCGACTATGGAACGCTTTACCAACCAGCATCTGAATGGAAGGGAATCATCAGGCTTTCAGAAAAAAACTCAAAGCCCATCTATTCTGAAGGCAAAAAATAGTAGGAAATGGATACCAAGCGCCTTGAGGCGATTCAGTTCGCATATGTAGTGCTATACAAGTTTCTCACTCACAAGTTGCTCACTCACATTTAACAGTTGTGCGCTTCTATGGCCACTCTTACTTTTTCTTTGCATTAAACCCAATCAGATGTATGAACTATGTTTTTTTTCCTTTTATATAGTTGTTCATATGTTCAATTACTGCTTGGCTAATGAGGGTTATGCCTCACGAACAGCTAAAAATGTTAAATCTGTGTTGTCATTAGTGATCATTTTTGGGAGTGTGAAAGATCTTGCTCAGATGCTGTAATTATATTATGGCTATATTCTGATACATCAAAGTGTTTTTCAATTAGAACAATTTTGCATATCTCTGGTGGGTTGGTCTATGAATGGCTGAAAGTCCTAAGGGGGGAGAAAACGCTTCATTAGTGTGTTTCCTTGTGAATGAAAGGCAGAGTTCAGAAGCGCACTGTCTAACTTGGCAATGTTCCCAACAGAACTCGTGATCTAACCTTTGCTACAGAACACGCATTCTATTGCATACGCTTTATTTATGTTCAAAATGGAGATGGTGGAATTGAAATAAATTATTCTGCTTTCACACATGATTGACCTTGATGAGTATTTAGAAAATGGAAATGAAAAATCTTGACTGGGCAATTCCCAAGGGCACTTTCCCTGTAAATCTCCACAGTAATTATTATGTATTGAAGTCAATAAATACTGTGTGTTTGTACACAGACCCTCTAAAGCATGAGCATAGTGTCAATAAACTCATTTATAGATAAAAGGAATGGTTCACATTCTAGAATAATATTTCAAATGAAACAGGAAGCAGTTTAGCCCTACATGGTGTCAGGAATTAGCAGACTTTTAGCATTTAAGTTCCAAACAAATGATTTCTAAATGATTCATGCCATGAAATATATAGGGGTAAAGATTATTCTTTTAAAATGTGAAGACCATGCTTTTTCATTAGACGCACAGCTTAAAATAATGACAATGTATATAAATTGTGTATTCCTAATATGTTTTTATTTATTTTTTATAAAATTCAGCTAGAAAATTAGATTTGCTTCTTTTGTACTATTCAAATTCAAGTAATTTGGAGTTCATTCCATAAAAAGTCAGACTTATATTTTGGTTTCTTATACACTATTCCCCAGAGTGAATGACTGGCAGGTGGGTTGTAATATACATAACCAGCACAGCCATCTGTCTTCCTTTCAGATGATTCTGATCCTTTATGCAGTTGTCACCAGCAATCTTTTGTGTGCACAGTAAGTATTACAGTGCACATTTTAGAGATGCACAAGGAAACTATGATATTCTCCCTCACAAAAAAAACCTAAGGATACTAAACTTAGAATAAAAAACACAGATTTTTTTTCTTTATTTTTTTTCCACACCGGCCTGTCTAACCTCTGGTAACCCTGACATTCTTTTGAGTAAAGTGTCTGATATTAAAGCAGATTGCTTTCATGCCTACATAAGTAATATCATATGCTTCACATCAGCCTATGCTCAAGATAGCCGAATTCCCACTGTATTATTGCCTGTGAGTGAACACACAATGCATACTAATAATCCATCTGAATCATGCTGCCTTTCAACTTTTCCAAATAGCAATACTATGGATGCAAACTGAAGGATCACAAAAAAAGAACATGATTGAAATTGTAGAATAATAGAGTGCATTGCACTTTATTCTGCAAAAAGTTTAGTATGAGTTGTGATGGCTAATTTAGCTTTATTAAGTATACTGTATAAAATATCAGAGGATTAACCTTGAGGTCTGCTTAAGTCTCAGTATTTATCCTTCCCTGAAAGTATATTGACATTATTAACGTCAGGAAAAATGAAATCTTCAAAGAGAGTTGATTATTCCCTTCTCACTTCTGGCAGTTAAATATTCAGTTCAGTGAAAATATATTTATTTATCTTGAGACTGCTTACAATCATTCTCAAGCATGATTCTACTTTTACCATTTTACCATCTAATGCACTATGTTGGCTATGAAAAATTATGCCAGCCTATTTTTACAGGTTGCAATATTAGCTGGATAAGTGTTGTCAGTCTCTCTAGGAATAAAAATTATTGTTGGACATTTCTAATTGTCTGATAGAATTCATAAAACAGGTTTCTCAAAGTCAAATGGACACAACGCATGTTTTAATCAGAAGTAGTTTTTCTTGAATATACCACTGTCTGATCCATGGGCAGTACAGCTGAACAGGCCTGAATTTGGCAGAAACTATGAACCTTAGTTTGAACACCATGAAGTGGTAATTGAATACAGTGGGCTATACACACTACACTCTCACCACTAAATGACAGATTGCTGACTGCATAATTTAAATTTACCACTGGGAATCCCAGTGATGTCACTGACTGAAAAGCTTGGTTCTAGCGTTTTAGAATCAAATGTGTGATGCTTGGGATGAGTTTAGCATTTTGAAGAACCTGAACAGTAAATCTATTCAATAGCTGGCCAGGTATCAGAAACTAGACCTAGATAAAAGACAAGTTATAATCAGAAACCTTCCGGTAATGATCAAAATTAATACAACTTCATTGGACAATCTGGTTCAATCTGTATGTAAATTTTACATGTACACCTCTTGTATCAACATTGTAAACAAAGAATGCTGTACAGTACTGACATAAGAACTGAAAAAAATAAGACTCAAAAAACAAAATTGGTATTCAACTGTGCAAGACATTAAAATAAGTCCTACAAAAACAGATCAAGTGACAAATAGACATTGGAGGAAGGATTTAAACCTACCATCTATTTGATTTGTAAGAGATGCCATTCCTGTAAGAATCAATGTCTCCTCTCATGATGAACCTACCTAAACTGTACATACTCTTGTGATTTTTGCTGTGCACAACCTGTCATTCTTCAAGTTGGATCTATTCAAAAATTGCAACCAAAAATTAAAACTAGCTTCAAAGGGATTACATTTTTTTTTGTATTCTTTCCATTATTGTTACGTTCAGGGCTAACAAACTAAATGCTCCAACATTTGAATTCCATTTGTAGTAAGTAAAAATGTATCTATTTCTAACCAGCAAGGTAAGCTCTAGGTCAGGGGTAGGCAACCTCGGCCCTCCAGCTGTGGTGACACTTCAAGTGCCATGAGACATTGCAAGACCCTGAAACTCACAGGCACCACAAGTCCTGTGAGACATTACAAGACCCTGACAATAACAGGCATGGTGGGCCGAGGCTGC
Source organism: Rana temporaria (assembly GCF_905171775.1). NCBI lineage: Eukaryota > Metazoa > Chordata > Amphibia > Anura > Ranidae > Rana > Rana temporaria. The sequence continues at coordinate 203,933,856 of NC_053490.1, read as the reverse complement.
CTACCCCTGCTCTAGGTTCTTTAGAACTGTTTTGCTGAAAATAGAGCATGTTGCTTGCAGAATTTTATAGCTGAAGCTCTGACTACACACACGGCTGTCTGAATGCATCAGAGAATAGGCATTTTCTCTAGGTATAGAGGGAAATGTAATGTCTCTGCTACCTATAAGCACATGTCTTCTCAGGCTTAATAATAAACCTATAGTTGCGGGTCCACAAGCTTGGGAGCAAACCATCACATTTCCAGACTGTTTTACAATGAAGTATAATAGGAAAATAGTTGTAAGTCTAGAAACAGAATGTTCCGTTATCCATCCATAAATAGCTGAACAGGGTGATTTCCTCATAATATCTGTAGGTACAGTGCACTCTCCTTTTTATCACTTGCTAGCTTATATAAGTGACACTAAATGAATGTTGTGCAATGTCTAAAATGTAAAAAATATGTGAAGATACTGATTAAAATACAGGCTAAATATTGTGGATACATGTTATGTTATATTGCATGTGTGTGATGCTATGCATTAACTAAGATGCAGCAATAATGCTCTATTTTATCTCTTGATAACCACTGTATTCTGCATTGACTTTATTCAGGTTGTTGTCAAAGTTTCCATGACTGTTCCTGATTGGAGGCTGCAAAGAGCTGGAAAACAAAACATTGAGTTCATGCACATTTAAAGACCACAGGAAGACTGCTTAAGGCAAAACTGCCCCATAATATAAATTAAAATGTAGTAAAACTTTTTGTCATGGATCAGCAAATGTTTCCTATTCCTCTAGCAAATCTTCCCAGTCAAATTTAAATATCAAGGAGATACACTTCAATGATCAAACCAAAGTTTCCAGAAAACTCAAGAATACCTAAAAAAAATGAATCATATTTGTTTTAAATTCATAATGAAAGAATGCCTTTCAGAGTCTCTTGCATGGATACAATAATGTATGATATTATATAATAAATACAGTATGTTTTGTTAAATTTGTGGCTCCTCTTATAAACATTCCTAAAAGTAAGAGACATGTGCAAACGTTTACAATTTAAAACATGTCTTTCATAATGAATATAAATGCCTTCAGCAAATGTAAATTACTTATAAGTTTCCACACATGAATTTGAAAGGATGTATTTTTGTTTATTAAAATGCAAACATTATGCTAATAACAGAAACACTTGGATTCCTTTTTTGTTTTGGGATATTTAAATTCGACAATACATAATTATATATATATCCCTTTGAAAAGCCATTAGTTTTATTGGTAAATAGATATAAAAGTACAGGGCTAGCTTAGGGTAAGGTGACTAAAAGCCCCTAAACTGTTTAAAGAGCCCACAGAATTACTCTGAACTGCAAATAATGATCTAGAGGTGATGCTCACATAGACCTAGGCAGCACTGCAGCTCTAGATTAAAGAGCTAAATTTAGCTTACCAAACTTGCCTTGTACCTTGAGGCAAACCATTTTCATCCAATATCTTTTCATTTAAATAATATTGTTTATTTTTAATGTCACCCTCAAATGTGGTCACATGATACCACATTTTGGTAGTATGAAAATATTCACATGCAAATAAGTAGGGTTGCATGGGAACTACACAGAGGTTTGCTAAACAACAATGATCAATAATCAACAACCCAGAATATTGTTTGAGCAAGCAATTTATTGCACAGGTTAAAAATGATAGCTATTGTTTATCCACTTGTTACATCCACTCCATTCTTTCCATTGCAGCCTGCCTTGGCTAATACATTTGTTACAAAGCAGTAAAAGTTGTATTGTATTTTTTTTAATGGGAGGCAAGGAACTTGCAATACATTTTTAAATAACCCAACCCCCTTATATAAAGCTTACTTTATTAAAGTAAAACTGGAGTTTTAATTCTGTGTTATTATATATAATTCTGTGTCATTCTAAATACAGTAGGTACATAATTACATTGTTGATAAGGCTAAATACAAACACCAGTCCATCCAGTTCAGCTTGTGTGTGTGTCCATATCCTTGTATATTGTGCTCACTAAGAAACCCATCTAAAAAATGTTTGAGTTCAAAAATCCCCACTGACATTACCAACTGTGGAAGGAAGTTCAACACCCTTACCTTTCTCACAATAAAGAACCCTTTATGCAGTTTAAGATTGAACTGCTCTTTATTCAACTTCATTGTGAGGCCGGAGGGTCTTCTAGATAAAATACTTTTCTTCCAAAGATATTCACCATTTAGAGATTTGTAAATTGAGATCATATATCCCTTAACCGATTACCGACCGCCTCCTGCAGATATACATAGGCAGAATGGCATGGTTGCGCAAAGCAATGTAGAGGTGCATTGCTTTGAATTTGCGCAGTGCGTGTGCGCCCCTGCCGCAAGCTCCATGACTGTGCCCGCGGGACCCATGGAATCGATGTCCGCCGGTGTACAGCGATCGTGCCACAGAGCTGCAGAACAGGAAGATGCCTATGTAAACAAGGCATTTCCCTGTTCTGCCTTGTGACAGGACACTCATCTACTGCTCCCTATCATTGGGAGCAGTGATCAATGTCGTGTCAATGGTAGTCCAGCCCCCAAACAGATAGAATCACTCTCTAGGACACACTTAACCCCTTCCTCCCGTCAAAAGTGTCCGATGTGTCCGCCATAATGTTGCAGTCACGATAGAAATTACAGATCGCCGCCATTACTAGTAAAAAGAAGATTATTAATAAAAAATGCCATAAATCTATCCTCTATTTTGTAGACGCTGTAACTTTTGCACAAACCAATCAATATACATTTATTGTAATTTTTTTACCAAAAATATGTAGAAGAATACATATGGGCCTAAACTGAGAAATACATTTGTTTTTTTTATATTTTTTAGGGATATTCATTATAGCAAAAAGTAATAAATATAGCTTTTTTTTCAAAATGTACATATTTTTGTTTATAGTGCAAAAAATAAAAACCACAGAGGTGATCAAATACCACCAAAAGAAAGCTCTATTTGTGGAAGAAAAATTACATAAATTTTGTCTGGGAGCCATGGCACACGACCGCGCAATTGTCAGTTAAAGCAACGCAGTGCCGAATCGCTAAAAATGGCCTGGTCATTGGGCAGCCGAATCCTCCAGGGCTGAGGTGGTTAAGCACATTTTCTCCAATTTTTATAGTCGCTCCTCATAACTGAAGTCTTCCAGTCTCCATTTATTCACATGGCTTACTCCTTATCCAGCCTTTTTAACTCACCCTGAAATTTAGGAGTAACCCAGTTTTTTACTACTCTCCCTAATCTCCCTAGCAAAAAAATCTCCTTTATCCCAGCAATCATCCTGGATTAGTTGCCAGGTGTCCATTTTTTTGCAGGACTATTTTTATATGTATAAAAGCAGTTAATTTTCAGTTTTTATGTCTTCGGCCTGTTTGTAAGTGGTTAATACCATTTACACATGGACTTTGCATACTACTACTTGTTTAGTTATACAACTGGATAATTTTCCCTGTTTTTGGCTTTTTGTGTAAATGTGACATGGTACTGCTTCATGAATTCTCTATGCTGAGTGTGATCTTTAGCAATATTAATTATTAGGTGGGATAGGCTTTCCTGAAGAGATTTGTTTTTTTAGGGATCTCCTTAAGGCAGAGTAGTAGGGAACTTTGTAGGTTGGGGTAGGGAGTTCCAGAGAATGGAGGCTCTGGAGATTTTCTGGAGGCAAGCATGGGAGGAGTTGGGAATGGCTTGGTATGTTACATAGTTATGTAAAGTTGAATAAAGACACCAGTTTATTCAGTTCAACTTGGGTGTGTGTGTTTATGGCACTATAATTTTCCATGTTCCTGTACATTGCATTCACTGAGAAACACATTTAAAAGTTTTTTTATTTTACACTCCCCGCTAACACCACCAACTGTGGAAGGAATATTTGAAAAAGGTTTGTATGGTCGGTTTCCAGCACAGACAGTACTGCACCAGTCCTTGAAAAAAAAATTAAAATATTAGAGCAAAAACAAACTGAGTGGGTGTTTAGACCACATCAGTAATATAGGACTTTGTGGTGTGTCAGGGATAGGTGAGCTAATGATTCAATATAGAGCGTTGTATAGAAAAAATAACAATTTATTATAGATATATAAAAATAAAACAAAATTAATAAAATCACTTGTTGCCCTGTTACAGAAGAGATGCTAATAGTGATTAGATGAACTTGATGCTAGTCGCCGACATGCTTCGCAAGAAAGTGCGTCTTCTGGGCGCCGCATTCATCTAAATTACATCCTCATCTAATAATATGTAAGAAAAACAAATTAGTTACATAACATGTTTTCGGGCATAGAAAATACAAAATTACATAATTTATACTTAGATTAATTTATCATGAAAATATATATATAAATGCTCACCAGCAACTGTAGACTGGCAGACCTTGTCAGCAAAGACACATGAAGCCTGAGTTAGGGGAGATGGACACAACCATAGGGCAGAGGCTCGCCTGAGCTGCAACTAAGGCCCCCTGCGGGAGTCAGACCCGCAGAGTTTAGAGTGAAGCTGTTTCCCCCTGATGGCATTCAGATAACGGTAGGTGGTAAAATAAGATCTATAATGATAGTGATGAAAACCAATAAGAAATATAATATATATGTATATATATGGATATTAAAACATATACTGTATTTGCTGGCATATAAGACTACCTTTTACACTTAAAAAAACTGCCCAAAAAGCAAGGGTCGTCTTATACGCCGGGTCAGCTGCTCGGATGCCTGCTGGATGTGCCGTAATACTATATGTAGCTTCGGCTACATACAGTACATACCGCTTAGCCAATCCCGGTGAGTGATGTATTCAAATGAATACAGAGCCTGCTCGGATTGGAGTAACAACCTCTGCCAATCCGAGCAGGCTACATACAGCCTGCTCGGATTGGCTTTGAGAGTCAGAGAGGAGTAGGCTAATGATGTTACAGCCTCTGCCAATCCAAGCAGGCTCTGTATTCATTAATAGAATTCATTGCTCGCTGTGATTGGCTCCAGCTCCAGCAAGAAGGAAGAAGAATATGGCCCCAGAAGGAAGAATAATGAAGTGTCAGAAGCCTCGGAAGGGGGGTCATCTTATACGGTGAGTACAGGCAAAAAATCTTAAAAAAATGTAAAAATAGGGGGTTGTCTTATACGCCCGGTCGCCTTATACACCGGCAAATACGGTACATAGATATACACTATAGGGTTGCTGATGTGGATCAGCAGACAGCCTAATCATAATGTTCAATCAGTATATATTTGTTATCTCATTGTTGATGTACAACAAGGGATACAAGAATAATATTCAAACAAATTACCTACCTAGTATGACATATTGAACCGGATATCCTCTAGCGAGGGGCAATGTGTAGAAGCGGGACCGTGGGGTACTAAATCCCCTAGGGAACCAAGATAAACATATGCGTTTTAATGGTAACAGCAAACCCAGGTAAGAGTTTTATATTTTAAGTATATGAAGCAAAAAAGCAGGGTTACTATCTGTGGAAGTGTGGAGCTGGGTGGGGAAATAGTGTTGAATCACAGAGCGATATAAGTTCAGTAAGCCGTGACCCTCCTCATTCTATAATGAGTATGTAAATTTAATGGAAAAATTGTTCCAACATATAAATAAATATTCTCCCTCAGGCCCCATACACATGGGAGCATTTATCCGCGGATACGGTCCAGCAGACCGTTTCCGCGGATAAATCCTCTCGAGGATTTCAGCAGATTTCTCTGCGATGGAGTGTACTCACCATCGCATTGAAATCCGCGCCGAAATCCTCTGGCGATGACGTGTCGCGCCGTCGCCGCGATTATGACGCGGCAACGTACGCGACGCTGTCATATAAGGAATTCCACGCATGCGTCGAATCATTACGACGCATGCGGGGGATCCCTTCGGACGGATGGATCCGGTGAGTCTGTACAGACCAGCGGATCCATCTGTTGGGATGGACTCCAGCAGATGGATATGTTCTGCATGTCAGCAAATATCCGATCTGCTGGAATCCATGCCCAGGGGAGATATATCCGCGGAAAAAGATCCGCTGGCGTGTACACACCATAGGATCTATCCGCTGAAACCCATTTGCTGGGATTTATCTGCGGATGGATTCTATGGTGTGTACGGGGCCTCAAAGGACTTGTCAGTCAAACAACGGGGAGGGGATGAAGGAGGATCCAGGTTTCCTGAGCTCTATCAGCACTGACAAAAAACCCATTGCAGACGCTCCACACAGATGCATGAAAGAGGACATAAGTGTCCTATGTGTCCATACCTTGAGATGCAATAGCTCCAAACGCACTCCCGCTGGGTGCTCGTGTGCCTCCGTCTCCCCGGCGTGTGTATACTGTCTCCACACGCCGGCGGTTAAATATACAGGGCGACCCTTCACTTCCTGGTCACCCTGTATATTTAACCGTCGGCGTGTGGAGACAGTATACACACGCCGGGGAGACGGAGGCACACGAGCACCCAGCAGGAGCGCGTTTGGAGCTATTGCATCTCAAGGTATGGACACATAGGACACTTATGTCCTCTTTCATGTATCTGTGTGGAGCGTCTGCAATGGGTATGTGTCAGTGCTGATAGAGCTCAGGAAACCTGCATCCTCCTTCATCCCCTCCCCGTTGTTTGACTGACAAGTCCTTTAAGGGAGAATATTTATTTATATGTTGGAACAATTTTCCCATTAAATTTACATACTCATTATAGAATGAGGAGGGTCACGGCTTACTGAACTTATATCGCTCTGTGATTCAACACTATTTCCTTTTACTGAACACTATTTACCCCATAGTGTATATCTATGTATATGTGTTAATATCCATATATATACATATATATATTATATTTCTTATTGGTTTTCATCACTATCATTATAGATCTTATTTTACCACCTACCGTTATCTGAATACCATCAGGGGGAAACAGCTTCACTCTAAACTCTGCGGGTCTGACTCCCGCAGGGGGCCTTAGTTGCAGCTCAGGCGAGCCTCTGCCCTATGGTTGTGTCCATCTCCCCTAACTCAGGCTTCATGTGTCTTTGCTGAAAAGGTCTGCCAGTCTACAGTTTCTGGTGAGCATTTATATATATATTTTCATGATAAATTAATCTAAGTATAATTTATGTAATTTTGTATATTCTATGCCCGAAAACATGTTATGTAACTAATTTGTTTTTCTTACATATTATTAGATGAGGATGTAATTTAGATTAATGCGGTGCCCAGAAGACGCACTTTCTTGCGAAACATGTCGGCGACTAGCATCAAGTTCATCTAATCACTATTAGCATCTCTTCTGTAACAGGGCAACAAGTGATTTTATTCATTGTGTTTTATTTTTATATATCTTTAATAAATTGTTATTTTTTTCTATACAACGCTCTATATTGACACGACACACCACAAAGTCCTATATTACTGATGTGGTCTAAACACCCACTCAGTTTGTTTTTGCTCTAATATTTTAAAAAAACTGTAGAAGGAAGTTCAACATCCTTACCACTCTAACAATAAAGAACCCTTATGCAGTTTAATACTGAACAGCCTCTAGTCTAATTTCAGTGTGTGGCCACATGTCTTCTTTAACCCCCCTGGCGGTATCCCCGAGCGTGACTCGGGGTGGGTTTTTTCTGCTGCGATCGGTATCCCCGAGTCACGCTCGGGGTAGACATGCAGAGCCTGCAGCGTGCGCTGGCTTACCTTGTCCTAGATCCAGCGATGTCACCGCGCTGTGTGAGCGAGAGAGACCTCGCTCGATTCACACAGCGTCCTCCTGTGCCGCCGATCTCCGTTCCCTGTGACGTTACGACGCACGGGAGCGGAGATCGGCGCCAAATTCAAAAAGGTAAACAAACACAGTACATACAGTATACTGTAATCTTATAGATTACAGTACTGTATGTAAAAACAACACACCCCCCTTGTCCCTAGTGGTCTGCCCAGTGCCCTACATGTCATTTTATATAATAAAAACCTTTCTTTCTCCCTGCAAACTGTAGATTGTCCATAGCAACCAAAAGTGTCCCTTTATGTCAAAAATGGTTTTAGATCAGCTAAAAAACAGCGATAATAAGAAAGGGGGCACATTAGGAGCCCACTTTGGGTAGTTGGTTTTCGTTCAGGTAGTGGCAAGATTGTCCACTACCTGGATGATTTTCTGTTTATAGGACCACAGGATTCTGGGAGTTGTCAGGAGCTATTGCAGGCTTTTCAGGATATGGCGGCGCAGTTTGGCGTCCCGCTGGCGGAGGAGAAGACGTGTACCCCGGTGACATCTCTGGAGTTCTTGGGCATATGTATAGACACGTAAGATGGAGTTTTGTTTGCCGGAGGCAAAATTGGTGAAATTAAATTCTTTGCTAGCCTCCTTTCTGGCAAGAAAGAAAGTGCGACTCAAGGAGATGCAGTCGCTGCTAGGCGTCCTGGCTTTTGCTGGCAGGATCATGCCCGTTGGACGGATTTTTTCGCGTCGTTTGTACCTAGCGATTGCTGGCTTAAAGTCCCCGTTTGCCCACGTCAGGCTGACGAGTTTGATTAAGGCAGATTTGGTGGTCTGGGCACGTTTCCTGGAAACGTATAACGGCACATAGTTTTTTCAGGAAGAATTTGTTGCGGCGCCAGACTTTAGGTTATTCATGGATGCGGCAGGGTCCAAGGGCTTTGCTGCGATATGGAGAACACACTGGTGCTGTGCAGCATGGCCAGAGTCTTGGGTGGTTCAGGAGGTCACAAGAAACATTGTTCTGCAAACAAAAGGATTCTGGTGGAAACAGACAATAAAGGGGTCCTCTTTGCCATCAATTGCCTTTCGTCAAAGTCTTTGTTGGTGGTCAAGATTTTAAGACAGGTTGTTTTTCTTTGCTTACACTTTAATGTTTGGCTAAAAGCCAAGCACACACCGGGAGTGCAAAATAATCTTGCCGATGCGTTATCTCGGTTTCAGATGGACCGTTTTCGTCAGCTGCTTCCGGAGGCGGATGTGGAAGGGATGCGTTGCCCGGAATTTTTGTGGGACCTAATCTGGACATAGTTTCAAGAGCTATACAGGGTTCGGTGGCACCAAAGACGTGGTTGTGCTATGCTGCTTCTTGGAAGAGCTGGCTGTCCTTTGCAGAAGAGTTAGGAGTTAGTGACGGCCGCCCTTCCGAGGGGCCATTATTAGCATTTGTGGCTTCCCTTATGGAGCAAAGTTTGTCTTTTAGCCATATATCAAAAACCTTAGCAGGAATTTCCTTTTTTTGCCGACTGCGGGGTTTTGCGCCGTGCACAGCTTTCTTCTCAGTGAAACAGGCCTTGAAAGGGTATAAAAGGGTTAATTTTGTTCCGGATGACAGAAGGCCGATTTCACTCGACCTTTTGGGAAAGTTGTGCGAGATAGCGTCGTCCGTTTGCTTTTCGGTTTTCGAGTCAATACTTTTTAGAACGGCGTTCGTGCTTGCTTTTCATGGGGCTCTACGCATATCAGAGCTAATCCCTAAATCTAAACTGGGTGGGTTGGGTATTTTAGTCGACCACGTAATGGTAGATACCTCGGGAATTCAGTTATGGATAAGTCGTTCTAAGACCGACGCGTTGGGTAAAGGTGTGAGGATTCGGTTGGCAGCCCAGGACGTTAAGTCTGTCTGCCCCGTAGATGCGGTGACTTGTTTTTTGGACGTCAGGCCCCCAGTTCCAGGGTTATTTTTGGTTCACCAGAATGGAGGGCCGCTTACCAAATATCAATTTGATGCGGTACTACACAAATGCCTGCTAAAGTTGGGTTTGCCCGGAGAGGGGTATGTGAGTCAGACATTAAAGACATGGGGAGGTGGAAATCAAATTGTTTTAAAGTTTACGTTCGTCCTAACCTGTTTATTTAAATTTCAGGTCAGCCCCGCACAATTTGGATTCTGGGACATTCCTACATTCACTGGGCGCATAAGAGAGCGGCCTTGCGTAGGTATTCAACTAATTTATCGCTTTGTCCGGAATCATTCCAGGTTTTTTGGAAAGGTGTGCGGGGACTTCAGTGGCACCAACTTTACTTTCACTTAAGTGGGCTTAGTCAGCGTTGGCCTAAGCCGGATGTATTATTAGTTCATGCAGGTGGGAACGATTTGGGCAAAGTAAGGACTTTGGATTTGCTATTTTTGATTCAAAGGGATCTGCAGCGGTTTTCACTAGCCTCTCCAGGCACTATTTTAATTTTCTCAGAAATCATTCCGCGCTTCTCTTGGCTCTCCTCTCCGCAGAGGAGGGCCATGGAGAAGATGAGGAAGCGGATAAATCGGGCTATGTACAAGTTCATGCCACAAATTGGTGGTTTGTCTTACAGGCATGTTGATTTAGAGGGGGGCTTTACCGGGTTATACAGGCAGGATGGCGTCCACCTCTCGGACGTGGGTATCGATATTTTTAATTTGGGATTGCAGTATGGAATTGAGCAGGCCGCGGAGGTGGGGTGGGGCCAGGCATGATGCTCATACCCGGCTTGTGGGACGTGATATGTCAATTAATGATTTAAATACTGCTCGAGTTACAAAAACTGAGCAGTTGCACATATTTTGGTTTTGCTTGATTAATGGCAATTTTTTGATGTTTGAAGTTATGAATTAAAATGGTTATGTTGATTTTAAAATGCTTTGTGTTTAAACCAATAAAGTTACCGCGGCCTTTATTCGCCAATGGTGGGTCAGTGTGTTTATTTACTATGGTGCCTGGAGTAAGGTTGTTGGGTAAAGAGTATGGCCTACAGTCCCATAAGAAAGGGGGCACATTAGGAGCCCACTTGAGTGGGATTGTGGCCATCATGGGGTTAATATGGTATCAGGTGCTGGTTTATGGGTTGTAGTTAGCTTATGTTTGCAGGTAATTCCCAGGTACTGTTCCTTTAATTCCGGGATCATCAGCCAGCCAATGGGATGTGACGGAAGCTTCTGGGAGACAGGAAAGGCTTTATAAGGACTGGCTGGGCTGGGAATCTCCCTCTTTTCCCTTGGCAGCAGCAGCTGAAGAACTCCCTCCCTCCTCCCCTGTCGCGGTAAATTTTATGTGGTAGGCGTCACCTTGGGAGTCCAAGGGGGACATTATATGTCAATTAATGATTTAAATACTGCTCGAGTTACAAAAACTGAGCAGTTCCACATATTTTGGTTTTGCTTGATTAATGGCAATTTTTTGATGTTTGAAGTTATGAATTAAAATGGTTATGTTGATTTTAAAATGCTTTGTGTTTAAACCAATAAAGTTACCGCGGCCTTTATTCGCCAATGGTGGGTCAGTGTGTTTATTTACTATGGTGCCTGGAGTAAGGTTGTTGGGTAAAGAGTATGGCCTACAGTCCCATAAATTATAATCACTTGCAGAATTGTGCGATAGCGATTTGTGGGGAAATTCGTCATAAAAAAAAAAAATAATGACAGCAACAATTCTGCAACTGAGAAAATTTCAGTATTTTTGATTTGATTACATTATTGAATAATTTTTATTAGAATTATATTATTATTTGTTATAATTATTTATAATTATTTATTATATTATAATTTATAATTTTGTTTTAAAAAAAATGTCATACCCGGGATGCCTATTAGATTCTTGTTTGGTCAGATTTAAGTGAGTTATTCCTAAGAATTGCAGGCCTACAGTACAAATCACCAAATTTCCTTGCAAATAATTGTACCGCTTTTGGTACGTAATTCCAGACAGAATCATACCGCCAGGGAGGTTAATGACCTTAAGTTACATAGTTTCCCCCAAATGCATTCAATACATTCAAATATTTGTATATTGCAATAATATCCCCTCTCAAGTGCCTTTTCATCTATGGAGAATAACTTGAATGTTTGTAGTGCTGGGAAAATGTTTTTTGTTTGTTTGTGATGTGTGTTGTCCATGTACACCTTACAGCTGAATTCGATGTTGGGATGCGCTCGCTGCCTTCAGCTATCATTGTGATCTTGCTGGGTGTCACGCACGTCCCTGCACTTTTAAGGATGGCTCCCTCTAGACAAACCAACCTTTATGGTATCCATTGCTATACATGCTCCAATTTGCTGGCTCTCAAAACAATAGCATTAGAACTGTAGTATGCAGAGGAGCCTTGATGTGAGCACTGCAGCTTACACATATATTTGCAAAAGTATGCAACTAACCCTCTGTTTTTAACGTGAATTGTTGGACAGGGTCAATGTGTTTTTTTTGGCAGGCTAGCTTGTAAGTATGCTGGGATTATTTTTTGTTTACTCTTTTCAGTTCAATTACATCCTTCCTGAAAACTGATGACTAAAACTGTATTGTATATTTAAAATGTGGCTGAACCAGGGTTTTATCTCTTGAGTAAATGCCATTTTATTGCATGATAATAGCCTGCTAGCCTATTATTTCTGTCTTTGTATATATATTTTTTAATTTGGAAGAAATATGCTTCATCTAAGCCACATTTTCTTCTTTATATCACTATGTGTAATCTATGTGTAATCTTGTAGTTTGATTACTTACTAAAGTCTGTTTTTATATAACACCCCCTTTCCTCTCACTTATGCCTCCAAGCAGCAAATGATTACTTGTAGAAACCTTCACCGCTTAATACTTCACATCCTTTTTCTACTACTGAGCACCTCTATGACAAAATATCTCCCCTTTCCTGTCCAAACCAGTCCACCTCTCTCTTCAACAGTTCACACTCATCCTCACTGGAGGCACTTACTCCTCTATCTACATGCAGAATCAGGCATCAACCTTTAGACTCTTGGCAAACTGATGACACCAGAAATCTCAAGAGACATTGTACTCTCAAGACAGTACTCTTGAATAACTGTGGCATAAAACCAAATTCCTCTGAACTTCACCTTTTACAAATCTGCACTCCTAAAATAAAAATTATGTCATGCTGCTAAACAAACCCACTCTGTCATTCTTATTAATACCTTGCCATCCAGTCCTCATAGGCTCTTGTCCACCTACCTACCTAATTCACTTACTGCCCAAGAGATTACCAATCACTTCAAAAACAGAATTGATGCAATATGTGAGGAGTGAGGAAACCCCCACTGTAGAGATATCTCCCCCACTTAACATACCAGCGTGGTCAACACTGTCCACTTTTCAACTGACTCGCGCTCTTGAGCGCCTGTTGCATAAGACTAAGTCCTAGAAAGATTTTAACCAAAATAAATCTGCCCTCTAAAAATACAATTCCTGTCATTTCACTGCCAAGCAGACCTATTTTATCACTCTCATTAACAACTTATAATCCCTGTCAACTCTTTCTACTTTTAACTCTCCTCTTCGTCCACCACTACCTCCACCCACTAACTCACTCACTGCCCAGGAAATTGCTCATCACTTCAAAAATAAGATTGATACAATTCATGAGGAGATCTCCGCTGTACAGATATCTTCCCCAATTAACACTCCATGTCCACAGGTACAATCATTACTTCCCTCATTCAACCCCACTACTATAGATGAACTTGCTGAACTTGTCCACTTAACCATCTGCCCCTGGACCCTGTTTCCTCGCAAATTCTACGGTCACCCTCTGGCTCTATCCTACACTCCCTAACTCACATCTTCAATCTCTCCCTTTCTTCTGGCATCTTCCCCAACTTTCTAAAACATACACTAGTCAGTCCCATACCTAAAAAGCTCTCACTGGTCCCCACCAATATTAACAACCTATGCCCCATCTCCTTGCTCCCCCTTATAGCCAAACTCCTTAAACGTCTAATCTACAACCGACTGAGCCTTCTTGATCCCCTTCAGTCTGGATTTCGCTTTCAACACTCCAGAGAAACTTCTCTTGTAAAACTTGCAAACAATCTACTAACGGCTTAATCCAATGGACACTATTTTATACTCATACTCCTGGACTTCTCTGTTGCCTTGGACACAGTGGACCACACCCTCCTCAAAAAACTCTACTCCTTTGGTCTTTAGTCTTCACAACTGTACTCTTCTCTGATTCTCATCTTACCTAACCCACCACATCTTCAGTGTCACTTCTTCTTCATTTTCTCTTCTTCCTTTTTCCTTTGGGGTTCTCCAAGGTTATGTTCTTGGACCTCTCCTATTCTCAAGCTACACCTCATCCCTGGGCCAGTTGATTGGCTTCCATGGCTTCCAATACATCTCTATGCTGACAACACCCAAGTTTATCTCTCTGACCCTCAGCTCAATCATTCAGTCTCTTCAGGTATTCCTAATATACTAACAGATATATCCTCCTGGATATCACACCACTTCCTCAAACTCAAGCTATCCAAAACCAATTTCATAATTTTCTCCCCCACATGCTTCTTCCCTTTATTTATCTGTCAAGATCGATGGCAAAACTATAAACCCATCCCCGCATGCCACTGTCCAAATCTTGCCGCCTCAACCTATGCAACATCTCCAAAATACACCCCATCCTAACCAATGACACCACAAAACTCCTAGTTCACTCCCTGGTCATCTTTCACTTTGACTATTGCAACTCCCTCCTCACTGGATTACCTTAACATAGGTTATCCCCCTTTAGTCCATCATGAATGCTGCTTCCAGGCTCATCCACCTTGCCAAGTATTCAGTGCCTGCTATGCCTCTCTGTTAATTCCTCCACTGGCTCCCAGTCACCCAAGAAATTAAATTAATACTAACAACTTACAAAGCCATCCACAACTCAGCTCCCAGCTACTGCATATCCCTAACATATTTAAAAAAAAAACAATCTAATCGTTCTCTTCGATCCTTCCAATACCTTTTGCTCTCTAGCTCCCTCATCACCTCCCCCTATGATTGCATCAAGGAATTTTCCCAAGCTTCTCCCATTCTATGGAACTCACTACCCCAATATGTCCAAAAATCTCCTACTCTTTTTGCTTTTAGACAATCCCTGAAACCCCTTCTCTTCGTAGAAGCCTATTGTGCCCCACCTAACAATTGTATTTTTATTTTCTCCATCAGCAAATCCCCCACAACTATTACCTTTTCTATCACCCTCCATCCTAGATTGTAAGCTCTAATGAGCAGGGCCCTCTGATTATTCCTATATTAAATTGTATTGTAACTGTGCTGTTGCCTTCATGTTGTAAAGAGCTGCACAAACAGTTTGCGCTATATAAAGCCTGTATGATCATCATAATAATAATAATAGAAATAAACAAGTGGGTGACTAAAGCGCTAGCCAACAGTGAAAATTAAAAGTGACCAGTGAAAAACAAAATGCTGCTCAAATCTAAAATGTGCTAACAACAAATAAAGGTCTGAATAAAGAATGATGAGCGCAAACTAAAAATCTAAAAGTGAATATAAAGACAGTCCATAGGGGACTGATAACAATCAATAAAGATATGCAGTGAATTCAAAATTAGTGAAATAACCCAAAACTGATAATAAATCTAAAAATAAAAGTCCAAATATATAAATCAAAGTTTGGATAAATCAATCTGGTGTGCCAGTGATAAACAAAACTTCTGCACTTCGGGCATCAATGTGGACAATCTTGATAACTCTTTGCTTAGCCTGGGCTCACAGAGCGCTTACCTCCAGACACTAGGTCATGCGCACCAGATTGATTTATCCAAACTTTGATTTATATATTTGGACTTTTATTTTTGGATTTATTATCAGTTTTGGTTTATTTCACTAATTTTGAATTCACTGCATATCTTTATTGATTGTTATCAGTCCCCTATGGACTGTCTTTATATTCACTTTTAGATTTTTATTTTGCGCTCATCATTCTTTATTCATAATAATATAAATACTGAAACTTTTGCCTAACCAATTGTCTCCTAGATCCTATTACCAGCTACTACGGTCACCCTCTTCTTCAATCCTATACTCTCTCACTTACATCTTCAATTTCTCCCTATTTACTGGCAAAAATCACCCCTGTACTTAAAAAGCCCTCACTGGACCCCACCAATTTAAACAATTTAAGACCGATCGCAATGAAGTCAACCTACTTGACCCCTTACAGTCTGGCTTTTGCTCGCAGCACTCCACAGAAACTGCCCTTCTAAAACACACTAATGCTTTACTAACTGCTAAAACCAATGGCCACTACTTCATACTCTTACTACTAGACCTCTCTGCAGTCTTTGATACTGTTGACCATCCGCTCCTCCTCAATTAACTTCACTCCCTTGGAATCCAAGATTCAACTTTTTACTGGTTCTCCACCAATCTATCACAGAGCCCCTTCAATGCTACCTATCAGGGATGGGCCGAACACCCCCAGTTTGGTTCACACCAGAACATGCAAACAGGCAAAAAATGTGTTCGAACACACGAACACCATTAAAGTTTATGGGACACGAACATTAAAAATCAAAAGTGCTAATTTTAAAGGTTAATATGCAAGTTATTGTTATTGTAGTGATTTTAATAATGCTTAAAGTAAAACAATAAAAGTAAAAATATTCCTTTAAATTTCGTACCTGGGGGTGTCTATAGTATGCATGTATCGTAGCGCATTTTTCCCGTGTTTAGAACTATCCCGGCACAAAATGTAATTTCTAAAGGAAAAAAAGTAATTTAAAACTAATCGTGGCTATTCATGAATTGTCGGGTCCTGGCAATGCAGATCAAAGTCATTGAAAAAAACGGCCGAACCAAAAAAAAGCGTGGGGGTCTCCCAAATTCCATATCAGGTCCCTGCACCAAAATAAAAAAAAAATGGTGTGGGGTTCCCCCAAAAATCCATACCAGACCCTTATCCAAGCACACAACCTGGCAGGCCGCAGGAAAAGAAAGAGTGCCCCCCTCCTGAACCGTACCAGGCCACATGCCCTCAACATAGGGAGGATGCCTGGTGGTTGTGGGGGTCTGCGGGCAGGGGCTTATCGGAATCTGGAAGCCCCTTTAAAAAAGTGGACCCCCAGATGTCCTCTTTTTGTAGGGGTCCCCCAAGACTCTGTTCTTGGACTCTTTCTCTTCTCTATCTACACCTCATCTCTTGGTCACTTGATAACTTCCCACAGCTTCCAATACCATCTCTATGCCAATGACACCCAAATTTATCTCTCTACTTTTCATCTCACTCCTTCAATATCCTCTTGCATTACTAACTTCAGCATGGATGTCGCACCACTTCCTTAAACTAAATCTCTCAATAACTGAGTTTATAATATTCCCCCTTGCTCGTGCCCTCCTCCATCATGATCAATAATACAACTATCTGTCCCTCTACTCATGCCAGGGTACTAAGTGTAATCCTAAACTCTGACCTGTGCTTTTGGCCCTAAATCCAATCACTCCCTCATTGTCTCTTGCCTTGACTAAAGCTACTCATTCACTCCCTTGTTATTTCTTGCCTTGACTATTGCTACCCCATACTCCATTCTCATTCAACACCTTTTCAGAGAATCATGAATGCTGCTGGCAGACTCATACCCCTCCACTGGCTTATGATTGCCCAGTGATTTAAATAAAAAATACTAACAACAACATACAAAGCCATTCACAACTGTGACTGAAGCTACATCACCAATTTTGTCTCCAAATATGATCCAATCCATCCTCTCCGCTCCACCCCCTGCTATCAAAATCTCTTGTCTCCTCCTTCCATGCTCATCTCCAGGACTTCTCCCATCCTCTGGAACTCTCTACCTTAGGCTGCCCGGCTATCCCAGAATGCCTTTAGGCGATCCCTGAAAACTCATCTCTTTAAGGAAGCCTATGACTACTCCAACCAACTGAATTTTTTTCACTTCCATCAGCTCATCCTCCACAGCCATAACCTTTTGTATCACTTGCCCCACCCTGTTAATTTGTAAACTTTTATGAGTAGGGCCATCTTAACTCTATTTTATTTTACTGTATTGCAACTGTACTATTTCCCTTCATAATGTAAAGTTCTATGTTGGCACAATATAAATCCTGTATAGTAATAATAATAATAATAATAATATAATTTACAAAAATCTTTAGCATATCATTCACAGTTTTGTATATAACAAAAACTGTTATACTAGCAGTGTGCCTATTTTTACACTTGGAATGCACTCTGTTTATAAAATTCATATTGATAAATCTGCATTCTTTCTTTTTTTTTATTTCTTAAAAAAAAGTTTGTCCTGCTGCCCCTGAAATACACAATCCCAGGACAATGTTGCAATCAGCATGTGTGCTTCTTAATGTTGGGTGACTAAATGAAATATGAATGTGACAGCCCTCAAAGGTGTAAAGAATAAAAATAAAAAAAACTGTGCTAATAAACAACCAACTGTGCTATACATGTGTACAAATAGAAAAGTCCAGTAATAAAAATGTGAAATTCTTCCACTGATGTGCAAAAAGGTGTGTGATGTTTCTTCACTTCAAACAGCCTCCATATCCATAGTGCTCCCACCACCTCATGCAATGCTCGCTTACCTCTTTCATTCGACCCTCCTTGGGGTCAAACACTCCTTGCACTTAGTGCAAACACTCCCTTCAGGAAATCCTCAGTAATCTTTGATGACTCAAGGAACAGGAAACAATCTATAACTGGTATGGGTTCCTTCCACTGTGCTACTTCAAACCTTAATCCACATTAGCTGCCGATAATTTCAGAAGTACATGGCAAAAACGAAAAAGTGCCTCCTATAGTGCAGTATCCATGGGATTAGAAATAAACCTCTCCACCCCAGCTAGCAGAAAACTCACATTTATTTAAAATATGAAAGTTTGTACCCTGTACTCCTGTGAACTGGTAAGGATTGATATTAATATTAAAAAAACAGTTTTGCCCTGGGTTGTTTTACGCAGGTATTTGTAAAAAGCATGTGTAAGGCCCCATCACATTTTCTAATTTTCCATGCTGTTTGATCGTGTAATAATTGCATCTGTGTTATGTAGGTGTTATGAAAGGGCTGATAAACAAAGCAATGCCTGAAAATCAGATTTTTTTTAAATTTATGTGGTGTGTCACAATTCATGGCATGGTGTTGTAGTGTGCTGTAGAGGGCAGAGCCACAGTTTACTAATTAGTGCATTAGGGTGCCATTCTAAATGAACGGCATCAAACCTAAGATCATTTTTCCAAGAATTTGCATAGATGTAAATGGGAACAAATTTTTGGAATAATTATTTCTGTAAATTACTTTTCTTGTTGGTTGATAAAAATTACTATTTGTCTTAAAAATCTGCATATCCAACTACATGTGGCAATATTTTTTCCCCCAGAATTTACTGCTTTTGGTTAATAGTTACAAAATTAAATAGACCAAAGGTTGTAGTAAATTTTGTACATGACAAATCATATGTATGCTTCTGCAGCAAATTTATTCTCATTTAGTTGATTCTCCCAAATTACCTTGCCAAACACACATTTGTACTGATTTATTATTATATCTGGACATCTAGATTGATATTTCTTACATGGAAATGCCAACTCATCATGTGATTGCTGACATTTTTTCTCATAGAGTTTTCTTATTCAAGAAAAAATGTTTAAAAGACTCTTCTGTTAGTGGTTGCATTGTCTACAATGTTTTTGCATAAATACCTTCACTGTTTGTAAAACTGCACAAAAAAATTGTAATAAAAGAAGACACTACCGACTGGCTGTCGAAAACTACAAGGATTTCGGATACAAAACTGGTCACTTTGAACAAGGAAAGAAAGCATCGGTGATCGGTCTTTATTACAGGAAACTCCAACATAGGCAAAGTACTGGGGTCGCTTAAAGCTTTATTACTTCATATTTATGGAGGAGATACACAAAATATATCACCGAGATTTTACTAACAATATGGCTGGTTGTATTAAGATAATATTTATTTTGCATGAAATTTAGCTTTAAGTAGGAGAAAATGCTTGGTGAGTCTCATGTGACTATTATCAGATGACAGCCTATGCCATATTAGAAAGTAAGGGGAAATTGGAAAATAATGTGGCACTTTTTTAAAATAATGTTGAGAGTGATAGACATAAGTATTATTTCATTTCTCTAGCGCGGATTCACATACATCGGCTACGCCGACGCAGCGCACAGAGGCAAGCACTGGATTCACCAAGCACTTGCTCCCACTCGCTCTTAAAGATACGCTGGGTTTCCTCGGCGTAAGTCAGCGTAGGTGGAAGTGGGCGTGAGCCATGCTAATGAGGCTTGACCCCATGCAAATGATGGGGCAAGCACCATAGAAGTACTTAAAATGAACGGCGCATGCGCCGTCCCGTGGCCGCATCCCTGTGCGCATGCTCAGAATCACATCGGAAATACTCCCTAAGATACGACGGATCACTGCCTACGACGTGAACGTAACCTACGCCCAGCCCTATTCACGTACAACATAAACGACAAAAGATACGACGGCTTGTGTTCCCTGGTCCATACCTTTGCATGAGTTGCGTCTCATATATGGGGAATAACTTTACGCCGGACGTACGACTTACGCAAAATGTGTATATTATACGCCGGGCGCAAGTACGTTCGTGAATCGGCGTATATCTCTCATTTGCATATGTGCATAGAAAATCAATGGGAGCGGCAAATGCGCCCAGAGTAAATATGCGCCCACGATACACCGGCATAGGAAAGTTACATTGGTCGGATGAAGCCTATTTTCAGGCGTATCTCAGTTTATGGGCATGGCGCATACTTACACTTACGCGGCATATCTCGAGATACAAACAAAGTATCAATCAAATAAAACCAATATATAAAGGTTATAAAATGATAAAACAGCGCTATGCATAAACATATAGATAAAAGATGTTGGAAAAAAGTCCATAGATCAGTGAGTCAGGTAAAGTTCAAGATAATAGCGGAAATGTTTTTCAAGGAATGGTAGTACACCCTCCACCGATTTCCAATCTTCACCAAACGTGAGACACACTTCCCCTCTGGGGTTTAAACTCACCAGAAGATCAATATAAAATAGCCTTGACATAAATCATCCTGATCGGCCCTCTTACCTCATTCCAGAAGCAGCAAAGGATTTAATAAACAACTCCAACCAGGGGTTCATAGAAAAAAACAAATGGCACCAAAATAGTGTAATATCGCTTTAATAATGTAAAATCCCGTATGATATCACACCCCGCTTCCTATCTACGTACAATGTATTTACTTGTAAATGAGCATAAGAATAAAGAGTCAACTTCACCGCTCTCCTCCACACACAGGGGGTCGCGCTTGTGCTGGATGCACGCTGCCGAGGACGCCTGGTCTGATAGGGATGGTACAGCGGTGGAACGCACTCTTCACAACTTCCTGGATACGCCGTCGTAGCCACGCCCTGACGCGTTTCGTCACATCCGAACTTCAACAGAGGGCGTGGCTACTCGGCGCACATTGCGTGTCTATATAGTTCCCGGTCGACGGCTATTGGATATGGCGCGCACACACCTCCGTTCCCATTGGTGTATCAAGGGACGGAAGGTGGAGCAGACGTCAGCCGAGGACAGATCATGAGGAAACAGTAACAGACACGCAACAATTAACATAGGACCCTGCACGTACGATCGCAACAATGATGTAGTGCGATCGAAAGTACATGATTTTACACCACAAATTCAGCAATTAAGCAAACTAGCAGGCATTCACATACAAGAGGTCATAATAAAAATTACACATCTTTGAATTAAAAATAGTCGACATATGCTTTAACCCATGAGTGACAAGAAGGTTAATCAAAGTTACAGAAGGTGAGTAAAAGAATCAGAAACATAATGTCGATTCCATTAACCCTTCAAAGAGCCATCAACTATTGAATATGGTCACTTATGTACACATTCACTCTTACAGGACAGGACATGGTCCTAGCATATAGGGCTGTGTGTTAAAATACAGCAAAGCAAGAAATGCATAACACAAAATATATGTAAAACACATTGATAAATAATTCAGTATATAAAGGAAGAGGAAAATGAAATAAATATATCAATGTGTATAAAGAGGATAAACCTCAAAGCGTCTCAAAATTGCAATCGAAATTTGTGCAATATAGAATTGATATAAAATATCACTGTTGAAAAATGTTAAAAATTTAATTTTAAAAAATTCCTAAAACATAAAGGTTGGAGAAATCAGTTCATAGTGAAATAAAATTGCAAATAGCACTACATAGAATCACTAAAAATAGAGATAAAATTAAATTCTCAGAGAGAATGTATAAGCATAAATATATGGATATTTATGTATAGTCCCCACAAGGCAATAGGGACCATTTTAGGGATAATACTCAGCATAAATATATATCTAAGGAACAATGCAGGAATTATTAATCGCTAATAAAACAATTGATGTCTAGCTCGACATTTAACCCTTTCGGCACCAATGTATCAACAGAAAAGATCCACTCAGTTTCGAGTTTTGACAGCTCCCTTACACGATTCGAACCCCTCCAAGAAGGTTTTAGGTGACGAACTCCCCAAAATTTCAAACCTGCTGGGTTCTTGTCGTGGAAAATTTTGAAATGCAAGGAAACATTATGGTCTTTATAACCTGATTTAATATTAGCTATATGTTCCCCTATCCTGACTTTCAATTCTCTGAGTGGAGCTTTGTATCTGGCTACCACTCCCAGTACAAAGAAGTGGAAACATTTTTTTCATCACATTGGCATGTACTTTTTCTGGACAAGATTTTGAGAACGGTCATTCCCATTAAACCGAATTTCATCTACAAAAAAGCACAATGCTTTGGAGACAGGGTCGTAAAGAAGGTAATAGACCCCCCTAAGAAACCTCCCACTTTTTGGGACAAAGACGGTTTTTTTGCATGTCGAAAATGTTTACCTTGCAGGGAAGTTGATAGACCGATGAGAGCTATTGAAAATATCACTTCCACATCCAACAATATGACATTCCCCATTAAGGAATTCATTACATGCAACACTTCTTATGTAGTGTATGTCTTAGAATGTCCATGTAAGCTTATGTATGTAGGCCGCACAAAGAGAGAATTGAAAGTCAGGATAGGGGAACATATAGCTAATATTAAATCAGGTTATAAAGACCATAATGTTTCCTTGCATTTCAAAATTTTCCACGACAAGAACCCAGCAGGTTTGAAATTTTGGGGAGTTCGTCACCTAAAACCTTCTTGGAGGGGTTCACATCGTGTAAGGGAGCTGTCAAAACTCGAAACTGAGTGGATCTTTTCTGTTGATACATTGGTGCCGAAAGGGTTAAATGTCGAGCTAGACATCAATTGTTTTATTAGCGATTATTAATTCCTGCATTGTTCCCTAGATATATATTTATGCTGAGTATTATCCCTAAAATGGTCCCTATTGCCTTGTGGGGACTATACATGAATATCCATATATCTATGCTTATACATTCTCTCTGAGAATTTAATTTTATCTCTATTTTTAGTGATTCTATGTAGTGCTATTTGCAATTTTATTTCACTATGAACTGATTTCTCCAACCTTTATGTTTTAGGAATTTTTTAAAATTAAATTTTTAACATTTTTCAACAGTGATATTTTATATCAATTCTATATTGCACAAATTTTGATTGCAATTTTGAGACGCTTTGAGGTTTATCCTCTTTATACACATTGATATATTTATTTTATTTTCCTCTTCCTTTATATACTGAATTATTTATCAATGTGTTTTACATATATTTTGTGTTATGCATTTCTTGCTTTGCTGTATTTTAACACACAGCCCTATATGCTAGGACCATGTCCTGTCCTGTAAGAGTGAATGTGTACATAAGTGACCATATTCAATAGTTGATGGCTCTTTGAAGGGTTAATGGAATCGACATTATGTTTCTGATTCTTTTACTCACCTTCTGTAACTTTGATTAACCTTCTTCTTGTCACTCATGGGTTAAAGCATATGTCGACTATTTTTAATTCAAAGATGTGTAATTTTTATTATGACCTCTTGTATGTGAATGCCTGCTAGTTTGCTTAATTGCTGAATTTGTGGTGTAAAATCATGTACTTTCGATCGCACTACATCATTGTTGCGATCGTACGTGCAGGGTCCTATGTTAATTGTTGCGTGTCTGTTACTGTTTCCTCATGATCTGTCCTCGGCTGACGTCTGCTCCACCTTCCGTCCCTTGATACACCAATGGGAACGGAGGTGTGTGCGCGCCATATCCAATAGCCGTCGACCGGGAACTATATAGACACGCAATGTGCGCCGAGTAGCCACGCCCTCTGTTGAAGTTCGGATGTGACGAAACGCGTCAGGGCGTGGCTACGACGGCGTATCCAGGAAGTTGTGAAGAGTGCGTTCCACCGCTGTACCATCCCTATCAGACCAGGCGTCCTCGGCAGCGTGCATCCAGCACAAGCGTGACCCCCTGTGTGTGGAGGAGAGCGGTGAAGTTGACTCTTTATTCTTATGCTCATTTACAAGTAAATACATTGTACGTAGATAGGAAGCGGGGTGTGATATCATATGGGATTTTACATTATTAAAGCGATATTACACTATTTTGGTGCCATTTGTTTTTTTCTATGAACCCCTGGTTGGAGTTGTTTATTAAATCCTTTGCTGCTTCTGGAATGAGGTTGGAGGTCCGATCAGGATGATTTATGTCAAGGCTATTTTATATTGATCTTCTGGTGAGTTTAAACCCCAGAGGGGAAGTGTGTCTCACGTTTGGTGAAGATTGGAAATCGGTGGAGGGTGTACTACCATTCCTTGAAAAACATTTCCGCTATTATCTTGAACTTTACCTGACTCACTGATCTATGGACTTTTTTCCAACATCTTTTATCTATATGTTTATGCATAGCGCTGTTTTATCATTTTATAACCTTTATATATTGGTTTTATTTGATTGATACTTTGTTTATATTTTTATAGATGTTTCATCTATTTTAAATAGCTGCTGCAATATATATATATTACCTCCGGTTTTTTAACAGAGATTTTATTTCTGTTAAATTTTTATATATATAGTATTTTTACTTAATCCTTATCCTGTCAATTTTAGTTTATAGCTTGTTCTTGGCGCCGGGAAGTGCACTACGTAGGTTCCCTCTGAGCATTTTCTTTTTGTGCACTCTTTTTAAATATCTCGAGATACGTCGGCGTAAGTGCTTTGTGAATCCGGGCCAATATCTCTAAGTTTTGTACAACCACTCTTTTATGCCAGTTTACTAAATGTGCTACTGTTTAACTACAAACAAAATATTTTAAATTGCACTTGAATACTTCCAAAACAAAAGTTACCCCTAAACAAAAGTTACATCTACATCACGTTGCACTTTCTATGGTAATTTATCACTGTAATATTACTTTATATTTTTTAAACTTTATTGAGGAAAAAATAATCAAGCCTTGGGAGTAGTTTGTGGTATGTAATTTTTTTTGTTATATTACTCGTATTGCATGCTAATATATATATATATATATATATATATATATATATATATATATATATATATATATATATATATATATATATATATATATATATATATCTTCAATGCCTGTATTGCCTTTATTAGAAAATAGGCATGCAATTTTCAAACATTGTATTTTTTGTAATTAAATTATGCTCTAAATCTGTTCCTGTCTCAAAATATAATAATAATAATAAAAAAAATACTTCATATTTCTTCCCTGATAAATTAAATGTCATTTTTAGTACAGACTGTACACTTAATCTAAGAAAAGGAGGCTGATATGGTACTAATTATATAAACGCTAATCCTTGTTTTTGTCAGTGTCATTTAACACAGGGCATATTTTCTCTATTTAGTATTGCATTCTGAACTCAATTTAAAACAGTGAGTAAAACAAAAAAGCCAAAAGGAGAAAAGGAAAATGAGGTTTGGCTGGAATGCCCTTGGCTGTTGGCAATCTTAGCAGTCTATTTCAGAAATGATTGGATACCAAGAATAAGCTGTATAAAGGTGAAGATCTTGCATGGAGCTGGTAATCACACATGGCATGTGCTGTCATGAAGACAACTTTGGAACTGAATCTTGAGATCATTATGAATGAGACATCAGACACATGAAAACAAATGGTGGCTTAATATCCAATGAAAGTGAACATCAGCAAAGGAAATATGTCTTTCATGGCTCAAGTTACTTGACAGCCATTTGAGCACCACACCACTTTGATGTCTACCAACAAGCAAGAACAGAGACAATTATTTAATAAAGTTTTATATATTTCTTAAAAATAGAGAATGAAATATATAGGTAAAATGGTATATAAAGTAGTATTATGCTGTTTTCTATTGTGGAAACCACTTACGAATGAGTAGATAAAATGCCCAATATTATACATCTGCTGGAGTTGGCAAGTTATAGCTTAAATAAAAATTAAGGCCCAGATTCTCAAAGGACTTTCGACGGCGCAACGCCATGCACGCCGTCGTAAGTCCTAATCTGACCCATCTAAACTGCATTTTTTTTTTACCGCTAGGTGGCGCTTCCGTCGAATTCCGTGTCGAGTATGCAAATTAGCTAGATACGCGAATTCCCGAACGTATGCGCGGGCGACGCAGTAAAGTTACGCCGTTTACGTTAGGCTTTTCCCGGCGTAAAGTTGCCCCTGCTATATGAGGCAAATCCAATGTTAAGTGTGGCCGTTCCCGCGTCGAAATTTGAAAAAGTTACGTCGTTTGCGTAAGTCGTCCGTGAATGGGGCTGGACGTCATTTACGTTCACGTCGAAACCAATGACGTCTTTGCCGCGTACTTTGGAGCAATGCGCCATTCCAAAAAACGTCAATCACGTTGGGTCACAGTAGTTTTGCATAAAACACGCCCCCCTGATCCAAATTTGAATTAGGCGGGCTTACGCCGGCCGATTTACGCTACGCTATGCTTTGAGAATACAGCACTTGCCCGTGTAAGTTGCGGAGGCGTAACGTAAATCAGATACGTTACGCCCGCACAATTTTACGCTGCTCTACGTGAATCTGCCCCAAAGAATACAAATTTTTGTGACATGTTCACTGAATTAAATGATTGTGCTCTAATGGATTGTCAGTTGCCATGATGGATGACTTTCCTTTGCTTTTTAAAGTTTATTAACAAATGTTAAAAGCCCAACTGAACTTTCAGTTTATATCAGCCAAATATAATCCAAGTACATCCAAACGAAAGGCTTTCAAAGTTTTGACATGATGTGAACTTGTGCATTAAGTAAGTGGGTGTACACTATTCCATTAAACATACTACATCAAGATATAAAGCAGTGCGTATCGATTCATTTATACATTTCTTTCCATATAAATTTATGCCCTGTACACACGATCGGTCAAGCTGACTGATGGTCAGTCGTGCCTACACACCATCGGTTAAAAAAAACGATTGTGTCAGAACGCGGTGTTGTAAAACACAACGACGTGCTGAAAAAAATGAACTTCAATGCTTCCAAGCATGCGTCGACTTGATTCTGAGCATGCATGGATTTTTACCCGATGGTCGTGCCTACTAACGATCGTTTTTTTCGGTTCGGTTAGGAATCCATCGGTTAAATTTAAAACAAGTTGGCTTTTTTTTAACCGATGGATAAATAACCGATGGCACCCACACACGATCGGTCAGACCGTTCTCATCGGTTTAACCAATCGTGTGTACGCGGCCTTATGTTATTTCAACATGTTTTCACATAAGTTCCTGTTGGGGAGATATGTGATATGGTAACAAATGGGAATTTTTGTGATTTTTCACACAAGACATTTCATTTATTTGGAAATTTTTGAATATTTCCAGTGAATATAATCTATATCAATGCACCATATTCAACTTCACCCTAATGTAGGAATATAAAAAAAATGATTGTACGTTTACCATTTTTTTCACCTTGAATATACCAATGTGTTTTAAATGATAAGCAGAATAGATCATGGTCTTTCATGTGAAGAGATTAGTGAGTAGAGAGACATATTTTAAGTTTATAAAGGGTTGCCAACAAAATATAAAAACATTATGTTAATGTGTTTCTGTATGTCAAACATGGAATGGTAGTTAAACCTTAGCCTGTAATCCAAACACTGAAAAATAGCATTTGACTGGAATACACATATATTTGGAGGAAAATGGGCTGTTCTCGATCTAATACTATTTTGTGTGAAAAAATTGACTGTGTGGTGCCTCCTGTGGCTTATTTCCTGCTCCTGATAAAATCTCAGGTATGATGTGACAGTCATCTCTGGAAAGTTAATGGTTTTCTTATTGACCTTTAATTCATCTTTACAGTAGAATGAATAAATGGATTAGCGTAATAACACACATCTTAACAGTAGGTTATTAATGCTACAGAACTTAACATCTTTCAACATACATTTTACATGTCTCTACTGTGATCAGTTTCATGACCTTTTGTGGCACAACTTACTTTTATTTATTTACTAGTTATTGCTATAAATATCTTCCTTCAGCCTGTTTTGTGCTGAAGGATGTTCTATTACAATTCTTTCCAAAAGAAACTGGGGAATTTTAGTTACAAGATAAGATCTGCAAATACTTGTTACAAATTGCATTAATTAAGTGCTTACAATGTTAAACTAAATGTATTGTAACAAGATCCTTGTTTTGCAAGCAACATATTGCTCTATGTAACCAAGATTAATAAAAAATTCATGAAACTCTATGATCTCATCCCATGAATGTTTCTAGTTACTGCACTGGTGTCAGATGTTTCATCTGGATGAAAATGATTTACCATTATTTGTTTTATGTCTCATTTTTCAGAAAGAACTTTAATCTACCATAAACGTATTTAATGAGATCGGTCAACAATACAAAATATATACAAAGAGATATAACAGACATGCCAACAAATTAAAAGTGTGCTTCAAAACTGGTAAGTATTTTGCATATAACGCAAGAAACAAAATTAAATATAGAAAATGCACTATGCAGTAGTAAAAGATAATTTGAACTTTTTGCCCTTGTAATACTTTTTATTATTGTTTGATTTTTGTTAAATTGTATTTAATGCTGTTCCTCTAACATTAATACACTGGGCCCAGGCTAGAGTTGTAGAGAAAGTACAGGGCATTTTCACTAATTACTTATTATTTGGTATTAATTATAGTAAGAGATTTGTTGATAAGCAACTAGAGAAACCTCCCAGTGGCTCAATTAATTACTCACTTTTTCTCTGTTGAGATCAATATCAACTTTATAGGAAATGCTTGCTTTAAATAAGTCAGTTGATAAATAGACTTGTGTTGTGAGAAAAATCAGTAAAGCACATGCACTGTGTAGCAATGAAAAGCAGATGGTCTGAATACGCAAAAAGCAAATGTGGTTGCTTCTTTGTATAAAAGTTTATTTAAAACAATGTTAAAAATACCATATATTCCATTTAAGAAGGTTAAGAGGTTATGACAATTACTACTCATACATTGGGGTTGATTTAAGTGAATTTTCACTTCAACCATCCAATAATGTGCATGCAAAAATTATGTTTTCTTTATATTATTTTAGGAATAATTTTTTTATTTTTTTTTATTGCAAAGTTAATTTTTACCACATTAAACTATACAAAAACAATTAAATGGCGCTAAAATGAAAATAATAATAAAAGTGATGTAACAAAAATGAATCAACATCAAGTGACAATGTGATCAAATGGAAAGTCCATATATGTTGAATCAAATAACAGTGGGTCGTTAATAAATACACTGTTGATGGATGATCTTATATGATGGATGATTCCAAACACCACAGTGAAATGGGAATAAATAAGATGTGTAAATAACCGCCACCGGGAGGGGAGGCTTACCGGAAGTATTGAACCCTAATAAGTCTTCAACACGCGTTTCGCAATAGTTTGCATCACCCAGATGATGCAAACTATTGCGAAACGCGTCGGGACTCTGCTGCTGCAATGCGCAACTTTTTATTGATGCCCTTTGTTTCCATTGAAACTGTAAGTGTTTTTAACTGTTATTAAATTTCAATATTATTACGGTATTACACTATGCGACTTCGTTTTCTTTTATGTACCTTGGATATGATCTGATCCCTTGTGAGTCATCATCAAGTCGTTGTCACTCCCCCTGCTCTGGTTTAAGTGATTCTTTCAGGCCATCGTTCCAACTGTATATCCAGATCCGATTGATGTGGTTTTCATCAACTTATACACAGCCTGTATTGACCCTCTAAGCGTATGCTTATTAGGGTTCAATACCTCCGGTAAGCCTCCCCTCCCGGTGGCGGTTATTTACACATCTTATTTATTCCCATTTCACTGTGGTGTTTGGAATCATCCATCATATAAGATCATCCATCAACAGTGTATTTCTTAATGACCCACTGTTATTTGATTCAACATATATGGACTTTCCATTTGATCACATTGTCACTTGATGTTGATTCATTTTTGTTACATCACTTTTATTATTATTTTCATTTTAGCGCCACTTAATTGTTTTTGTATATTTGTATCACTTTCTTGTTTCACTAGATTGTTTGTGGCTGCTTATTGCACAGATAGCGCAGATTTATTTTTGTTTTTTTACCACATTAACTAAGCTAAGTAGAAAGTCCCTTGAAAAATTAAAATCTTTGCTAATTGAAGAGTCTAAACATCTTTAGTAAAGTCGTATTCCTCTATGAACAATTTTGAAAATGGGCAACTAATACCATATAGTTATATTACAGTAGATAACCTCCAATCTTCAAAGATGTTGAAGACATAAAATATTTGTCAAGAACACAAAGATTCTGTGACTTCCAGATACAGGCTAGCAATATGTCATACATTTTAGTTTTTCATTTTTATGCAGAGCTTTGTAATTTCTTTCAAAATTGTAAATGATTTTAGAATACTCACATCAAGTCCAGACTACATAGACCACATAGTAGACCACATAGACCACATAGGCAATACGGATACTTAAAAATGGCTCGTGCTTCCCTGCCAGCACCAGAGTAAGGGAGAGCCCATGCAGCCTGTTAACCAGCCGTTGCAAGGCGAGGAGGGTGACCTTACTTCCAAATATGAGTGGATCCTGTATCGCATTGCAAGCACAAACATCAGAGGAGATCTAGTTTGCCCTGTAGTGGCATCTAGTGGTCACTCAGCAAACAGCAGTGGGTGAAAAACAGGCATATCTCCGGGTGTCAGTCTTTTTTCTAAGGTGCAGGTGTCCTCCTGCCCCAAGTAGAGGAGGAAGCGCTGGGGTATTAAATATCCTGCCATGAGAAGAAAGAGAGGGGAGGAGCCAATGCAGAAGGATAGCGCCAGCGCTACTATGCAGTCGCAACAAACCGTAAAGGGGAGTCAGGCAGTGGGCAAATTGGAGAGGTTCACGCATACCCCAAGCTAAGACCCCTCCAAAAGGAGAACAACAGAACCTGCAAGTACAATCTTAGTTGCAGCCTGGGGCCCCAGCTGTGAGCAAAAGCCAAGGTCATGGCCAAGTAGTAGCAGCAAAATAGGCAAATAATGCAGGAGGGAAATCTGTGGGGGAGGATGTTCAGGATACCCCCAAATCACCATCTGGGGCTGGTGCCCTAATAGAAGCAGAACTATCACTACAGGAGGTCTGGCAAGCAAAAAATTATTATAAGCTTTCTTTAAATGAACTGTCTGACCAGCTTAAAACCATCAGGGAAGAGCTGTCCTTTGTTAGGCATGACTTAAAAAAAGGTTCAAGAAAGGACCAACGCCCTTGAGGGGAGAGTTAGCCTAGTGGAGGATGACCTGAACCCCCTTAAGCGGGAGATAAGAACTGTAAGAGAACAAATGGTTAACTATGAGATAAAAATGGATGACATGGAAAATAGAATGCAAAGAAAAAACGTGAGGATTGTGGGGCTCCTGGAACTAAGTGAAGGCCCAGACCCTGTTGCAGTTTTGGGGAAGTGGTTCAAAGATCTATTTGAAAAGGACACATATTTCACCCATTTTTGCAATAGAGGGAGCTTACAGGGTGCCCTTTAGACATCCTTCACCAGGAGGCCCCCCAAGATCCCTCCTGGTAAGAATGTTTTATTAAAAGTATAGAGTGACTATATTACACAAGGCTAGAGAAATGGGTAACATCCTCTACAATGGTGCCAGGGTATCTATATACCCGGAGTTTTCACCTGACCTGCAAAAATGGAGGGCTAAGTTTGGGGAAATTAAACGTAAACTACAACATCTGAAAGTAACTTATGCATTGCTATATCCAGCAAGACTGCAGGTAAACCGCCCTAGGGGAGAACTCCTGAGGGAGTGGTGGGGTGGTTGGCAACCCATAAGGGGAGATTATAGATGAACCGGAATGTGTTGTTTTGAAGACAGAAATCAGGAGCATAATTAGCAGCACAATTGATTCAAGGGCAGAGCACATCACTAACTTTGAATATTAGGGAGCTGGTGTGTGGGGTCACATTTAGGACAGAGGGAACCATGTGTATATTGTTCCTTTTCACAAAGGGGTTTGGGGGATTTTTTTTTCTTTTTGGCTATTTTTTGGGGAATGTGAATGTAATAATATTTAACACTGTGAACACATTTAAAGGTCACTTTAGAAGGCCCCAATACAAACCTAGAGCGGAGATGAGTGAGATGCGAGAGTATTGGATGATATGATTGGTATAATAGGTTTTGAAGGGGTGCATGAAGAACAAACACATTTTTACAGGAATTATTTGGTCACAAAAATGTCACCGAAAAAGCACACTAAGAAGAATAGGTATCAGTCAACAAAGAAAGACTTTTTGAAAGATGTTTGTTGTTCCATGTTACAAAACCACACTGATTAAAGAGGAGCTGAACCTTAATGAGAGAGTGAAGGAGGGTGTTCCGTGGAATCAACTGTAGTGAAGCCACCAGTGTGAACAGGCAGTCTAAGGAGCATAAGATTCTTACCACCAAAGAGCCGAGAAAAAGAAAGGAATTAGGGGGATTTGAATGGAAGATCTTTTCTATGAGTTTTTAACTCATCCTTCAGGTGAGCGGGCATTTTAGCTGGTGATGGTGTGCACATAGCGAGAGAGAGAGAATCTGCACAGCGGTCTTTTTGTTTACAACACATTTTATGAGAATAAAAATTAAGAAACTAAAGGAGTTGTTTTTTCACTATTATTATTATTTTTTCATTAATATTTTTGAGCTGTCACACAAGGACTGACTGGAGAGTGAGACAATCACTATTAATAATTGTATTTGTATGTATATTTTAGAGTTTACTTCATAGTGCTGCAGTATTTAACAATTAACAAAGAAAGACTGCACAATGTTTATATAAATGATACGATTAGTTTTGGGGAAATTGAAACTGGGTTGGGGAGATTTTCAAACACAGTATCATTCTGTTCATACCTCCTACTCTAGGGGGGTGATAATTTTGATTAGATCTGAGATGATGTTCGCCTGCATGCAGATCAAGACTGATGAACTATATTTTCTTATTTTGTAAGATAGAGAATAGAACCTGTGTGCTAATTAGTGGGAATGCTTTAATAAGCATTCCCAGTATTGATATTCGTGTTTTATTATTAGTGGGAATACTTTAATAAGCATTCCCAGTATTGATATTTAGTGGGAATGCTTTAATAAGCATTCCCAGTATTGATATTCGTTTTTTATTATTAGTGGGAATGCTTTAATAAGCATTCCCAGTATTGATATTTAGTGGGAATGCTTTAATAAGCATTCCCAGTATTGATATTCGTTTTTTTATTATTCTTCTTAATTAGTGGGAATGCTTTAATAAGCATTCCCAGTATTGATATTCGTTTTTTATTATTAGTGGGAATGCTTTCATAAGCATTCCCAGTATTGATATTCGTTTTTTATTAGTGGGAATGCTTTAATAAGCATTCCCAGTATTGATATTCGTTTTTTATTATTCTTCTTCTTAATTTTAATTAGTGGGAATGCTTTAATTAGCATTCCCAGTATTGATATTCGTTTTTTATTAGTGGGAATGCTTTAATAAGCATTCCCAGTATTGATATTCGTTTTTTATTATTAGTGGGAATGCTTTAATAAGCATTCCCAGTATTGATATTCGTTTTTTATTATTCTTCTTAATTTTAATTTTATTCCGTACGTTTTTTGGCTCTGCGTAACTTCTGCATACTTTCAGCTATTGAGACCATTCAACTTTTAAAATGTTCATCTCGTTCAGCTAACGATGGGACTTCTTCAAGTTTTTTTGTACTATTTATACTTTTTAAAATATTAAGCTTTTAGACACTTTTTTTTAACATTGAAGTCAATGAGAACATCCTTTTTCCTGCTTCAAAACACACGTTCTGCCAAAAGTTTCAGCTCCTTCATACTTTCACTTACAGACACCAAACAAACTTTAAAGCGGTCACAAAATATTCAGCTATCCAAACATGACTTTTCAGATTGATATCTTTTACGGTTTTTGTGAAAACGCAATTTACGTTTAGCGATTTTTTCAGAAAATGGAATCGGTTATAATGTAACCCTATGGAAGGGATTTAGAGTGTGTCATGTGACCTTTACAGTGGAGATCTTTGAAAACAAAAATTATCTTTAAAAAAAGGGCGAACAAATTGCTCTCACGCCCACAAGATCTACTTGTCATACACAATTTATATATCAAAACGTAGGTATGCTTGTCTGGTTTCAGGCAATGTGATCAGTTTTGTGATACGTATTTTAGTTTTAGTTCCAGGAGCTTCTAAAGGACAAGAGCGACAAAACCACTCTCATTGACCGTCATGTTAAACATTTAAAAATTTTTCCTGCAAAACACACAAAGACGCTCTTTTCTAAATCGCTGGCATGGCCACAATTTTAAGTTTATCAACATAAATTTCATATCGATGCGTTCACAAGGGCCGTGTCTTTCAAACGGTGAAGTCGCTGTATCGATCGCATGTACGGTTGTGGATTTATTACGTTTTGTTTGGAGGCGTAATTAATGTATTGGTCTGTGAATTAAAAGGCGTTTGTAATGGAATTTCTTTCCATAAATAGCTTTCCTTACCTCAGTGCAATATTCCTCCTCACTGACCTGGGGGGAGGGGAAACCTCTTGAGGGGGGAGGGGCGACCAGGAAGTCGGCATACTCTCTACTTTGCAGATAGACAAAGGAGCTGTGTGTCCTAAAGATAGTGTAGTGGTTATGGTGAATGGCTTTGGTGCGGGCTCAGCAATTCAGCATTCCCACTCGCATTTTCCTCAGGGAATGCATTGTCTAGTTAGTGGGAATGCTTTAATAAGCATTCCCAGTATTGATATTCGTTTTTTATTAGTGGGAATGCTTTAATAAGCATTCCCAGTATTGATATTCGTTTTTTATTATTCTTCTTCTTAATTTTATTCCGTACGTTTTTTGGCTCTGCGTAACTTCTGCATACTTTCAGCTATTGAGACCATTTAACTTTTAAAATGTTCGTCTCATTCAGCTAACGATGGGACTTCTTCAAGTTTTTTTGTACTATTTATACTTTTTAAAATATTAAGCTTTTAGACACTTTTTTTTAACATTGAAGTCAATGAGAACATCCTTTTTCCTGCTTCAAAACACACGTTCTGCCAAAAGTTTCAGCTCCTTCATACTTTCACTTACAGACACCAAACAAACTTTAAAGCGGTCACAAAATATTCAGCTATCCAAACATGACTTTTTAGATTGATATCTTATACGGTTTTTGTGAAAACGCAATTTACGTTTAGTGATTTTTTTATCGGTTATAATGTAATCCTATGGAGCAGGTTTAGAGTGTGTCATGTGACCTTTAGAGTGGAGATCTTTGAAAACAAAAATTATCTTTAAAAAAAGGGCGAACAAATTGCTCTCACGCCCACAAGATCTACTTGTCATACACAATTTATATATCAAAACGTAGGTATGCTTGTCTGGTTTCAGGCAATGTGATCAGTTTTGTGATACGTATTTTAGTTTTAGTTCCAGGAGCTTCTAAAGGACAAGAGTCATGTTAAAAAGTCTAAAAAATGTTTCTGCAAAACACACAAAGACGCTCTTTTCTAAATCGCTGACATGGCCACATTTTTAAGTTTATCAACATAAATTTCATATCGCTGCGTTCACAAGGGCCGTGTCTTTCAAACGGTGAAGTCGCTGTATCGATCGCATGTACGGTTGTGGATTTATTACGTTTTGTTTGAAGGCTTCGATAACTGATTTTGTGTGTGGATGAAAGCGTTTCTAATGGTATTTTGATTCCCTAAATAGCTTTCTTTACCTCAGTGCAGTCCTCCTCCCCCACCTCATGTGGAGAAAGCCTCTTGAGGGGGGAGGGGCGACCAGTCAAGTCAGGACACTCTCTATATTGCAGATAGAGAAAGGAGCTGTGTGATATTAGGCTTTATAAGTACTGAAGGAACACTGCTTGTATGTCCTAAAGATAGTGTAGTGGTTATGGTGAATGGCTTTTGTGCGGGCTCAGCAATTCAGCTATTCAGCATTCCCACTCGCATTTTCCTCAGGAAATGCATTGTCTAGTTATTCTTCTTCTTCTTAATTTTAATTTTAATTTTATTATTCCGTACGTTTTTTGGCTCTGCGTAACTTCTGCATACTTTGAGCTATTGAGACCATTCAACTATTAAAATGTTCGTCTCGTTCAGCTAACGATGGGACTTCTTCAAGTTTTTTTGTACTATTTATACTTTTTAAAATATTAAGCTTTTAGACACTTTTTTTTAACATTGAAGTCAATGAGAACATGCTTTTTACCGCTTCAAAACACACGTTCTGCCAAAAGTTTCAGCTCCTTCATACTTTCACTTACAGACACCAAACAAACTTTAAAGCGGTCACAAAATATTCAGCTATCCAAACATGACTTTTTAGATTGATATCTTATACGGTTTTTGTGAAAACGCAATTTACGTTTAGTGATTTTTTTATCGGTTATAATGTAATCCTATGGAGCAGGTTTAGAGTGTGTCATGTGACCTTTAGAGTGGAGATCTTTGAAAACAAAAAT
The DNA here is from genome assembly GCF_905171775.1 of Rana temporaria. NCBI lineage: Eukaryota > Metazoa > Chordata > Amphibia > Anura > Ranidae > Rana > Rana temporaria. The sequence goes on along the minus strand of NC_053490.1, from coordinate 203,897,082 downwards.
TATCTTTAAAAAAAGGGCGAACAAATTGCTCTCACGCCCACAAGATCTACTTGTCATACACAATTTATATATCAAAACGTAGGTATGCTTGTCTGGTTTCAGGCAATGTGATCAGTTTTGTGATACGTATTTTAGTTTTAGTTCCAGGAGCTTCTAAAGGACAAGTGCCTTAAACGCCCTCCCATTGACCGTCATGTTAAAAAGCCTAAAAAAAATTCCTGCAAAACACACAAAGACGCTCTTTTCTAAATCGCTGGCATGGCCACATTTTTAAGTTTATCAACATAAATTTCATATCGATGCGTTCACAAGGGCCGTGTCTTTCAAACGGTGAAGTCGCTGTATCGATCGCATGTACGGTTGTGAATTTATTACGTTTTGTTTGGAGGCGTAATTCATGTATTGGTCTGTGAATTAAAAGGCGTTTGTAATGGAATTTCTTTCCATAAATAGCTTTCTACCTCAGTGCAATATTCCTCCTCACTGACCTGGGGGGAGGGGAAACCTCTTGAGGGGGGAGGGGCGACCAGGAAGTCAGGATACTCTCTACTTTGCAGCTAGAGAAAGGAGCTGTGTGTCCTAAAGATAGTGTAGTGGTTATGGTGAATGGCTTTGGTGCGGGCTCAGCTATTCAGCATTCCCACTCGCATTTTCCTCAGGGAATGCATTTTCTAGTTCTTCTTCTTAATTTTAATTTTATTCCGTACGTTTTTTGGCTCTGCGTAACTTCTGCATACTTTCAGCTATTGAGACCATTCAACTTTTAAAATGTTCATCTCGTTCAGCTAACGATGGGACTTCTTCAAGTTTTTTTGTACTATTTATACTTTTTAAAATATTAAGCTTTTAGACACTTTTTTTTAACATTGAAGTCAATGAGAACATCCTTTTTCCTGCTTCAAAACACACGTTCTGCCAAAAGTTTCAGCTCCTTCATACTTTCACTTACAGACACCAAACAAACTTTAAAGCGGTCACAAAATATTCAGCTATCCAAACATGACTTTTCAGATTGATATCTTTTATGGTTTTTGTGAAAACGCAATTTACGTTTAGCGATTTTTTCAGAAAATGGAATCGGTTATAATGTAACCCTATGGAAGGGATTTAGAGTGTGTCATGTGACCTTTACAGTGGAGATCTTTGAAAACAAAAATTATCTTTAAAAAAAGGGCGAACAAATTGCTCTCACGCCCACAAGATCTACTTGTCATACACAATTTATATATCAAAACGTAGGTATGCTTGTCTGGTTTCAGGCAATGTGATCAGTTTTGTGATACGTATTTTAGTTTTAGTTCCAGGAGCTTCTAAAGGACAAGAGCGACAAAACCACTCTCATTGACCGTCATGTTAAAAATTTTAAAAATTTTCCTGCAAAACACACAAAGACGCTCTTTTCTAAATCGCTGGCATGGCCACAATTTTAAGTTTATCAACATAAATTTCATATCGATGCGTTCACAAGGGCCGTGTCTTTCAAACGGTGAAGTCGCTGTATCGATCGCATGTACGGTTGTGGATTTATTACGTTTTGTTTGGAGGCGTAATTAATGTATTGGTCTGTGAATTAAAAGGCGTTTGTAATGGAATTTCTTTCCATAAATAGCTTTCCTTACCTCAGGGCAATATTCCTCCTCACTGACCTGGGGGGAGGGGAAACCTCTTGAGGGGGGAGGGGCGACCAGGAAGTCAGCATACTCTCTACTTTGCAGATAGAGAAAGGAGCTGTGTGTCCTAAAGATAGTGTAGTGGTTATGGTGAATGGCTTTGGTGCGGGCTCAGCAATTCAGCATTCCCACTCGCATTTTCCTCAGGGAATGCATTTTCTAGTTATTCTTAATTTTAATTTTATTATTCCGTACGTTTTTTGGCTCTGCGTAACTTCTGCATACTTTCAGCTATTGAGACCATTCAACTTTTAAAATGTTCATCTCGTTCAGCTAACGATGGGACTTCTTCAAGTTTTTTTGTACTATTTATACTTTTTAAAATATTAAGCTTTTAGACACTTTTTTTTAACATTGAAGTCAATGAGAACATCCTTTTTCCTGCTTCAAAACACACGTTCTGCCAAAAGTTTCAGCTCCTTCATACTTTCACTTACAGACACCAAACAAACTTTAAAGCGGTCACAAAATATTCAGCTATCCAAACATGACTTTTTAGATTGATATCTTATACGGTTTTTGTGAAAACTGTTACGGAACCATGAACCAGACGTACAACAAGAGATAAGTGAAAATAAGAAGGCTTTATTGAAAATCAAGCTGTAAAGCAAAAGTCCAACGGATGGTGAAACCAGAGGTCAGGAACCAGAAGGGTAGTCAGACGAAGCCAGGATCAGGAACCAGCAGGGAAGTCAGACGAAGCCAGGATCAGGAACCAGCAGGGAAGTCAGACGAAGCCAGGATCAGGAACCAGCAGGGAAGTCAGACGAAGCCAGGATCAGGAACCAGCAGGGAAGTCAGACGAAGCCAGGATCAGAACCAGAAGCAGCAGCAGTCTTAGAAGCATGTGCACACAGGAGGACCAAGCAAGGAACTGAAGTCACAGACCTCCTATATATGTGAGCCAGGCATCCAGCTCCTCCCAGTGGGAAGGAGGAGCCGCAGGGTGGGAGGCTACAAGAGACCTAGAAACCAAGATGGCCGCCAGCACATGTCAAACGAAGGAGAGAGGTAAGACCATGACAGTACCTCCCCCTCAAGGGCCCCTCCTCCGCGGTGCAAAAAACGGTTTCTGAGGGAAGCGTGCGTGGAAGGCTCGGAGCAAGGCAGGAGCATTGACATCTGCGGAGGGAACCCAGGAACGCTCCTCAGGGCCATAACCACGCCAGTGGACCAAAAACTGCACCCGACCGCGGACCAGGCGTGAGTCCAGGATATTGCTCACCTCATACTCCTCGTGATTGCCCACTTGGACCGGACGAGGCCGAGGAACCGAGGAAGTGAAGCGATTGCACACCAGTGGCTTCAACAGGGAGACATGAAACACGTTGGAGATCCGCATGCCAGGAGGAAGCGCAAGGGCATAGGCTACCGGGTTTACCCTGCGAAGCACTCGGAAGGGACCAACAAAGCGAGGAGCCAGCTTGGGAGTGGGCACTCGAAGGTTGAGGTTGCGAGTGGACAACCATACACGGTCTCCTACCTGGTAGGAAGGAGCAGGCGCTCGTCTGCGATCAGCCTGGAGTTTCTGGCGCTGCGCAGAGACCTCAAGGGACCTCTGGATCTGTACCCAAGAAGCACGTAGAGCAGAAAGGTGATCCTCCACAGCCGGAATATCCTGGGGAGAGAATGCCTCCGGTAACACGGCAGGTTGGAACCCATAATTGGCCATGAAGGGAGACGTCCCAGAGGAAGAGTTCACAGCCGTGTTCCTGGCAAACTCAGCCCAAGGCAGGAGGTCAACCCAATTGTCCTGGTGATCGGAGACATAGCAACGAAGGAATTGCTCCAAGGCCTGATTGGATCGTTCTGCGGCCCCATTGGACTGAGGGTGGTAGGCCGAGGAGAAGGAGAGATGAATCCCCAACTGGGAGCAAAAGGCGCGCCAGAACCTGGACACAAACTGACTCCCCCGATCCGACACTATCTCCTTGGGCAAACCGTGCAACCGGAAGACCTCCCGGGCAAAAATCGTGGCCAACTCTTGTGCAGAGGGTAACTTCTTGAGAGGAACACAGTGGCACATTTTGGAAAACCGATCCACAATCATGAGAATGACCGTATGGCCTCGGGATGCAGGGAGGTCCACAATGAAATCCATCCCCAGGTGTGACCATGGGCGCTCCCCGGTGGCTATGGGTTGCAGCAGGCCCAACGGAAGGTGCCGAGGGGACTTACTTTGGGCACAAACGGAGCATGCCGCTACATATGCGGCGATGTCGGAACGTAGGGAAGGCCACCAGAACAGACGTGAAACAGCCCAGGACAGCTGATTCTTACCAGGATGCCCCGCGGTCTTGGAGTTATGGTAGGTTCGCAACAACCGAGTGCGCAACTCCTCAGGCACAAAACATCTGCCGTTGGGTGTCCCAGAGGGAGCACCAGACTGAGCCGCCAAAATCTGCTCACCAAGGGGAGAGGTCAGGCTGGTGCGAATGGTGGCCAGGATCTGATTCGGAGGTATGACCGAAGTCGGTATAGATTCCTCCCTGGACAGCTCGGAGTACTGCCGTGATAAGGCATCCGCCCTGATGTTCTTGGAACCAGGTAGGTAGGAGACCACGTAATTAAAACGTGACAAGAACAGAGCCCATCTGGCCTGACGTGGTGTCAATCTCTTGGCCTCAGAAAGGTAGGTCAGATTCTTGTGGTCCGTCAGGATGAGAACCGGAACCACCGAGCCCTCGAGCAAGTGCCTCCACTCTTTGAGAGCCTGCACTATGGCCAATAACTCCCTGTCACCAATCTGATAGTTGCACTCCGCGGGTGACAGTTTCCGGGAGTAAAACCCACAAGGAAGCAGCGGACCCTCTGGTGTCCTACGCTGAGACAGAAGGGCGCCTACTCCCGTCTCGGACGCGTCCACCTCGAGGACAAAAGGCAACCCAGGGTTGGGATGAGACAGAATCGGAGCTGACACAAAGGCGGATCTTAGGGCCTCAAAAGCCCGGATGGCCTCGAGCGGCCAGACCTGGGAATTACTGCCCTTCCTGGTCAGATCCGTGAGAGGCTTGGCCAGCATGGAGAAGTCCCTGATGAACTTCCGATAATAATTGGCGAAGCCCAAAAAGCGCTGCAGGGAACGAAGACCACTGGGCTGGGGCCACTGTAAGACAGCCGAGACCTTCTCAGGATCCATGGAGAACCCCTCAGCAGAAATGATGTAACCTAGGAAGGTTACCTGGGATCGGTGAAATTCGCATTTCTCAAGCTTACCGAACAGCTTGTTCTCTCGTAACCGTTGCAACACTCGTTTGACATCCAGAATGTGGGCCTCCATGGATTCAGAATATACCAAGATGTCATCCAAATAGACCACCACACACTGCTGCAACAGGTCACGGAAAACATCGTTGATGAATTCCTGAAAGACTGCGGGCGCATTGCACAACCCAAAGGGCATAACCAAGGATTCATAATGACCGGTCCTGGTGTTAAACGCGGTCTTCCACTCATCGCCCGCCTTGATCCTTACCAGGTTATATGCCGCCCTCAGGTCGAGTTTGGTAAAGACCGTGGCCCCTTTCAGGCGATCGAACAGCTCAGAAATCAAGGGTATCGGGTAAGCGTTCTTGATCGTAATGCGATTGAGACCCCTGTAATCGATGCAAGGCCTCAACTCACCGCCCTTCTTTTTCACAAAGAAAAATCCAGCCCCTGCCGGGGACGAGGATTTGCGAATGTGACCACGGGACAGCGCCTCCATCACGTACTCCTCCATGGCCTCATTCTCCGCAACCGACAGTGGATAGACCCTGCCGCGAGGAGGAACAGCACCAGGTTGTAACTCTATGGCACAATCATAGGGGCGGTGCGGAGGTAGGGCAACTGCGCGTACCTTATCGAATACATCCCGGTACTCCTCGTATTCAGGAGGCAACAGAGAGTCCGAGGAAGTGCACAGCAACTTGACAGGCCCATGGATGCACTTAGCCCCACACTGTGGTGACCATGAGAGGATCTCGGCCGATCTCCAGTCGAAAGTCGGATTATGCTTCTGGAGCCAGGGGTACCCCAAGACCACCGAGTAGTGTGGAGACGAAATAACTTGGAAGCAGACCGACTCTCTGTGAGCGACACCAATGGCTATCCCCACTGGAAGGGTCTCATGAGTCACGTGTGACGGCTGGAGGGGTCTGCCGTCTATCGCCTCTAGAGCCAGCGGGGAACCTCGAGCCTGTAGAGGAATGGAATTGGCGGCAGCGAACTCACTATCAATGAAAAAACCACCAGCACCAGAGTCCACCAACGCCTGGGTCGTCACCGAGCCCCCGACCCAGGAGAGGACAACAGTGATCAGTGGTTTATCAACACGGGAAACCGGGGACGAGGAGACTCCACCCAAGATCTGCCCCCGACAGGATCTCAGGTGCGAGCGTTTCCCGGACGGTTCGGACATGCCAACCGAAAATGCCCACCGAGACCACAGTACATGCATCGGCCCTCGCGTCTCCGGAGTACCCTCTCCCCCTCGGACAGGCGAGCAAACCCCAGCTGCATGGGTTCACCCCCAGACAAGTCAACACCAGGAGGCGTGGGAGGAGAGGGAGGCACGGGTGGGACAGCAAAAGTAGGCGCCAAACTGTTAGGAGGCCTCCGCAGGCGCTCCTTAAAGGAAGGTCTCTCCCTGAGTCTGGTGTCAATCAAAATCAGGAAAGAAATAAGAGCCTCGAGCTCCACTGGTAGGTCCTTAGTTGCAACCTCATCCTTCAAGGCATCCGAGAGACCATGAGAGAAAGCAGCGACCAGAGCCTCATTATTCCAACCTACCTCTGCTGCCAGGGTACGAAACTCAATGGCGTATTCGGCTACGGATCGTGAACCCTGTCTGACGGACATAAGGAGCTTCGCAGCAGAGGCGGCGCGAGCCGGCACATCGAATACCTTCCGAAGAGAAGCAACAAAACCGGAAAACTCGGCAACCACCGGATTGTTGTTCTCCCATAAAGGGCTGGCCCAGGCCAAGGCCTTGTCCGAGAGCAACGAGATCAAGAAGCCCACCTTTGATCTCTCAGTGGGAAAGGCATGTGGCAGCAACTCGAAATAAATGCCCACTTGGTTAAGGAAACCTCGGCACTGAGTTGGCTCTCCCCCAAATCGTTGTGGAAGGGGGGCAGAACCGGACATACCCCGAAACACCGCAGGCGCAACATCAGGTGTCAGGGTAGACTCTGGCGCAACAACCGGAGCGGCAGTAGGAGCGGGCCCAGGAGCGACAACCGACCCATCGGCAACGGGAGCGACATGAGCCGTGCGTTCAAGCAGGGTTTGCAACGCCACGGCGAACTGACCCAACAGGGACTCCAGCTGATCAAGTCTGGCAACCAGCGTGGGTAGCGAGGATGGCTCTGTACCGTCAAAATTCATGGCTTGGTCCTAATGTTACGGAACCATGAACCAGACGTACAACAAGAGATAAGTGAAAATAAGAAGGCTTTATTGAAAATCAAGCTGTAAAGCAAAAGTCCAACGGATGGTGAAACCAGAGGTCAGGAACCAGAAGGGTAGTCAGACGAAGCCAGGATCAGGAACCAGCAGGGAAGTCAGACGAAGCCAGGATCAGGAACCAGCAGAGAAGTCAGACGAAGCCAGGATCAGGAACCAGCAGGGAAGTCAGACGAAGCCAGGATCAGGAACCAGCAGGGAAGTCAGACGAAGCCAGGATCAGAACCAGAAGCAGCAGCAGTCTTAGAAGCATGTGCACACAGGAGGACCAAGCAAGGAACTGAAGTCACAGACCTCCTATATATGTGAGCCAGGCATTCAGCTCCTCCCAGTGGGAAGGAGGAGCCGCAGGGTGGGAGGCTACAAGAGACCTAGAAACCAAGATGGCCGCCAGCACATGTCAAACGAAGGAGAGAGGTAAGACCATGACAAAAACGCAATTTACGTTTAGTGATTTTTTTATCGGTTATAATGTAATCCTATGGAGCAGGTTTAGAGTGTGTCATGTGACCTTTAGAGTGGAGATCTTTGAAAACAAAAATTATCTTTAAAAAAAGGGCGAACAAATTGCTCTCACGCCCACAAGATCTACTTGTCATACACAATTTATATATCAAAACGTAGGTATGCTTGTCTGGTTTCAGGCAATGTGATCAGTTTTGCGATAGGCATTTGACTTTTAGTTCCAGGAGCTTCTAAAGGACAAGTGCCTCAAACGCCCTCCCATTGACCGTCATGTTAAAAAGTCTAAAAAAAATTCCTGCAAAACACACAAAGACGCTCTTTTCTAAATCGCTGACATGGCCACATTTTTAAGTTTATCAACATAAATTTCATATCGATGCGTTCACAAAAGCCTTGTGTTTCAAATGGTGTAGTCGCTGTATCGATCGCATGTACGGTTGTGGATTTATTACGTTTTGTTTGAAGGCTACGATAACTGATTTTGCGTGTGGATGAAAGCGTTTCTAATGGTATTTTGATTCCCTAAATAGCTTTCCTTACCTCAGTGCAGTCCTCCTCCCCCACCTCATGTGGAGAAAGCCTCTTGAGGGGGGAGGGGGGAGGGGCGACCAGGCAAGTCAGGACACTCTCTATATTGCAGATAGAGAAAGAAGCTGTGTGATATTAGGCTTTATAAGTACTGAAGGAACACTGCTTGTATGTCCTAAATATACTGTAGTGGTTATGGTGAATGGCTTTGGTGCGGGCTCAGCAATTCAGCATTCCCACTCGCATTTTCCTCAGGAAATGCATTGTCTAGTTTTAATTTTAATTTTATTCCGTACGTTTTTTGGCTCTGCGTAACTTCTGCATACTTTCAGCTATTGAGACCATTTAACTTTTAAAATGTTCGTCTCATTCAGCTAACGATGGGACTTCTTCAAGTTTTTTTGTACTATTTATACTTTTTAAAATATTAAGCTTTTAGACACTTTTTTTTAACATTGAAGTCAATGAGAACATCCTTTTTCCTGCTTCAAAACACACGTTCTGCCAAAAGTTTCAGCTCCTTCATACTTTCACTTACAGACACCAAACAAACTTTAAAGCGGTCACAAAATATTCAGCTATCCAAACATGACTTTTCAGATTGATATCTTTTACGGTTTTTGTGAAAACGCAATTTACGTTTAGCGATTTTTTCAGAAAATGGAATCGGTTATAATGTAACCCTATGGAAGGGATTTAGAGTGTGTCATGTGACCTTTACAGTGGAGATCTTTGAAAACAAAAATTATCTTTAAAAAAAGGGCGAACAAATTGCTCTCACGCCCACAAGATCTACTTGTCATACACAATTTATATATCAAAACGTAGGTATGCTTGTCTGGTTTCAGGCAATGTGATCAGTTTTGTGATACGTATTTTAGTTTTAGTTCCAGGAGCTTCTAAAGGACAAGAGCGACAAAACCACTCTCATTGACCGTCATGTTAAACATTTAAAAATTTTTCCTGCAAAACACACAAAGACGCTCTTTTCTAAATCGCTGGCATGGCCACAATTTTAAGTTTATCAACATAAATTTCATATTGATGCGTTCACAAGGGCTGTGTCTTTCAAACGGTGAAGTCGCTGTATCGATCGCATGTACGGTTGTGGATTTATTACGTTTTGTTTGAAGGCTACGATAACTGATTTTGCGTGTGGATGAAAGCGTTTCTAATGGTATTTTGATTCCCTAAATAGCTTTCCTTACCTCAGTGCAGTCCTCCTCCCCCACCTCATGTGGAGAAAGCCTCTTGAGGGGGAGGGGGGAGGGGCGACCAGGCAAGTCAGGACACTCTCTATATTGCAGATAGAGAAAGAAGCTGTGTGATATTAGGCTTTATAAGTACTGAAGGAACACTGCTTGTATGTCCTAAATATACTGTAGTGGTTATGGTGAATGGCTTTGGTGCGGGCTCAGCAATTCAGCATTCCCACTCGCATTTTCCTCAGGAAATGCATTGTCTAGTTTTAATTTTAATTTTATTCCGTACGTTTTTTGGCTCTGCGTAACTTCTGCATACTTTCAGCTATTGAGACCATTTAACTTTTAAAATGTTCGTCTCATTCAGCTAACGATGGGACTTCTTCAAGTTTTTTTGTACTATTTATACTTTTTAAAATATTAAGCTTTTAGACACTTTTTTTTAACATTGAAGTCAATGAGAACATCCTTTTTCCTGCTTCAAAACACACGTTCTGCCAAAAGTTTCAGCTCCTTCATACTTTCACTTACAGACACCAAACAAACTTTAAAGCGGTCACAAAATATTCAGCTATCCAAACATGACTTTTCAGATTGATATCTTTTACGGTTTTTGTGAAAACGCAATTTACGTTTAGCGATTTTTTCAGAAAATGGAATCGGTTATAATGTAACCCTATGGAAGGGATTTAGAGTGTGTCATGTGACCTTTACAGTGGAGATCTTTGAAAACAAAAATTATCTTTAAAAAAAGGGCGAACAAATTGCTCTCACGCCCACAAGATCTACTTGTCATACACAATTTATATATCAAAACGTAGGTATGCTTGTCTGGTTTCAGGCAATGTGATCAGTTTTGTGATACGTATTTTAGTTTTAGTTCCAGGAGCTTCTAAAGGACAAGAGCGACAAAACCACTCTCATTGACCGTCATGTTAAACATTTAAAAATTTTTCCTGCAAAACACACAAAGACGCTCTTTTCTAAATCGCTGGCATGGCCACAATTTTAAGTTTATCAACATAAATTTCATATTGATGCGTTCACAAGGGCTGTGTCTTTCAAACGGTGAAGTCGCTGTATCGATCGCATGTACGGTTGTGGATTTATTACGTTTTGTTTGAAGGCGTAATTCATGTATTGGTCTGTGAATTAAAAGGCGTTTGTAATGGAATTTCTTTCCATAAATAGCTTTCTACCTCAGTGCAATATTCCTCCTCACTGACCTGGGGGGGAGGGGGGAAACCTCTGGAGGGGGGAGGGGCGACCAGGAAGTCAGCATACTCTCTACTTTGCAGATAGAGAAAGGAGCTGTGTGTCCTAAAGATACTGTAGTGGTTATGGTGAATGGCTTTGGTGCGGGCTCAGCAATTCAGCATTCCCACTCGCATTTTCCTCAGGGAATGCATTTTCTAGTTATTAGTGGGAATGCTTTAATAAGCATTCCCAGTATTGATATTCGTTTTTTATTATTAGTGGGAATGCTTTAATAAGCATTCCCAGTATTGATATTCGTTTTTTATTATTAGTGGGAATGCTTTAATAAGCATTCCCAGTATTGATATTCGTTTTTTATTATTCTTCTTCTTAATTTTAATTTTAATTTTATTATTCCGTACGTTTTTTGGCTCTGCGTAACTTCTGCATACTTTCAGCTATTGAGACCATTCAACTTTTAAAATGTTCATCTTGTTCAGCTAACGATGGGACTTCTTCAAGTTTTTTTGTACTATTTATACTTTTTAAAATATTAAGCTTTTAGACACTTTTTTTTAACATTGAAGTCAATGAGAACATCCTTTTTCCTGCTTCAAAACACACGTTCTGCCAAAAGTTTCAGCTCCTTCATACTTTCACTTACAGACACCAAACAAACTTTAAAGCGGTCACAAAATATTCAGCTATCCAAACATGACTTTTCAGATTGATATCTTTTACGGGTTTTGTGAAAACGCAATTTACGTTTAGTGATTTTTTTATCGGTTATAATGTAATCCTATGGAGCAGGTTTAGAGTGTGTCATGTGACCTTTAGAGTGGAGATCTTTGAAAACAAAAATTATCTTTAAAAAAAGGGCGAACAAATTGCTCTCACGCCCACAAGATCTACTTGTCATACACAATTTATATATCAAAACGTAGGTATGCTTGTCTGGTTTCAGGCAATGTGATCAGTTTTGCGATAGGCATTTGACTTTTAGTTCCAGGAGCTTCTAAAGGACAAGTGCCTCAAACGCCCTCCCATTGACCGTCATGTTAAAAAGTCTAAAAAAAATTCCTGCAAACACACAAAGACGCTCTTTTCTAAATCGCTGGCATGGCCACAATTTTAAGTTTATCAACATAAATTTCATATCGATGCGTTCACAAGGGCCGTGTCTTTCAAACGGTGAAGTCGCTGTATCGATCACATGTACGGTTGTGGATTTATTACGTTTTGTTTGGAGGCGTAATTAATGTATTGGTCTGTGAATTAAAAGGCGTTTGTAATGGAATTTCTTTCCATAAATAGCTTTCCTTACCTCAGTGCAATATTCCTCCTCACTGACCTGGGGGGAGGGGAAACCTCTTGAGGGGGGAGGGGCGACCAGGAAGTCAGCATACTCTCTACTTTGCAGATAGAGAAAGGAGCTGTGTGTCCTAAAGATAGTGTAGTGGTTATGGTGAATGGCTTTGGTGCGGGCTCAGCAATTCAGCATTCCCACTCGCATTTTCCTCAGGGAATGCATTTTCTAGTTCTTAATTTTAATTTTAATTTTATTATTCCGTACGTTTTTTGGCTCTGCGTAACTTCTGCATACTTTCAGCTATTGAGACCATTCAACTTTTAAAATGTTCATCTCGTTCAGCTAACGATGGGACTTCTTCAAGTTTTTTTGTACTATTTATACTTTTTAAAATATTAAGCTTTTAGACACTTTTTTTTAACATTGAAGTCAATGAGAACATCCTTTTTCCTGCTTCAAAACACACGTTCTGCCAAAAGTTTCAGCTCCTTCATACTTTCACTTACAGACACCAAACAAACTTTAAAGCGGTCACAAAATATTCAGCTATCCAAACATGACTTTTTAGATTGATATCTTATACGGTTTTTGTGAAAACGCAATTTACGTTTAGTGATTTTTGTATCGGTTATAATGTAATCCTATGGAGCAGGTTTAGAGTGTGTCATGTGACCTTTAGAGTGGAGATCTTTGAAAACAAAAATTATCTTTAAAAAAAGGGCGAACAAATTGCTCTCACGCCCACAAGATCTACTTGTCATACACAATTTATATATCAAAACGTAGGTATGCTTGTCTGGTTTCAGGCAATGTGATCAGTTTTGCGATAGGCATTTGACTTTTAGTTCCAGGAGCTTCTAAAGGACAAGTGCCTCAAACGCCCTCCCATTGACCGTCATGTTAAAAAGTCTAAAAAAAATTCCTGCAAACACACAAAGACGCTCTTTTCTAAATCGCTGGCATGGCCACAATTTTAAGTTTATCAACATAAATTTCATATCGATGCGTTCACAAGGGCCGTGTCTTTCAAACGGTGAAGTCGCTGTATCGATCGCATGTACGGTTGTGGATTTATTACGTTTTGTTTGGAGGCGTAATTAATGTATTGGTCTGTGAAGTAAAAGGCGTTTGTAATGGAATTTCTTTCCATAAATAGCTTTCTACCTCAGTGCAATATTCCTCCTCACTGACCTGGGGGGAGGGGAAACCTCTTGAGGGGGGAGGGGCGACCAGGAAGTCAGGATACTCTCTACTTTGCAGATAGAGAAAGGAGCTGTGTGTCCTAAAGATAGTGTAGTGGTTATGGTGAATGGCTTTGGTGCGGGCTCAGCAATTCAGCATTCCCACTCGCATTTTCCTCAGGGAATGCATTTTCTAGTTCTTAATTTTAATTTTAATTTTATTCCGTACGTTTTTTGGCTCTGCGTAACTTCTGCATACTTTCAGCTATTGAGACCATTTAACTTTTAAAATGTTCGTCTCATTCAGCCAACGATGGGACTTCTTCAAGTTTTTTTGTACTATTTATACTTTTTAAAATATTAAGCTTTTAGACACTTTTTTTTAACATTGAAGTCAATGAGAACATCCTTTTTCCTGCTTCAAAACACACGTTCTGCCAAAAGTTTCAGCTCCTTCATACTTTCACTTACAGACACCAAACAAACTTTAAAGCGGTCACAAAATATTCAGCTATCCAAACATGACTTTTCAGATTGATATCTTTTACGGTTTTTGTGAAAACGCAATTTACGTTTAGCGATTTTTTCAGAAAATGGAATCGGTTATAATGTAACCCTATGGAAGGGATTTAGAGTGTGTCATGTGACCTTTACAGTGGAGATCTTTGAAAACAAAAATTATCTTTAAAAAAAGGGCGAACAAATTGCTCTCACGCCCACAAGATCTACTTGTCATACACAATTTATATATCAAAACGTAGGTATGCTTGTCTGGTTTCAGGCAATGTGATCAGTTTTGTGATACGTATTTTAGTTTTAGTTCCAGGAGCTTCTAAAGGACAAGAGCGACAAAACCACTCTCATTGACCGTCATGTTAAAAATTTTAAAAATGTTCCTGCAAAACACACAAAGACGCTCTTTTCTAAATCGCTGGCATGGCCACAATTTTAAGTTTATCAACATAAATTTCATATCGATGCGTTCACAAGGGCCGTGTCTTTCAAACGGTGAAGTCGCTGTATCGATCGCATATATGGTTGTGGATTTATTACGTTTTGTTTGAAGGCGTAATTCATGTATTGGTCTGTGAATTAAAAGGCGTTTGTAATGGAATTTCTTTCCATAAATAGCTTTCTACCTCAGTGCAATATTCCTCCTCACTGACCTGGGGGGAGGGGAAACCTCTTGAGGGGGGAGGGGCGACCAGGAAGTCAGCATACTCTCTACTTTGCAGATAGAGAAAGGAGCTGTGTGTCCTAAAGCTAGTGTAGTGGTTATGGTGAATGGCTTTGGTGCGGGCTCAGCTATTCAGCATTCCCACTCGCATTTTCCTCAGGAAATGCATTTTCTAGTTCTTAATTTTAATTTTCTCCTTTATTCCGTACGTTTTTTGGCTCTGCGTAACTTCTGCATACTTTCAGCTATTGAGACCATTCAACTTTTAAAAAGGTTCATCTCGTTCAGCTAACGATGGGACTTCTTCAAGTTTTTTTGTACTATTTATACTTTTTAAAATATTAAGCTTTTAGACACATTTTTTTAACATTGAAGTCAATGAGAACATCCTTTTTACCGCTTCAAATCACACGCAGTGCCAAAAGTTTCAGCTCCTTCATACTTTCACTTACAGACACCAAACAAACTTTAAAGCGGTCACAAAATATTCAGCTATCCAAACATGACTTTTTAGATTGATATCTTTTACGTTTTTTGTGAAAACGCAATTTACGTTTACTGATTTTTTCAGAAAATGGAATCGGTTATAATGTAATCCTATGGAGCAGGTTTAGAGTGTGTCATGTGACCTTTAGAGTGGAGATGATTGAAAAAAAAGTTATCTTTAAAAAAAGGGGAAACAAATTGCTCTCACGCCCACAAGATCTACTTGTCATACACAATTTATATATCAAAACGTAGGTATGGTTGTCTGGTTTCAGGCAATGTTATCAGTTTTGTGATACGTATTTTATTTTTAGTTCCAGGAGCTTCTAAAGGACAAGAGGGACAAATAAACTCTCATTGACACTCATGTTAAAAAGACTTTAAAATGTTTCTGCAAAACACACAAAGACGCTCTTTTCTAAATCGCTGACATGCACAGATTTTTAGGTTTATCAACATAAATTTTATACCGATTTGTTCACAAAAGCCTTGTGTTTCAAACGGTGAAGTCGCTGTATCGATCGCATGTACGGTTGTGGATTTATTACGTTTTGTTTGAAGGCTTCGATAACTGATTTTGTGTGTGGATGAAAGCGTTTCTAATGGTATTTTGATTCCCTAAATAGCTTTCCTTACCTCAGTGCAGTCCTCCTCCCCCACCTCATGTGGAGAAAGCCTCTTGAGGGGGAGGGGCGACCAGGCAAGTCAGGACACTCTCTATATTGCAGATAGAGAAAGGAGCTGTGTGATATTAGGCTTTATAAGTACTGAAGGAACACTGCTTGTATGTCCTAAAGATACTGTAGTGGTTATGGTGAATGGCTTTTGTGCGGGCTCAGCAATTCAGCATTCCCACTCGCATTTTCCTCAGGAAATGCATTGTCTAGTTCTTAATTAGTGGGAATGCTTTAATAAGCATTCCCAGTATTGATATTCGATTTTTATTATTCTTCTTAATTTTAATTTTATTCCGTACGTTTTTTGGCTCTGCGTAAATTCTGCATACTTTCAGCTATTGAGACCATTCAACTTTTAAAATGTTCATCTCGTTTAGCTAACGATGGGACTTCTTCAAGTTTTTTTGTACTATTTATACTTTTTAAAATATTAAGCTTTTAGACACTTTTTTTTAACATTGAAGTCAATGAGAACATCCTTTTTCCTGCTTCAAAACACACGTTCTGCCAAAAGTTTCAGCTCCTTCATACTTTCACTTACAGACACCAAACAAACTTTAAAGCGGTCACAAAATATTCAGCTATCCAAACATGACTTTTCAGATTGATATCTTTTACGGTTTTTGTGAAAACGCAATTTACGTTTAGCGATTTTTTCAGAAAATGGAATCGGTTATAATGTAACCCTATGGAAGGGATTTAGAGTGTGTCATGTGACCTTTACAGTGGAGATCTTTGAAAAAAAAATTATCTTTAAAAAAAGGGGGAACAAATTGCTCTCACGCCCACAAGATCTACTTGTCATACACAATTTATATATCAAAACGTAGGTATGCTTGTCTGGTTTCAGGCAATGTGATCAGTTTTGTGATACGTATTTTAGTTTTAGTTCCAGGAGCTTCTAAAGGACAAGAGCGACAAAACCACTCTCATTGACCGTCATGTTAAAAATTTTTAAAATGTTCCTGCAAAACACACAAAGACGCTCTTTTCTAAATCGCTGGCATGGCCACAATTTTAAGTTTATCAACATAAATTTCATATCGATGCGTTCACAAGGGCCGTGTCTTTCAAACGGTGAAGTCGCTGTATCGATCGCATGTACGGTTGTGGATTTATTACGTTTTGTTTGAAGGCGTAATTCATGTATTGGTCTGTGAATTAAAAGGCGTTTCTAATGGAATTTCTTTCCATAAATAGCTTTCCTTACCTCAGTGCAATATTCCTCCTCACTGACCTGGGGGGGAGGGGAAACCTCTTGAGGGGGAGGGGCGACCAGGAAGTCAGCATACTCTCTACTTTGCAGATAGAGAAAGGAGCTGTGTGTCCTAAAGATAGTGTAGTGGTTATGGTGAATGGCTTTGGTGCGGGCTCAGCTATTCAGCATTCCCACTCGCATTTTCCTCAGGAAATGCATTTTCTAGTTTTAATTTTATTTTTCTCCTTTATTCCGTACGTTTTTTGGCTCTGCGTAACTTCTGCATACTTTCAGCTATTGAGACCATTCAACTTTTAAAATGTTCATCTCGTTCAGCTAATGATGGGATTTCTTCAATTTTTTTTGTACTATTTATACTTTTTAAAATATTAAGCTTTTAGACACTTTTTTTTAACATTGAAGTCAATGAGAACATCCTTTTTCCTGCTTCAAAACACACATCCTGCCAAAAGTTTCAGCTCCTTCATACTTTCACTTACAGACACCAAACAAACTTTAAAGCAGTCACAAAATATTCAGCTATCCAAACATGACTTTTTAGATTGATATCTTTTACGGTTTTTGTGAAAACGCAATTTACGTTTAGTGATTTTTTCAGAAAATGTTATCGGTTATAATGTGTTTCTATGGAGCAGCTTTAGAGTGTGTCATGTGACCATTACAGCACAGATCATCCACAAAAAAAAATTATCTTTAAAAAAGGGGGAACAAATTGCTCTCATGCCCACAAGATCTACTTGTCATACACAATTTATATATCAAAACGTAGGTATGTTTGTCTGTTTTCTTGCAATGTGATCAGTATTGCGATAGGCATTTGACTTTTAGTTCCAGGAGCTTCTAAAGGACAAGCGCCTCAAACTCCCTCCCATTGACCGTCATGTTAAAAAGTCTAAAAAAAAATTCTGCAAAACACACAAAGACGCTCTTTTCTAAATCGCTGACATGGCCACATTTTTAAGTTTATCAACATAAATTTCATATCAATGCGTTCACAAGGGCCGTGTCTTTCAAACGGTGAAGTCGCTGTATCGATCGCATGTACAGTTGTGGATTTATTAAGTTTTGTTTGAAGGCTTAATTCATGTATTTGGTCTGTGAATTAAAAGCGTTTGTAATGGTAATTCTTTCCATAAATAGCTTTCCTTACCTCAGTGCAATATTCCTCCTCACTGACCTGGGGGGAGGGGGAGAAAACCTCTTGAGGGGGGAGGGGCGACCAGGAAGTCAGGATACTCTCTACTTCGCAGATAGAGAAAGGAGCTGTGTGTCCTAAAGATAGTGTAGTGGTTATGGTGAATGGCTTTGGTGCGGGCTCAGCAATTCAGCATTCCCACTCGCATTTTCCTCAGGGAATGCATTTTCTAGTTTTAATTTTAATTTTATTATTCCTTACGTTTTTTGGCTCTGCGTAACTTCTGCATACTTTCAGCTATTGAGACCATTCAACTTTTAAAATGTTCATCTTATTCAGCTAACGATGGGACTTCTTCAAGTTTTTTTGTACTATTTATACTTTTTAAAATATTAAGCTTTTAGACACTTTTTTTTAACATTGAAGTCAATGAGAACATCCTTTTTCCTGCTTCAAAACACACGTCCTGCCAAAAGTTTCAGCTCCTTCATACTTTCACTTACAGACACCAAACAAACTTTAAAGCAGTCACAAAATATTCAGCTATCCAAACATGACTTTTTAGATTGATATCTTTTACGGTTTTTGTGAAAACGCAATTTACGTTTAGTGATTTTTTCAGAAAATGTTATCAGTTATAATGTGTTTCTATGGAGCAGCTTTAGAGTGTGTCATGTGACCATTACAGCACAGATCATCCACAAAAAAAAATTATCTTTAAAAAAGGGGGAACAAATTGCTCTCATGCCCACAAGATCTACTTGTCATACACAATTTATATATCAAAACGTAGGTATGTTTGTCTGGTTTCGGGCAATGTGATCAGTTTTGCGATAGGCATTTGACTTTTAGTTCCAGGAGCTTCTAAAGGACAAGCGCCTCAAACTCCCTCCCATTGACCGTCATGTTAAAAAGTCTAAAAAAAAATTCTGCAAAACACACAAAGACGCTCTTTTCTAAATCACTGACATGGCCACATTTTTAAGTTTATCAACATAAATTTCATATCAATGCGTTCACAAGGGCCGTGTCTTTCAAACGGTGAAGTCGCTGTATCGATCGCATGTACGGTTGTGGATTTATTAAGTTTTGTTTGAAGGCTTAATTCATGTATTTGGTCTGTGAATTAAAAGCGTTTGTAATGGTAATTCTTTCCATAAATAGCTTTCCTTACCTCAGTGCAATATTCCTCCTCACTGACCTGGGGGGAGGGGGAGAAAACCTCTTGAGGGGGGGAGGGGCGACCAGGAAGTCAGGATACTCTCTACTTTGCAGATAGAGAAAGGAGCTGTGTGTCCTAAAGATGGTTATGGTGAATGGCTTTGGTGCGGGCTCAGCAATTCAGCATTCCCACTCGCATTTTCCTCAGGGAATGCATTTTCTAGTTTTAATTAGTGGGAATGCTTTAATAAGCATTCCCAGTATTGATATTCGTTTTTTATTATTAGTGGGAATGCTTAATAAGCATTCCCAGTATTGATATTCGTTTTTTATTATTAGTGGGAATGCTTTAATAAGCATTCCCAGTATTGATATTCGTTTTTTATTCGTGGGAATGTTTTAATAAGCATTCCCAGTATTGATATTCGTTTTTTATTATTCTTCTTAATTTTAATTTTATTCCGTACGTTTTTTGGCTCTGTGTAACTCCTGCATACTTTCAGCTATTGAGACCATTCAACTTTTAAAATGTTCATCTCGTTCAGCTAACGATGGGACTTCTTCAAGTTTTTTTGTACTATTTATACTTTTTAAAATATTAAGCTTTTAGACACTTTTTTTTAACATTGAAGTCAATGAGAACATCCTTTTTCCTGCTTCAAAACACACGTTCTGCCAAAAGTTTCAGCTCCTTCATACTTTCACTTACAGACACCAAACAAACTTTAAAGCGGTCACAAAATATTCATCTATCCAAACATGACTTTTTAGATTGATATCTTTTACGGTTTTTGTGAAAACGCAATTTACGTTTAGTGATTTTTTTATCGGTTATAATGTAATCCTATGGAGCAGGTTTAGAGTGTGTCATGTGACCTTTAGAGTGGAGATCATCCACAAAAAATATTATCTTTAAAAAAAGGGGGAACAAATTGCTCTCACGCCCACAAGATCTACTTGTCATACACAATTTATATATCAAAACGTAGGTATGCTTGTCTGGTTTCAGGCAGTGTGATCAGTTTTGTGATACGTATTTTAGTTTTAGTTCCTGGAGCTTCTAAAGGACAACAGCCTGAAATCTTCTCTCATAGACTCTCATGTTAAAAAGTCTAAAAAATGTTTCTGCAAAACACACAACGACGCTCTTTTCAAAATCGCTGACATGGCCACAGTTTTAAGTTTATCAACATAAATTTCATATCGATGCGTTCACAAGGGCCGTGTCTTTCAAACGGTGAAGTCGCTGTATCGATCGCATATACGGTTGTGGATTTATTAACTTTTGTTTGAAGGCGTAATTCATGTATTTGGTCTGTGAATTAAAAGGCGTTTGTAATGGTATTTCTTTCCATAAATAGCTTTCCTTACCTCAGGGCAATATTCCTCCTCACTGACCTGGGGGAGGGGGGAAACCTCTTGAGGGGGGAGGGGCGACCAGGAAGTCAGCATACTCTCTACTTTGCAGATAGAGAAAGGAGCTGTGTGTCCTAAAGATAGTGTAGTGGTTATGGTGAATGGCTTTGGTGCGGGCTCAGCAATTCAGCATTCCCACTCGCATTTTCCTCAGGGAATGCATTTTCTAGTTATTCTTCTTAATTTTAATTTTATTCCGTACGTTTTTTGGCTCTGCGTAACTCCTGCATACTTTCAGCTATTGAGACCATTCAACTTTTAAAATGTTCATCTCGTTCAGCTAACGATGGGACTTCTTCAAGTTTTTTTGTACTATTTATACTTTTTAAAATATTAAGCTTTTAGACACTTTTTTTTAACATTGAAGTCAATGAGAACATCCTTTTTCCTGCTTCAAAACACACGTTCTGCCAAAAGTTTCAGCTCCTTCATACTTTCACTTACAGACACCAAACAAACTTTAAAGCGGTCACAAAATATTCAGCTATCCAAACATGACTTTTTAGATTGATATCTTTCACGGTTTTTGTGAAAACGCAATTTATGTTTAGTGATTTTTTTATCGGTTATAATGTAATCCTATGGAGCAGGTTTAGAGTGTGTCATGTGACCTTTAGAGTGGAGATCATCCACAAAAAATATTATCTTTAAAAAAAGGGGGAACAAATTGCTCTCACGCCCACAAGATCTACTTGTCATACACAATTTATATATCAAAACGTAGGTATGCTTGTCTGGTTTCAGGCAATGTGATCAGTTTTGTGATACGTATTTTAGTTTTAGTTCCTGGAGCTTCTAAAGGACAACAGCCTGAAATCTTCTCTCATAGACTCTCATGTTAAAAAGTCTAAAAAAAACATTCTGCAAAACACACAACGACGCTCTTTTCTAAATCGCTGACATGGCCACATTTTTAAGTTTATCAACATAAATTTCATATCGATGCGTTCACAAGGGCCGTGTCTTTCAAACGGTGAAGTCGCTGTATCGATCGCATATACGGTTGTGGATTTATTAACTTTTGTTTGAAGGCGTAATTCATGTATTTGGTCTGTGAATTAAAAGGCGTTTGTAATGGTATTTCTTTCCATAAATAGCTTTCCTTACCTCAGGGCAATATTCCTCCTCACTGACCTGGGGGAGGGGGGGAAACCTCTTGAGGGGGGAGGGGCGACCAGGAAGTCAGGATACTCTCTACTTTGCAGATAGAGAAAGGAGCTGTGTGTCCTAAAGATAGTGTAGTGGTTATGGTGAATGGCTTTGGTGCGGGCTCAGCAATTCAGCATTCCCACTCGCATTTTCCTCAGGAAATGCATTTTCTAGTTCTTCTTCTTAATTAGTGGGAATGCTTTAATAAGCATTCCCAGTATTGATATTCGTTTTTTATTATTCTTAATTTTAATTTTATTCCGTACGTTTTTTGGCTCTGCGTAACTTCTGCATACTTTCAGCTATTGAGACCATTCAACTATTAAAATGTTCGTCTCGTTCAGCTAACGATGGGACTTCTTCAAGTTTTTTTGTACTATTTATACTTTTTAAAATATTAAGCTTTTAGACACTTTTTTTTAACATTGAAGTCAATGAGAACATGCTTTTTACCGCTTCAAAACACACGTTCTGCCAAAAGTTTCGGCTCCTTCATACTTTCACTTACAGACACCAAACAAACTTTAAAGCGGTCACAAAATATTCAGCTATCCAAACATGACTTTTCAGATTGATATCTTTTACGGTTTTTGTGAAAACGCAATTTACGTTTAGTGATTTTTTTATCGGTTATAATGTAATCCTATGGAGCAGGTTTAGAGTGTGTCATGTGACCTTTAGAGTGGAGATCTTTGAAAACAAAAATTATCTTTAAAAAAAGGGCGAACAAATTGCTCTCACGCCCACAAGATCTACTTGTCATACACAATTTATATATCAAAACGTAGGTATGCTTGTCTGGTTTCAGGCAATGTGATCAGTTTTGTGATACGTATTTTAGTTTTAGTTCCAGGAGCTTCTAAAGGACAAGAGTGACAAAACCACTCTCATTGACCGTCCATGTTAAAAATTTAAAAATTTTTCCTGCAAAACACACAAAGACGCTCTTTTCTAAATCGCTGGCATGGCCACAATTTTAAGTTTATCAACATAAATTTCATATCGATGCGTTCACAAGGGCCGTGTCTTTCAAACGGTGAAGTCGCTGTATCGATCGCATGTACGGTTGTGGATTTATTACGTTTTGTTTGGAGGCGTAATTAATGTATTGGTCTGTGAATTAAAAGGCGTTTGTAATGGAATTTCTTTCCATAAATAGCTTTCTACCTCAGTGCAATATTCCTCCTCACTGACCTGGGGGGAGGGGAAACCTCTTGAGGGGGGAGGGGCGACCAGGAAGTCAGCATACTCTCTACTTTGCAGATAGAGAAAGGAGCTGTGTGTCCTAAAGATAGTGTAGTGGTTATGGTGAATGGCTTTGGTGCGGGCTCAGCAATTCAGCATTCCCACTCGCATTTTCCTCAGGGAATGCATTTTCTAGTTTTAATTTTAATTTTATTCCGTACGTTTTTTGGCTCTGCGTAACTTCTGCATACTTTCAGCTATTGAGACCATTCAACTTTTAAAATGTTCGTCTCGTTCAGCTAACGATGGGACTTCTTCAAGTTTTTTTGTACTATTTATACTTTTTAAAATATTAAGCTTTTAGACACTTTTTTTTAACATTGAAGTCAATGAGAACATCCTTTTTCCTGCTTCAAAACACACGTTCTGCCAAAAGTTTCAGCTCCTTCATACTTTCACTTACAGACACCAAACAAACTTTAAAGCGGTCACAAAATATTCAGCTATCCAAACATGACTTTTTAGATTGATATCTTTTACGGTTTTTGTGAAAACGCAATTTACGTTTAGTGATTTTTTTATCGGTTATAATGTAATCCTATGGAGCAGGTTTAGAGTGTGTCATGTGACCTTTAGAGTGGAGATCATCCACAAAAAATATTATCTTTAAAAAAAGGGGGAACAAATTGCTCTCACGCCCACAAGATCTACTTGTCATACACAATTTATATATCAAAACGTAGGTATGCTTGTCTGGTTTCAGGCAATGTGATCAGTTTTGTGATACGTATTTTAGTTTTAGTTCCTGGAGCTTCTAAAGGACAACAGCCTGAAATCTTCTCTCATAGACTCTCATGTTAAAAAGTCTAAAAAATGTTTCTGCAAAACACACAACGATGCTCTTTTCTAAATCGCTGACATGGCCACATTTTTAAGTTTATCAACATAAATTTCATATCGATGCGTTCACAAGGGCCGTGTCTTTCAAACAGTGAAGTCGCTGTATCGATCGCATATACGGTTGTGGATTTATTAACTTTTGTTTGAAGGCGTAATTCATGTATTTGGTCTGTGAATTAAAAGTCGTTTGTAATGGTATTTCTTTCCATAAATAGCTTTCCTTACCTCAGGGCAATATTTCTCCTCACTGACCTGGGGGAGGGGGGGAAACCTCTTGAGGGGGGAGGGGCGACCAGGAAGTCAGGATACTCTCTACTTTGCAGATAGAGAAAGGAGCTGTGTGTCCTAAAGATAGTGTAGTGGTTATGGTGAATGGCTTTGGTGCGGGCTCAGCAATTCAGCATTCCCACTCGCATTTTCCTCAGGAAATGCATTTTCTAGTTTTAATTTTAATTTTATTATTCCGTAAGTTTTTTGGCTCTGCGTAACTTCTGCATACTTTCAGCTATTGAGACCATTCAACTTTTAAAATGTTCATCTCGTTCAGCTAACGATGGGACTTCTTCAAGTTTTTTTGTACTATTTATACTTTTTAAAATATTAAGCTTTTAGACCCTTTTTTTAACATTGAAGTCAAAGAGAACATCCTTTTTCCTGCTTCAAAACACACGTTCTGCCAAAAGTTTCAGGTCCTTCATACTTTCACTAACAGACACCAAACAAACTTTAAAGTGGTCACAAAATATTCAGCTATCCAAACATGACTTTTTAGATTGATATCTTTTACGGTTTTTGTGAAAACGCAATTTACGTTTAGTGATATTTTCAGAAAATGTAATCGGTTATAATGAATTCCTATGGAGGGGATTTAGAGTGTGTCATGTGACCTTTAGAGTGCAGATCATTGAAAAAAAAATTATCTTTAAAAAAAGGGGAAACAAATTGCTCTCACGCCCACAAGATCTACTTGTCATACACAATTTATATATCAAAACGTAGCAATGCTTGTCTGGTTTCAGGCAATGTGATCAGTTTTGCGATAGGCATTTGACTTTTAGTTCCAGGAGCTTCTAAAGGACAAGCACCTCAAACTCCCTCCCATTGACCGTCATGTTAAAAAGTCTAAAAAATGTTTCTGCAAAACGCACAAAGACGCTCTTTTCTAAATCGCTGACATGGCCACATTTTTAAGTTTATCAACATAAATTTCATATCGATGTGTTCACAAGGGCCGTGTCTTTCAAACGGTGAAGTCGCTGTAACGATCGCATGTACGGTTGTGGATTTATTAAGTTTTGGTTTGAAGGCGTATTTCACGTATTTGGTCTGTGAATTAAAAGGCGTTTGTAATGGTATTTCTTTCCATAAATAGCTTTCCTTACCTCAGTGAAGTCCTCCTCACTGACCTGGGGGGGAGGGAAACCTCTTGAGGGGGGAGGGGCGACCAGGAAGTCAGGATACTCTCTACTTTGCAGATAGAGAAAGGAGCTCTGTGTCCTAAAGATACTGTAGTGGTTATGGTGAATGGCTTTGGCGCGGGCTCAGCTATTCAGCATTCCCACTCGCATTTTCCTCAGGAAATGCATTTTCTAGTCGTTTTTTATTATTCTTAATTTTAATTTTATTATTCCGTACGTTTTTTGGCTCTGCGTAACTTCTGCATACTTTCAGCTATTGAGACCATTCAAGTTTTAAAATGTGCATCTCATTCAGCTAACGATGGGACTTCTTCAAGTTTTTTTGTACTATTTATACTTTTTAAAATATTAAGCTTTTAGACACTTTTTTTAACATTGAAGTCAATGAGAACATCCTTTTTACCGTTTCAAATCACACACGCTGCCAAAAGTTTCAGCTCCTTCATACTTTCACTTACAGACACCAAACAAACTTTAAAGCGGTCACAAAATATTCAGCTATCCAAACATGACTTTTCAGATTGATATCTTTTACGGTTATTGTGAAAACGCAATTTACGTTTAGTGAATTTTTCAGAAAATGTTATCGGTTATAATGTAATCCTATGGAGCAGGTTTAGAGTGTGTCATGTGACCATTACAGCACAGATCGTCCACAAAAACAAATTATCTTTAAAAAAGGGGAAACAAATTGCTCTCACGCCCACAAGATCTACTTGTCATACACAATTTATATATCAAAACGTAGGTATTTTTGTCTGGTTTCAGGCAATGTGATCAGTTTTGTGATAGGCATCTGACTTTTAGTTCCAGGAGCTTCTAAAGGACAAGTGTGCCAAAATAACTCTCATTGACTCTCATGTTAAAAATGTTCCTGCAAAACACACAAAGACACTCTTTTCTAAATCGCTGGCATGGCCACAATTTTAAGTTTATCAACATAAATTTCATATCGATGCGTTCACAAGGGCCGTGTCTTTCAAACGGTGAAGTCGCTGTATCGATCGCATGTACGGTTGTGGATTTATTACGTTTTGTTTGAAGGCTTCGATAACTGATTTTGTGTGTGGATGAAAGCGTTTCTAGAGGGGCGTGGCCAGCAGGGAATCTGTATGGAAGCTCACTGCTAGAGCTCCATGTTCTAATACCTTCCTGAAGCGGCTAGCAGCGACGAAAAGCACGCCCGAGGACACAGTATCGATCCGGAGAGGACAGAGAACATCTCCAGCATTATGGAGAAACGTAATTCCCGCAAGAAACCCCGCAAATTGGGGTTGTTTATCAGTCCGGCTGAATCCCCTCAGGAAAAAGATGGCGCCTCCTCCCTCACACACACAGACCAGCTGCCAGGCAACTCTGTGAGGAGAAAGACACAGGCTCTGATGCTGCAGCAGCCTGAGAAGGAACAACAAAATGAAGCCTTTGAATCAGACTTCATCAGCCCTGTAAAACAAAGGAGAAAAGTGTCATCTGGAGATAAAGTAAGTGACATTGAAATAGACTGTGATTCTGATGCTGATATTAACCCCTATGAGGTAAAATTGGACTCCTTTCCCACCTCTGGCAAAGCAATGCTTGACACTGATATGAAGGAAATGCTAAAATCATTGCATGGAGCGATCCAACATGACATGAGAGCATTTATGCAAAAATCTAAAGCGGAAATAGGAGATTTGGGTGAAAGAGTGGATTATATTGAAAACAAAATGACTGACTTCACTGACGCCCATAATGAATTAGTTGATGACCATTTTGCTCTTGAGGAAGAAGTCAGACAACTGAAGCTTAAAGTCTCAGACCTCGAGGATAGGTCTAGGCGAAACAATATTAAATTCCGCGGCATCCCTGAAAACGTAAAAAATAATGACCTAAGAATCTTTTTGCAAAAAATGTTCGTGGACCTTATCCCCTCATTGCAAAAACAAGATCTAGTGATCGACAGAGCTCACAGACTTCCTAAGCCCTCGCACATCGCAGCGAAACTTCCGAGAGATGTGATCGCCAAGATCCATTTTTTCCAGACAAAAGACATGCTAATGCATTTTGCAAGACACCATGCACCACTACCAGACCCCTACGCGGGAATTATCCTATACTCCGATCTTTCCCAAGCTACTATCTTGGCGCGGAAAAAACTGAATCCGATCACCAAAATACTTCGAAACCACAAATTAATTTATAGATGGGGTTTTCCAACCAAACTATCTGTGGAAAAAGATAACATGTCTCATACAATACACACACTGGAAGATGGCCTCAAGATTCTGAAAAAATGGAATCTACTCCCAAATGATGAAAGTACCCCGATCGATGGAACCACCAAAGAAAAACTGACCGCTCCTTGGAATGTCAGTCATGGATGACACAACCGCCGGTATAAAAATTCTTGTCTCTTTTCTCTCCAGTTTATCATGGCCTAAGTTCCTCAGGCACATGAATCCCAGGGAGCCCCTATCCTGAACCCCTGATCTATGATTAACAAAGCCCCCACAACGAGAGTGCACACATTTATGCACACAAGAGTTGCTCGACAACTCGCTTGTTTTTACATGTTATTTTTTGTTTTTGTCTCTGTTTTTGACCATGATCCTAATTTCCTTCCCTCCCCCCCTCACAAGCAATATCTTACAATCTTCTTTTTTCATGGAAGTTATGTAGTCGATGGACACGCTTTGCCTTTACTACATTCGATACATATACAATTCATCTATATGAAAATTATTCGCTATGCCTAATCTAAAACTACTCTCATTAAATGTGAAGGGCCTCAACAGCCCCTTCAAAAGAAAAGCCCTATGGAATGATGCCCTAAAATTCGGATGCGACATACTCTGCATTCAAGAATCGCATTTTGCAAGAGACAACCCTCCTCAATTTTCACACCCTAAATTCCCGCATATCTTCGCATCTCACAACAGTAAGAAAAAAAAAGGAGTCCTGACGATCATCAAGGATTCAATCTCCTTTCAACTTTTGGACTCAAAAATTGACCAACAAGGTCGATATGTAATACTGGTTGCAAAGATTGAAAATACAATACTAACATTAGTCAATATCTACGCACCAAATAGGAACCCACAACAATTCCTTCAAAAAGTTATCACAATAACAAAGAAAATACAAAAAGGCAATATTATCTTATGTGGGGACTTTAATGCAACGATGGACCCTACTCTGGACACCACTAAAGGGATCCAATCCAAACGAAGAGGTTTGAAGAACATCTTCTCACAAGAAGACCTCCATGATCCTTGGAGGTGTCTCCACGCAACAGAAAAGGACTTCACGTTTTATTCAAATGTCCATAAATCCTATTCTAGGATCGACTTCTTCATCACTGACAGAGCTCTCCTCCAGAAAACCACAGATGCCCATATACATAACATAACATGGTCTGACCATGCTCCAATCTCTTTAATTATTGATCTAGCCCAACAAAATTCGAAGCATGTTCTTTGGAGGAACAATACATATATTTTGTCACATAGAGGAGCTCTGGCAGAGATGAAGGAAAGACTAGAAGAATATTTTAAATTTAATGACAACGACGAAGTCTCTATCTCTAGTATATGGTGTGCCCACAAAGCTTTCTCCAGAGGAATGCTGATACAATTGACGTCTAGGGGGAAAAAAAGGCGGTCACAGGAGGTAAATAATCTATTAGTGAAAATAGACAAATTAGAGAAGGAACACAAGCTAGCCCCCAAACACATCCTCCTCCTCCAACAACTTAATGAAGCCAGACACGAGCTTAGAGCGACTTTGATCTCTGATCATGAAAAATACCTCAAAAAACTAAAACTAAACCACTACTCCCAAGGAAATAAAGCGGGTAAGTTACTTGCCATGCAACTACGTATTAGACAGAACAAACAGAAAATCCATGAAATTGTTCACCACAAGTCAGGAAAAGTATTGTATAACCCACAGAGTATAGCTGATGCGTTTGCAGAATACTATGAGGGCCTATATAATCTAAAAAAAGATCATACTGTCACCCAACCAACCCTAAAAGATATAACCCAATTTCTTGATAAACTTAACATCCCTACAGTAGATTCCGCTACATTAGAAAAATTAAATGATCCTATAACAGTAAATGAAATCAAAAAAGTAATCTCAATGTTACCACTAAATAAAGCGCCCGGTGCAGATGGCCTATCTAGTGAATACTTTAAGGCATTTGAAAATATGCTTTCTCCATACTTGACCAGATTGTTTAATCAAGCTGTCAACACCCGCTCATTCCCTAAGGAAATGCTTGAAGCAATTGTCATCACAATACCAAAGCAAGGGAAAGACCCGACTTCTCCAACTAATTATAGACCTATCTCACTACTTAATTCTGATTTAAATTTTTTTGCTAAGGTTCTAGCTAATCGACTATTAGAAATTACTCCTTATCTGATTGAACCAGATCAAGTTGGATTCGTGAAGGGACGTCAAGGCCCGGATAGCACCAGACGGATGATTAATCTACTTAGCCATGTAGAGCACGGTCGGATGCCTTCTCTGCTTCTCGGACTGGATGCGGAGAAGGCATTCGACAGAGTGCACTGGGGATATGTAGCGGAAACCCTTAAGAAATTTGGTCTCACAGGATTTATTTTTGAAGCCATAATGTCTCTCTATACTACACCATCTGCTAGGGTATTTACATCGGGAAGTATATCTAAACAGTTTAGTCTCTCAAACGGTACTAGACAGGGATGCCCCTTATCACCCATTATATTCTCATTAGCAATTGAACCACTGGCGATATCTCTCAGATCTAACCCCAATATCGTAGGAATCAAGGTCGGTCAAATGGAACATAAATTGGGATTATTCGTGGACGACGTTCTTTTAACTGTATCTGCTACTGACACACTACTAGAAGAGGTAACCGCTATCCTAGATAAATTTGGATCAGTCTCTTATTATAAGATTAATCATAGTAAATGTTTTGTACTACCTATGAACATCCCGCCAGACCTAGTTGTTAAACTAAAACAACAATCTAGCTACAATTGGGACAACCCCTCCATTACCTATCTTGGGATTCAACTTACTTACCCACCTAATAAACTGTATGAAGCAAATTATCCCTCCTTATTAACTCAAATCACTCAAGATACACAGTCTATTAAAAAGACACAACTATCTTGGATTGGAAGAATAGCAGCCTTTAAAATGAAGACGTTACCAAAAATTCTATATTACTTCCGCTCCCTCCCCATCCCATTACCGACTAAATTTTTCACACAAATTAACTCGAAATTGAGCAACTTGGTCTGGTTGGGAAAGAAACCTAGAATTGCTTTATCTACTATGTCATTGGTTAAAGCTAAAGGAGGCCTAAACCTCCCAGATTTACGCCTATATTACTTCGCCTCACTCCTTGATCAAATGAGATACTGGTTCAGATATTCAAATGATAAATTATGGTTGAACATTGAACGAGAAGTGTCTAAAGGGAAGGATCTATTTTCCCTTTCCATGGCCTGCTATGCTCTACCAAAAATTAATACACCCAACTTCCTAACAATTAGAGCTACTCTGGCAGCCTGGAAGTTTGCTCTAACAAAATTACAGCCGACATGTAACCCAGTCCTAATGCCAATACCACTAGGAGTAATCGATTACTGTAAAGTAAGAATTACTACCACACCCTGGTCCAAACAGGGAATCAATTTTTTTGATCAGCTATCACCCGATGACATACATAAAATAACGAATAAACTCATAGCCAAACCGTTCAATAAAAACTTTGACCCAAAGAAAAGTGTGGAACTCCCTAGGGCGCTGTGGGAATTCTTCACTTCCTATAAAATAAGTGGGAAGAGAGGCATATCCCATATATATAAACTACTTTCATCTTTTCCAATTCAAACCAAAACTTTAAATATGATTAAATGGGAGAAGGATCTATCACAAACTTTTACGTGGGAAGAATGGCAAAAAGCCATCCATATTAACAGTTCTTCTTCTGCATGTGTAGAACATTGGGAGAACGCCCAGAAAATACTAAACCGCTGGTATTTGACCCCTTACAGACTATCCAAAATATTCCCTAGCTCCTCCCCCATATGCTGGAGATGTGAATCCCACACTGGCAATTTGTTACATACCCTCTGGGATTGTAAAACCTTATCTAGCTTCTGGAATAATGTATCCTCCTTTATCGCATCCTTCACTGGTAATCTAAAAATACACACACCTGAATTAGCCCTACTAGGTTTAAATCTAGATGTCTATCCTCCTCAATTTAGAACTATAGTTGCCAACTTCCTTACAGCAGCGAGACTCACCATAACAAAACTATGGAAATCTACCTTAGCACCTAACTTATCTGATGTTGTCCAGAGACTCAATACTCAGGCTCACTATGAGCTAATGTTAGCACATAGGAAAGGAACCATAAGTAAATTCATTAAAAATTGGAATGAATGGATTACTCATCCTAGGGCCTCAAATTTTCTGAAGAATTTTAATAATTATTAAGTGTGTTCCTGACAACTACACTCCTAAACTAGACCGGATGTAAAAGATAACTTCCTACTCACCTTCCCCTCCCCTCCTTCCCTTGATACCCTTTTATGTTAATTTTGATTTTATTAAATAATATAAGATAATGATCCATAATCCCTTGTTTACAGCATGATCCCGTTGGGGTAAACAGGGATTGCTAGTTACTTGTTTAAGCATCTGACCACTATCCAACTGGACTAAGGCCCTATATGGTTACTGTTTAGTAAAATGATAATTTGAAGCCTACCCAGGCACACTGTTGAACACATAGTATGACTAAGAAACTGTTGTATTGTTATGACTCTTATTTGTGCTTTATTGTGTATCTTTGAAAAATGCAATAAAAAACATTTGAAAAGAAAGCGTTTCTAATGGTATTTTGATTCCCTAAATAGCTTTCCTTACCTCAGTGCAGTCCTCCTCCCCCACCTCATGTGGAGAAAGCCTCTTGAGGGGGGAGGGGCGACCAGGCAAGTCAGGACACTCTCTATATTGCAGATAGAGAAAGGAGCTGTGTGATATTAGGCTTTATAAGTACTGAAGGAACACTGCTTGTATGTCCTAAAGATACTGTAGTGGTTATGGTGAATGGCTTTGGTGCGGGCTCAGCAATTCAGCATTCCCACGCATCGCATTTTTCTCAGGAAATGCATTTTCTAATTCTTCTTCTTAATTTTAATTTTATTATTCTGTATGTTTTTTGGCTCTGCGTAACTTCTGCATACTTTCAGCTATTGAGACCATTCAACTATTAAAATGTTCGTCTCGTTCAGCTAACGATGGGACTTCTTCAAGTTTTTTTGTACTATTTATACTTTTTAAAATATTAAGCTTTTAGACACTTTTTTTTAACATTGAAGTCAATGAGAACATCCTTTTTACCGCTTCAAATCACACGCAGTGCCAAAAGTTTCAGCTACTTCATACTTTCACTTACAGACACCAAACAAACTTTAAAGCGTTCACAAAATATTCAGCTATCCAAACATGACTTTTCAGATTGATATCTTTTACGGTTTTTGTGAAAACGCAATTTAAGTTCAGTGATTTTTTCAGAAAATTTTATCGGTTATAATGTAATCCTATGGAGCAGGTTTAGAGTGTGTCATGTAACCTTTAGAGTGGAGATCATCCACAAAAAAAATTATCTTTAAAAAAAGGGGAAACAAATTGCTCTCACGCCCACAAGATCTACTTGTCATACACAATTTATATATCAAAACGTAGGTATTTTTGTCTGGTTTCAGGCAATGTTATCAGTTTTGCGATAGGCATTTGACTTTTAGTTCCAGGAGCTTCTAAAGAACAAGCGCCTCAAACTCCCTCCCATTGACCGTCATGTTAAAAAGTCTAAAAAATGTTTCTGAAAAACACACAAAGACGCTCTTTTCTAAATCGCTGACATGGCCACATTTTTAAGTTTATCAACATAAATTTCATATCGATGCGTTCACAAGGGCCGTGTCTTTCAAACGGTGAAGTCGCTGTATCGATCGCATGTACGGTTGTGGATTTATTAAGGTTTGTTTGAAGGCGTAATTCATGTATTTGGTCTGTGAATTAAAAGCATTTGTAATGGTATTTCTTTCCATAAATAGCTTTCCTTACCTCAGTGCAATATTCCTCCTCACTGACCTGGGGGAGGGGGAGAAAACCTCTTGAGGGGGAGGAGCAACCAGGAAGTCAGGATACTCTCTACTTTGCAGATAGAGAAAGGAGTTGTGTGTCCTAAAGATAGTGTAGTGGTTATGGTGAATGGCTTTGGTGCGGGCTCAGCTATTCAGCATTCCCACTCGCATTTTCCTCAGGAAATGCATTGTCTAGTTTTAATTTTAATTTTATTCTGTACGTTTTTTGGCTCTGCGTAACTTCTGCATACTTTCAGCTATTGAGACCATTCAACTATTAAAATGTTCATCTCGTTCAGCTAATGATGGGACTTCTTCAAGTTTTTTTGTACTATTTATACTTTTTAAAATATTAGGCTTTTAGACACTTTTTTTTAACATTGAAGTCAATGAGAACATCCCTTTTCCTGCTTCAAAACACACGTTCTGCCAAAAGTTTCAGCTCCTTCATACTTTCTTTTTTTTTTTTTTTGAAATTTTTTATTTATAACAGGAAGATCGGCCCGCACAGGCCATAATGGTACAACAGTTCAACTTGTGTGATGCCACACATCAGGTTACAGGGTCAACAACAGTGCAGCCTATCATCTCATGGGACATTACAGATCAGTTATTGAAAGGCTGTATTATCTACTGGTAGTATCATCAAGCAACATCAGCGTGTGTCTAAATATAAGACATCTCTAGAGAATCCCTGGGTGTATGACCCCATTTAGAGTGGCAGCGTGTGTGCTATTGGGAGACCTAAAAATCTGCCTGCCAATCTACGTGTGATGTCCCTCGCATGGACCCCCTCAGGGGTCCGCACGAGCATCACGTATGTCCCTCGGCCTAGGGGGGCCCTTAGGTAGCTTGACCCGTGCCGGACCAATCCCTCCTTCATTTTCCAAAGTATTTAAATAATAAGAAATTAGAAAGATCAGGTACTGGTGTACCGAAAGAGAAGAAGAAGAGCAAAGAGAGAGAAAAGAGAAGTGTCAGGGGGTTGGGGGATTCCTGGGGGGGGGGGGGTGCGGTCAGGTAGTCTGGGGAACGTATTAATCGGCGTCTCCTGCTTGCTCTTCCCTAAGGCTCCGTCCTTCAGAGGAGTATTTAAACACATTCCACAGTTGCCATGTGTTTTTGTATGCTTCCTGTCTATTTTGGCTGGTGAGGATAAGATCCTCCAAACGGTTGATACTATCGACTTTGTTGAGCCAGAGGGCTAGTGTGGGTGGGTTCTGGGATTTCCAAGTCAGCGGGATGCAGGCCTTAGCCGCATCTAGTAGGTGGCGCACCACCGATTTCTTGTAAACCCGCAGAGGGGTGTCCGTCGCGTGAAGCAGGAAGAAAGCTGGGTTGTCTGGGATTTCCCGGTCACTGAATTTCTGTGTTATGCGACGTACTTCGCTCCAGAATCCCCGTAGACGGGTACAGGACCAGAAAACATGTAGGAGGGTACCTCTCTCCTCCCGACAGCGCCAACACAGGTCCGACGCCTCCGGAAAGAGAGTGTGCAACAGCACCGGGGTCCTGTACCATCGAGTCAAAATTTTATAATTAGTTTCTTGGGTCCTGGAGCATATGGAGGACTTGTGGGTTAGCTCAAGGATGCGTTGTTTTTTACCCGTGGAGAAGGAGCAGCCCAGATCCCCCTCCCATTTAAGGATGCATGGGACAGGGCTGTCAGCGGGCGGGACGTTTAGTATACCGTACATCAGTGACAGAGTGTGAGATACCATCCCGGACCCCATACACAACTCCTCCAGGGGCGTGAGTGGTTGCTGTGTGCCATCAGGAGGTGGCATGCTGCT
Organism: Rana temporaria; assembly: GCF_905171775.1. NCBI lineage: Eukaryota > Metazoa > Chordata > Amphibia > Anura > Ranidae > Rana > Rana temporaria. Next base: position 203,862,231 of record NC_053490.1, on the reverse strand, counting down.
CAGGAAATGTCCCAGCTGGAGCGCTCTCATGTGGTCCAACCCATAAGGACCCGTGGGATCCGCCAGCTCCGCGGCGGTCTTCCATTTCCCCCTATCGCTAAAGTGTGATGCCTGGCTAAACCCGGCCTCACGCAATTCAAGGAATTTTTTATCCCGCAGGCCCGGGGAGAATTGGGGATGGCCCAGTATTGGTCTCAGCCTGGAGTTGCGCGTTGTGAGCGAGGGTTTTATCCACAATTGCGAGCAGATCTTAGTTGTCGTACCTATCAGCGGGTGACTCTTCAGACCCGGCGGCAGCGCCGCAAAGCACCACGGGGCTCCGCGTAGTGGGATAGGACTCTGGCTCTGCTCAATCTGTGTCCACAGTTTGGTGTCTGTGTTACGACACCAATCCACAAGTCTCCCCAGGTGTGTCGCCTGGTAGTAGGTGCGAAGGTCTGGCATTGCCAGGCCCCCGTGGAGTTTCGGGAGTGACAGCATTTTCCTGTTCAAACGGGGGCATTTCCCCGCCCAGAGGAATTTAGTAAATGCCGAGTGGGCCTGTCTAAAGAAATCTCCCGGTATCCGTACCGGTAGGGCCTGCAAAAGATACAGGAACTTAGGCAGTATCGACATCTTAAGGATGTTGCAGCGCCCCAGCCACGAGTGTAAGCCGCCATTCCATTGGTCTAGTAATTTTTTCACTGACCCGAGAAGGGGTGGGAAGTTAAATTGGAATAGGTGGGATAGTGACGTTGGTATATAGGTCCCCAGATATTTCAGGGCCTTATCTGTCCAGCTTAAGTCAAAGTCGTTCCTAAGCTCCCGGAGTTTGTGTTGTGGGATCCCCACTCCCATGGCCTCCGACTTACTGAAGTTAATCTTCAGGTTAGAGAGCCGGCCATACACCTCAAACTCCTGTAGAAGATTCGCCAGCGAAGTGTGGGGTTTCGTGAGGGTGAACATAAGGTCATCCGCATAAGCCGAGATCTTATGCTGTGTTCCGCCCACCGTTATCCCAGATATGTTGGGGTTCTGTCTGATGTGGCAAAGGAAGGGCTCCAGTGACAGAGCAAAGAGCAGGGGTGAGAGAGGGCACCCCTGTCTGGTGCCGTTAGATATCGGGAATGGCTCTGATAACACCCCATTCGCTTTGACTCTGGCCGTAGGGCCAACGTAGGCAGCCCCCACCCATCGCATCATCCGCTCCCCCAGGCCTACGTGTCTCAAAGTTGCAAACATGTATTTCCAATTCACGCGGTCAAACGCCTTTTCGGCGTCTGTCCCTACGAGGACACAAGGTGTCTTGCTGCTAACTGCAACATGTAATAGGTTAAGGACTTTGGTGGTATTGTCCCTGGCCTCTCTCGTCGGGACGAATCCCACCTGATCCAAATGAACCAGTTGGGGAAGATGTTGCTGCAATCTGGAAGCCAGGACCTTGGTAAATACCTTAAGGTCTGCGTTAAGGAGGGAGATGGGGCGGTAACTTCCGCACAGAGATGGGTCCTTGCCCTCTTTCGGTATAACCGAGATCTGTGCCTGCAGCGTGGTGGTGTGAAACTGTTTCCCGGTACCGAGGCCATTGAACAACCCAACCATCCTTTGACCTAAAGATGGCAGCAAGGTCTTGTAATAGTGTGCGGTAAGGCCATCCGGGCCGGGGGCTTTGCCTAATTTAGTATTGCTGAGGGCAAGTTGGAGTTCAGGTAGGGTGATGGGTTCTTCTAGTAGTTCACGGATGTCGGTCGGTAGTGTGGTCATATGTGATCTATCAAGATATTCTGTCGTGGGGTCTAGCGCGTGTGTCGGCGTGTGCAGGTTATACAGGGCTTCATAAAATGTCCTAAATTCCTGGGTGATTTGGTGCGGTAGTGATGCCTTCAACCCGGCTGCGGAGACTACATGTGGGATGTAAGATGCTAGGCGTTGTGCCTGTAGGGTCTGGGCCAGAAGTCTGCCGCACTTGTTGCCCGACTCATATACCTTCCTCCGGCATCTCTGCATTGCCATCTTGGCTTTATGTTGCAGCATGTCGGTAATCTGTGAGCGGACTACATTTAGATCCGCCCCCAGATCGCCCGCCAGGGTTGTCTTATGTGCAGCCTCCAATGTCTGTAGCTTTGTGAGGAGTGCGTTCAGTTGTGCCGTCCGGGCCCGCTTTATTCTCGCCCCATGTTTTATAAGGACCCCTCTAATCACGGCTTTATGAGCCTCCCAGACCACCCCGACGTCACTGTCTGCTGTAGTATTAGTCTCAAAGTAGCGGTCTATTTCCGTCACCACATCCGCCAAGACCACTGGGTCTTGTAAGAGGCTTTCATTAAGCCTCCAGGTCGGGTTCTGTCTCGCCCGAACGTCGGACAGCGCGTATCTCATCCCTACCGGCGCGTGGTCTGACCACGTGATGGAGCCAATCGAGGTATCTTTAACCGCATGCAATTGGCCGTGGGGTACCAGGATGTAGTCAATGCGCGAATACGATTGATGGGGTTTGGAGTAGAAGGAGTAATCCCTCTCACCAGGATGAAAGAGCCGCCAAGTATCAATCAACTGCGCAGCATGAAGCGTCGCAACTATCCGTCCCCGAGCGTCTCGCGATGTAGACGACGTCCCCGCGGAGGTATCCTCTGGGGGAGAGAGGGGTATGTTCAGATCCCCTCCCAGGATAAGTTGTCCTTCCGTGTATCGCATAAGTCTATCTACAGTTTTCTTAATGAAAGTGTCCTGATGGACATTGGGGGCATACAAATTTGCTAACGTCACCCTACTGTTTCCGACGAGGCCTTTCAGGAACAGAAAGCGTCCCTCGCTGTCTGTCTGGGTGTCTTCAAGTCTCCAAGGTACCTTTGCCGAGATGAGGATGGAGACTCCTCTGGATTTGGCCTCTGAGTACGCCGAATGATAGACCAGGGGGTAGTATCTATTCTTAAGTAGTGGCAGTCTAATGTCCCTGAAATGCGTTTCCTGTATCATGACAATGTCTGCCTTCAGGCGACGCATGTCATGGAGTAACATCTTTCGCTTTTCGGGGATGTTCAAGCCCTTTACATTTAGGGATATGATGTTGAGTGGGTCCATGACCGCACCTTGTATAGGGGGGTTGGGGGAGGGGGTATTAAGGTAGGGGGGGTTGGTTGGTGTGAGTAAGAAGCAGAGAACAGTACACCAGGGAGAACTAGAAGAAGAAAGAGAGAATAGAATAGAACGCTGGCACTAGGTCGTGCAGCTACAGGGAGAACTAATATAGCCCTAACGGCTGTGGCGCTCGCCGGGGCCTCCGCTCAAAGGGTGACCCCGGGGTATAGAGCGCCGCCCTACTTGGGGAAGTGGGTGTGCAGAGCCAAGGTATAAGCTACCCGGCCCTCTCCCCCAGAATGTGTAAATGCAAAGTGTAACAAATATCGGTAATATGAATAAGGCTTAATTATACCAAAGAACTTACTCTCCAACAACACCTAGGAGCAGTGTAAGCAATACAACAATAGGCATAAGAAAAAAAGAAAAAAAAAAACATCCCAAACTTAGTAGTGCAAAATAAGGTGCATATCGCTCCGCAGTCCCCCTCCCCCCTCCCAAGCAAACCAAAACCAACTGGTGCCCGTCCCCCACATCTCCCACCCAGTGGCAGGTCCAACTTTCCCAGGCATATTATGACGCGTGGCGTGGGGGGGATTCTCCGAACGGAAGTCAAGGCCCCCCCCACTCGATTCCAGCCGCTCCTTGTCAGTAAATCGTCATCCTCTAAGCGTTGTGGGGAGACTGCCATGGCCCCCTCCAAAAACAACAGCCCACACCCCTCAATAGGAGCATCCGTAGACAACCACCCTCCCCGAACCCCCCCCCCGGGCGGCCGGCACACTACCATCGTGCGTGTCTGCATCAATCAGTTCCATCGGTGCGGGGGGGTGAGGGGTGGTCCGGCAGGCACCACAAAGTACACCCGGTGCGTGTCATGGATCGGCCCGCGTCCCTGCACGCCTAAATCTGGCATACATGGCAAGGGGGTAACAAGGCAAGATAATGGGACGTGGTGGGGCAAAACAGGCCAGTGTGAACAGCGGGAGGAGTGGAGTGGAGATCAGAGACAGGGAGACATGGCCCTCAGCCTACTCACGCGGCTCCTCCCGCGATGCCGAACGGTTCCTCCGTCTTCCCCGTTGTTGGCGACGTGGAGGGGGGCCTCGTCTTGCCGAGGGTCCGGAGCGCCCGGGAGGCCTCGGCAGCAGCTGCAGCCAGTTGGGTACCTGGATGGGTTCCGCCTCTAGAAAGTCGAATAGTGCCGGGAGGTCCGCCATCGTCTGCAGCGTGAAGGATCCAGAGTCTCCCCGGAAGGTCACCGACAGCGGGTATCCCCACCTGTATGTTAGGTCTTTCTGCCTAGCCAGGTCAAGCAAGGGACGTAGAAGGGCTCTTCGGCGTAGCGTCGCCCTGGAGAGGTCCGGGAGGATCCTAACGTGTGCGCCCGCAAGCTCCACGTCGCCAAGGTCCCAGGCTCGCCGGAGAATGTCCTCCTTCTGCGCGTAGCGATGGAGCCGGCAGATGACATCTCGCGGCCTGTCTGGTGATCGCGGCCCTAGTGCTCTGTGCGCGCGGTCCAGAATTATCGTCGCCTCCGGGTCTCCCAGCACGCCTCGGAACAGCCCCACGACCGTATCTCCGAGGGTCTCTCCCTCCGCACCCTCCGGGATTCCCCGCAGCCGCAAATTATTGCGGCGGCTACGGTCTTCGATGTCCTCCAGGTGGAGCTGTAGCTCCACTGCCGCGTCCCGGTGCATGTCCCTCGCGGTCTCCAGGGCCGCCACCCTCGCCTCCAAGGCCGTCACCGATGCCTCCCCCGTCGTCACCCGTTCCGTCAGTGTGGAAACCTCGCCACGGACCTCCTGGATGTCCCGGTTATGCGTTTCCTCCAGCCGGAGGATAAGAGACTCTATGTCTGACCGGGTCGGGAGGGCCTCAATGTCCGCGCGTGTCGGGAGGGCCAAAAGCAGAGTCCTTATTTCCTGGTCTTGCATCTCGTCGGCGGTTTGTTGGGTCTCGGGCAGCCCGGGGCTAGGCAAGCGGTGAAGCTGCTTCGGAGGCTCAACCACCGGGGGGGCTGTATTAGGTGAGCCCGCGCTGGCAGACGGCGAGGTGCCTCCCTGTGGGGATCCACGTGTTAGGCCTCGTGGTGCAGTTGCTCTGGTGCCCGGGGATCTGCTCTGTAGGCTGTGGAAATATTTATGAATTTCGCCTGGTCTTGCTCCAGAGGGTGCCTTGCGGTTAGTTGCCCTAGTGCTATACCTTCTAGCCGGGTGCATACCGATATTTCAGTGTATTTGCTGGGTTTTAGGGGATTCGGGCCGGGAGCTCACAGAAAGTGCTGCTTCACTCAGCCATGTCAAGGCCACGCCCCCAGCTCCTTCATACTTTCACTTACAGACACCAAACAAACTTTAAAGCGGTCACAAAATATTCAGCTATCCAAACATGACTTTTTAGATTGATATCTTTTACGGTTTTTGTGAAAACGCAATTTACTTTTGTGATCTTTTCAGAAAATGTTATCGGTTATAATGTAATCCTATGGAGCAGGTTTAGAGTGTGTCATGTGACCTTTAGAGTGGAGATCATCCACAAAAAAAATTATCTTTAAAAAAAGGGGAAACAAATTGCTCTCACGCCCACAAGATCTACTTGTCATACACAATTTATATATCAAAACGTAGGTATTTTTGTCTGGTTTCAGGCAATGTGATCAGTTTTGCGATAGGCATTTGACTTTTAGTTCCAGGAGCTTCTAAAGGACAAGAACCTCAAAATCTTTCCCATTGACCGTCATGTTAAAAAGTCTAAAAAATGTTTCTGCAAAACACACAAAGACGCTCTTTTCTAAATCGCTGACATGGCCACATTTTTAAGTTTATCGACATAAATTTCATATCGATGCGTTCACAAGGGCCGTGTCTTTCAAACGGTGAAGTCGCTGTATCGATCGCATGTACGGTTGTGGATTTATTAAGGTTTGTTTGAAGGCGTATTTCACGTATTTGGTTGTGAATTAAAAGCGTTTGTAATGGTATTTCTTTCCATAAATATCTTTCCTTACCTCAGTGCAATATTCCTCCTCACTGACCTGAGGGGGGGGAACCTCTTGAGGGGGCAGGGGCGACCAGGAAGTCAGATTTGAGTGCAGATAGAGAAAGGAGCTGTGTGTCCTAAAGATAGTGTAGTGGTTATGGTGAATGGCTTTGGTGCGGGCTCAGCTATTCAGCATTCCCACGCGCATTTTCCTCAGGAAATGCATTTTCTAGTTTTAATTTTATTTTTCTCCTTTATTCCGTACGTTTTTTGGCTCTGCGTAACTTCTGCATACTTTCAGCTATTGAGACCATTCAACTATTAAAATGTTCATCTCGTTCAGCTAACGATGGGACTTCTTCAAGTTTTTTTGTACTATTTATACTTTTTAAAATATTAAGCTTTTAGACACTTTTTTTTAACATTGAAGTCAATGAGAACATGCTTTTTACCGCTTCAAAACACGCGTTCTTCCAAAAGTTTCAGCTCCTTCATACTTTCACTTACAGACACCAAACAAACTTTTAAGCGGTCACAAAATACTCAGCTATCCAAACATGACTTTTTAGATTGATATCTTTTACGGTTTTTGTGAAAACGCAATTTACGTTTAGTAATTTTTTCAGAAAATGTAATCGGTTATAATGAATTCCTATGGAAGGGGTTTTAGAGTGTGTCATGTGACCTTTACAGTGGAGATCATTGAAAAAAAAATTATCTTTAAAAAAAGGGGAAACAAATTGCTCTCACGCCCACAAGATCTACTTGTCATACACAATTTATATATCAAAACGTAGGTATTTTTGTCTGGTTTCAGGCAATGTGATCAGTTTTGCAATAGGCATTTGACTTTTAGTTCCAGGAGCTTCTAAAGGACAAGAACCTCAAAATCTTTCCCATTGACCGTCATGTTAAAAAGTCTAAAAAATGTTTCTGCAAAACACACAAAGACGCTCTTTTCTAAATCGCTGACATGGCCACATTTTTAAGTTTATCGACATAAATTTCATATCGATGCGTTCACAAGGGCCGTGTCTTTCAAACGGTGAAGTCGCTGTAACGATCGCATGTACGGTTGTGGATTTATTAAGTTTTGTTTGAAGGCGTATTTCACATATTTGGTATGTGAATTAAAAGCGTTTGTAATGCTATTTCTTTCCATAAATAGCTTTCTACCTCAGTGCAATATTCCTCCTCACTGACCTGGGGGGGAGGGAACCTCTTGAGGGGGAGGGGCGACCAGGAAGTCAGGATACTCTCTACTTTGCAGATAGAGAAAGGAGCGGTGTGTCCTAAAGATAGTGTAGTGTTTATGGTGAACGGCTTTGGCGCGGGCTCATCAATTCAGCATTCCCACGCGCATTTTCCTCAGGAAATGCATTTTCTAGTTCTTCTTAATTTTAATTTTATTATTCCGTACGTTTTTTGGCTCTGCGTAACTTCTGCATACTTTCAGCTATTGAGACCATTCAACTATTAAAATGTTCATCTCGTTCAGCTAACGATGGGACTTCTTCAAGTTTTTTTGTACTATTTATACTTTTTAAAATATTAAGCTTTTAGACACTTTTTTTTAACATTGAAGTCAATGAGAACATCCTTTTTCCCGCTTCAAAACACACTATCTGCCAAAAGTTTCAGCTCCTTCATACTTTCACTTACAGTCACCAAACAAACTTTAAAGCGGTCACAAAATATTCAGCTATCCAAACATGACTTTTTAGATTGATATCTTTTACGGTTTTTGTGAAAACGCAATTTACGTTTAGTGATTTTTTCAGAAAATTTTATCGGTTATAATGTAATCCTATGGAAGGTGTTTTAGAGTGTGTCATGTGACCTTTACAGCACAGATCATTGAAAAAAAAATTATCTTTAAAAAAAGGGGAAACAAATTGCTCTCATGCCCACAAGATCTACTTGTCATACACAATTTATATATCAAAACATAGGTATTTTTGTCTGGTTTCAGGCAATGTGATCAGTTTTGTGATAGGCATTTGACTTTTAGTTCCAGGAGCTTCTAAAGGACAAGAGCGACAAAATTTCTGTCATTGACTGTAATGTTAAAAAGACTTTAACATGTTTCTGCAAAACACACGAAGACACTCTTTTTTAAATCGCTGACATGCCCAAATTTTTAAGTTTATCAATATAAATTTTATACCGATTCGTTCACAAAAGCCTTGTGTTTCAAACGGTGAAGTCGCTGTATCGATCGCATGTACGGTTTTGGATTTGTTAAGTTTTGTTTGAAGGCTTCAATAACTGATTTTGTGTGTGGATTCAAGCGTTTCTAATGGTATTTTGATTCCCTAAATAGCTTTCTTTTACCTCAGTGCAGTCCTCCTCCCCCACCTCATGTGGAGAAAGCCTCTTGAGGGGGAGGGGCAACCAGGCAAGTCAAGACACTCTCTATATTGCAGATAGAGAAAGGAGCTGTGTGATATTAGGCTTTATAAGTACTGAAGGAACCCTGCTTGTATGTCCTAAAGATACTGTAGTGGTTATGGTGAATGGCTTTGGCGCGGGCTCAGCAATTCAGCTATTCAGCATTCCCACTCGCATTTTCCTCAGGAAATGCATTTTCTAGTTAACGTAAATGTCCTTCCTCCTTTTAACACTCTGATTTTGTGTAAATTAATGGAGTTTGTGCTGGATAAGCCGGTTGTGCCGGTGATAGTTATGGGGGACTTTAAAACGGTCATGGATTGAAAAGTGGATAGGTTCCCTTCCAGGGACACAAACAGGCATGTTAGTGGATGACCGTCTGTCCCAATTTATGGTGGAGGCTGGACTGAACGATATATGAAGAGTACAGAATCCAGAAGCCTGGTGGTACTCTTGCTTTTCCAGGACACACTCCACACTCTCCAGAATCCCTCTGGTTCTGGGGAATAAGGATGCATTATTTGTGGTAAAGAATGTAAGCTTCATGCCAAGAGGTCTTTTGGGGATTTAGGGGAGAGCAACCGCCCCAGAGAATGGAAAATAAGCCCTTTCTAGATGGAACTGATGGGTGAGCCGGATAAGGTACTAATGGCCTTCAACAGAATTTGTTGATTTAAATAGAGGTACCAGCTTGGAGGGCGTGGTATGCGATACCTTGAAGGCTTTCCTTTGAGGTATAATGATACAAGTGTCAAAAATCAAAAAATGGACCAAAGATTGGGAAAAGATGGCTGGGGAGAGGGTGTCAAAAATGGAAGGACAATATGTTAATGACCCAACACCTGATAGACTCAGGGCCTGGTCAGATGAACAACAGAATTATCGGTTAATGATGTTTAGGTAAGTAGAGAACAAACAACTTTTTCTGAAGCAGCTTACCTTAGGGGAGGGAGAAAGTGTAGGGTGAATGTTGGCCCATCTTGTTAAAACAAACTAACCCCCATCCGTGGTCCCTTCGGTCAGCATAGGGGAGGGTAGGGTATCCTCACATACTCCAGAAAAAGTGGACAAGTTTAGAGAATATTACGAGGATTTATATAGTTTCCGGCAGGAGGAAATGGGGGAGCAAATGGATGTTTTTTCAGGGGCCTGGTGATCCCTGCTCTCTCTGAGATAGACAGGGAGGAATTGGACCTACCCATAGCAATACTATGGAACTACAGTGGATCACACAGGAGATGGCGGGCCAGAAATCCCGGGGACCTGATTGTCTTCTGGCAGAGACATACAGGCGCTATGGGGAGGTGCTGCTCCCGAAACTGCTGTGGATCTTGAACTATGATGGAATTCACTAGTAGTGATATATAAGGAAGGTAAAGACCCACTTAATACATCCTTATATAGACCTATATCTTTATTGAGTACAGATATAAAAATTCTCGCAAAGGTCTTGGCAGCTAGGTTGAATAAAATATTACAGCAACTTATCCACCCCGAGCAGTTAGGATTTACACCTGCAAGATCTACTAGCACACACAGAAGGTGTGTGTATCTGAATCTTCAGGTTCTGACAGATGGGGATGGAGCAAGGGCTATTTTGTCCTTGGGTGCCACCAAGGCTTTTAATAGCCTTGAATGCCAATATCTGTGGAGGGCCCTGGCGGGATTTCAATTTGGCCCGATTTTCATTAATTGGGTAAAAATGCTATATACAATGCCAGAAGCAAAAGTAAAGGTGAATAATAAATATTCTGATAAATTTCGACTGATGAGGGGGACAAGTGAAAAAAGAAAAGTGCGGCGCAAAAGAAAAAATTAACACATGTAAATAAATAAAATAAATAAAATAAAGTAGTGTCCTTAAGTGAAAGATCACACAAATAAATCCAGCAGGGGTGAAGGTGAAGAGGAGACACCAGAGGAAAATCCGCCACCAAGGTCAAGATGGACTCTCACCTCATTGCTTCGACCCATAAGAGTCACAAAGCATATCAGCAAACAATTCTCAGTCAGGTCCGACCTCCAGATAAATCACCAAATCTTATAGGTATCCGCAGACCACCATAAATAAGAAGAAAACACAAAGAAACTCTAGTGCTCTCTGTATAAACCGGTTTAATAATTAAGGATAAAATTTAAACACTCACATTTAAAATCACTCAAAGCCGAGTGTAAGCTGTATCAGCATAGTCAGCGTGGTCACAGTAAACAGCGGCAATGATCGAGGTGACGTCCAGCGTAACTCCTCTTATTATTTTTATTATTATTATTTGTATTTCCCAGCGCTGAATTTTCACATTTTGTAGATGAGGGGGACAAGACAGGGGTGCCCTTTGTCACCCCTGCTCTTTGCCCTCGCAATCCAACCCCTGGCAATGGCCCTTAGATCTCCTTGAGGTAGGAGGATTCGGAAGCGGAGTAGTGAAAGAAAAAGTTGCATTATATGCAGACGATCTCCTACTATTCCTCTGAGATACGCATACTTCCCTATTGAAGACCATGGATATTCCAGTGGAACCTCGGATTACGAGCATAATTCGTTCCAGGAGAATGCTCGTAATCCAAAGTACTCGCATATCAAAGCGAGTTTCCCCATGGAAGTCAATGGAAAAGAAAATAATTTGTTCCGCATTGACTTCAATGGCATGCAATACCGCATGCAGCCAGATGCAGGGGGCGCCAGAGAGCCTTGGAAACGGCCGAGCTGTCCTTGGGCCTTTCCATGCATTTCTGAACGGCGCAGATCGGCTGCGATCGGTTCCGTTCGGCTACGCTCAGCTCCGGCGCCCCCTCACCTCAGGCCAATTGCGGTACTGCACACGGCTTTGGCCTGAATCGTGCTTATTTTGCGAGATAACACTCGCAAATCGAGTTACGATTTTTCAAAATACAGTGCTCGTATTGCGAAACGCTCATTAACCGCGTTACTCGCAATCCGAGATTCCACTGTATTAAAAACTTTGGGCAATTCTCTGGGCTTACCATAAATTGGGAAAAAATATGTATTGCTGCTACCTGTGGATCCCATAGAAAGCCCCTTGCCTGAGGAGGTCGCCCAAATTCAAATAGTGAATAAAATTAATTATCTGGGAATAAATATCACAAGAGACCCTAAACAATATATTATAGATAACATTGTCCCGTTCCTAGCTAAATTTAAGGGAAACATTTAATTATGGGAATGGCTCCCACTATCTGTAGCGGGACTATGTAATGAAATTAAAATGCTATGCTATGATTCTGTATGCACTGCATAACTCCCCAGTGTGGGTGTATAAAAAGTGGTTTCAAAAGATAGACACTATTTTTAGAGAATTCATCTGGAAGGGTGGCCCGGCAAGAATCCATTCGTGCACTTTACAATTATCAAGACAGGAATGAGGAGTAGCACTTTCACACCCTTGGAGTTACTTTCTAACATCACAACTACTTTATATAGGAGGGTGCAATAGGCTAGAAGGAGGAGATCTGGGGAGGGATCTGGGGAGGGAAGTTACAGAACACCCCGCATAGATCAATGGTAGAAGCCATGGAGGTGGGCTCCTTCCCCTCTGGGTTTCCTACTTTAAGATTGATGGTGAGAGTATGGGACACAGTGAAGACATTGTTGGGGTATAGGGGATTCACAGAGTATGCCCCTATGTGGGAGAATATACATTTGGGGGAAGTCCAGAAGATGGGGACAATAAGGGAATGAGAAAGGTGTGAAATAAATTTCATTAATCAGCTATATAAAGAGGATATTTTGACGTCTTTCCAGGAACTGAGAGAACAATATGCAGAACCGAATAAGTCTTTCTTTAGGTATCTACAGATTAGGCATGCCCTAGGAGAACAGTTAAGAGAGAGGATATGAAATGGAGCAAGATCCCTCTGCTCCCGAAAATTATCAATACATTTTTTTTTAAAGGCCTAATATCGAGTGTATACTCATATATATATATATATATATATATATATATATATATATATATATATATATATATATATATATATATATATATATATATATATATATATATATATATATATATATATATATATATACACAGGGAACCTGGGGGGGACAGAAGTCCCACCATGTAGGATGAGATGGGAACAAGACATGGGAGGTATAACTGAAGTACAGTGGAATAGAATCCTGGAACTTGCCTCATTGGTTTCGTTCTCCCCTTCCCAGAGGATGTCCTTTTTGTTTTTATTTTATAGTGCAAAAGCTTTTTTTGTTTGGCCACAGATTGGATGCCAGCTGCCCCAGGTATGGGGAAAAAGAAGGGCATGTAATCCACATGTTTTGGAGGTGCCCGAAGCTGTTTCACTGCTGGAGGGAGGTACTGGGAATTATAAACCAGGTATTTGGGGGGCCCCCAAACCTGGATGTTAAGTTATGTGTTCTGGGTTTGGTAGAGGGAGAGGGAAATATAGGAGAAAATGAGAGAGGAATTTCCTGTATAAAGTTAGGGAAGATAGAAAAAGAAGAGGTGGAAGGGGTAGTGGTATTAATACCTAAATAGGGAGGAAATAAGGATAACAAAGACAGGATGTGACATAATGAAATGGGAGTGTAGCGTAAATGAGAGTGGAAGGTGTTGGATGGGAGGGTGAGTTTGATGGGTGTGATTGCGGAGGTTTAATGGTTAGAGTGGGCTTGCTGGGGGAGGAGTTTGGAGTAATCGAATGGGGGTTGAGTGGAAGATATTAGGGCTCTCCATTGAATAAACACTCAATAAGCTTGTAGCTTATGTTTACCATCTTACTTTTGTGGGGGGTTTTATATGTGGGGGGGGGGGGTGGTTGATTGTATGGTAGGATGTTTAATGAAAAATGTTTCAATAAAGATTTTAAAGTAAAAAAAAAAAGAAACACATTCCTGTGTAAGCGAATATAATACTGTCCTACCTGCCAATGCAATCTGGCTGGGTCATAATTGATTCTGTCCCCTAACAGTTATAGTAAAGGAATAGTGTACTAGTATAGCACTGTATAGTATAGTAACAGTGCACTGTGCACTAATAGTTCTCCCTTTCTGGGTATGTACAACTAGAACTAATCTGCAAGTAGAAAAGGGTGACACTTTTGCACACTCTTCTAGATAGCAATTCTAGGTGTACTGATGCAGAATAGGAAAACTGTATTTCTCAGCTTCTGTAACCTTTGTGTACCTCGTTTGGTTATGATGTCTAGTCCTGTTGGGGTGATAATAAACTCAACAGAAGGGAAAAACACAGCACACACAACCATAGCGTAATATCATTAATAAAAGTGCTTTATTAAAAATCAAATATCTTCTCATAGGGTAGTGACATGGTACACATGGGGATTGCCAAGCAGTGGATAAAAAGACCAGTGGATAGAAATACCATACACCACCCACAAGCCCTGACAATGGGCATGGATGTATAATTGTAAAGCTGCACTGATAGGCTCTGTCCCAGCCTTGTGTGTGATGTCACTCCATGGAGCATGCACAGGTCGTATTTCAAGGTGGCTACCTCTTCATCAGCTGCATACCTACTCAACTACCCACAAAAGATTAAATACTGAATGGTACTTGGAAATTACTACTGACCTAATTGCTCTTTATGTGCTGCTATTACAACAATTAATCCATCATCAATAATTTAATGAATCATTTAAATAAAACAACGTTTCACTAAGATTAACATAATAGTAAATTAGGAAAGTACAATATAATAAAACATGAAAAAATAAAAAAGGATGCACAAAAAACGTCTAGTATATTTAAGGATACTCCAAGAGATACTAATTGATTAACAAAAAATGCCTTTATGAAAAATAAGAGTGCATGTTTTCAAAAACACATATGTTTATATAGCTTGAATTCAGGGCAATCCAAGCAATGAGAAAGAAAGAAAAAGGAAAAGAAATGGGGGAGGGAGGGGGTTTAGAAAAGGAGGGAAGGAGAAAATAAACCTGATAGATCATGATGTTTAACAACAAAAGTTAATACAATTAATGAGAGATATAAAAACATCGAGAAAAATTGGCAAGATACATAAAAATAATTGTATTAATGATTAAGGATGAGCCAAACACCCCCCCCCCTGATTTGTTTCTCACCAGAACTTGCGAACAGGCAAATTATTTGTTCGAACACCGTTAAAGTCTATGGGCCAGATTCTCGTTGATCAGGCGTATCTCTGCGGCGGCGTAACGTATGTCATTTACGTTACGCGGCCACAAGTTTTTCATGCAAGTGCTTTATTCACAAAGCACTTGCGTGTAAAGTTGCGGTGGCGTAGCGTAAATCACGCGGCGTAAGGCCGCGTAATTCAAATTCGGCTGGTAGGGGGCGTGTTTCATTTAAATGAAGCGCGTCCCCGCGCCGAATGAACTGCGCATGCGTCGCCCGTAAAAAATTCCAGGGTGCATTGCTCCAAATGGCGTCGCAAGGACGTCATTGTTTTCGACGTGAACGTAAATGGCGTCCAGCCCCATTCACGGACGACTTACGCAAACAACGTAACTTTTCAAATTTCGATGCGGGAACGACAGCCATAGTTAACATTAGTTGCGCCTCATATAGCAGGGGCAATGTTACGCCTGGACAAGCCTAACGTAAACGTCGTAACATTACTGCGTCGGCCGCACGTACGTTCGGGAATTCGCGTATCTAGCTAATTTGCATACTCAACGGGGAAAACGACAAAGGCGACACCTAGCGGACAAAAAAATTGCATTTAAGATCCGACGGCGTAAGAGCCTTACACCTGTCGGATCTAATGGTTATCTATGCGTAACTGATTCTAAGAATCAGTCGCATAGATACAACGGCCCAGATTAGGACTTACGATGGCGTACATGGTGTTGCGCCGTCGTAAGCCCTTTGAGAATCTGGGTCTATGGGTTTCCCCGTGGCATCAGAGGGGGGCAGCGTCACCCGTTTACATCACCGGGTGGCCCCGCCTTCAGCTATATAACAGCTGTCACAGCGGGAGAAGTGTCACTCTACAGCCGCCTTTTTCTGTCCGTTGTTGTCATGGATTTACATCACTGGACATGTTTTTTTTTTTTTTTTTATAAAGGACTTTTCCCAAGCTGTCTCTTGTCTTTTATTTTATTTTTTTACACTTTTTTTGTGAAATGGTAGGGGTACAATGTACCCATTACCAATTCACATAGGGGGGCCGGGATCTGGGGGTCCCCTTGTTAATGGGGCTTCCAAATTCCGATAAGCCCCCCGTCCGCAGACCCCCACAACCACCAAAAATTTGGCACAGGGTTCCCCTTAATATCTATACCAGACCTAAAGGGCCTGGTATGGAATTTGAGGGGACCCCACACGCATTTTTTTTTTACAAATTTGGTTTGGGGTTCCCATGCCGTTTTTTTCAATGAGTTGTATCTGTATTGCCGGGACCTGACAATTCATTACAGCCGCGAGTAGTTTTAAATGACTTTTTTCATTTAGAAATGTCATTTTGCTGCAGGACTGTTCTAAACACAGGAAACATGCTCCACTTTACAGGCATACTATAGACACCCCCCCAGTAATGAAATTTAAAGTAATATTTCACTTTTATTGTTTTGGGGAGGGAGAAAAGAATGTCAGCCCAGCAGGAATATGGCCTTCCTGGCGTAATTAGCAGCATAAAATACAAACAACTTAATATGTTTAGTAGTAGCCAGATTATCAGTGATACCCAGAAGGAATATTAACGGATCCATGTCCAAGTGGAGCCCAGTCACCCTGTTAATGTCAGCTACCACTGCAAATTTGAAGAATACCATACACAAAATCAGGTAGTTCAGCCACTAATACTCAACTCTAGAGGAGTAGAGAGCCTCAAAAGGAGGCAAAGTGACCATTGATGTCTCTGGGATCAGACAGCATATTTCCAGTGGCGTCTTTAATATTGCCACATTTCCGCAGTAAGTGTAGAAAAACTGTTGGTTTCCCTTCTTTGCAGGGGAAGAAAACAACAGCAGAGTGCCTGCATCCATGGAGGAAAAATCATTAAATGAGGCTCTGATGGAGAAGAAAGGGCTGTCTCAGTCAAAGTAGGAGTGGAGCAGCAATCCATGGTCTGATGGACATTCTCTCCATCCTGTACACGGAGATGGGATGGAAACAGCATACTGTAGTGCACTCTCTTGACACACAGGGCCTGTTTTACCGCATCAGAGGACTTGCGGAGCTTTTGGGTGTCAATCTAGAAGTCCGGAAAAAACATAAAGCACGTGGCTTTCTGGTGGATGTTGTCCAAGTTGCGGGCTTTCCTCAGGATTAGGTCTCGGTCCCTAAAATGAAGCAGCCAAAAAATGAAGGTACGAGGCGGAGCTCCCGGAGGGCCATGAGCAGGTGGCATCCTGTAAGCCCTCTCCACGGTGAAGAATGATGAGTAGGCCACCTGGGGGAAGAGCATGCGGAGCATGCAGATGGATTTGAGCCCTCAGGCAGACCTATAATCCGCAGGTTGCTCCGCCCTCAATTCAAGGTGATTCACCCTCACCTGGAGGGTACGTAGGGAGGCCAAATTATCTCATACAGTGTCCTCCCATCCTCCGCTCAACCTCAGTGACACGCTGACGGACCTTTTCAAAGTCCTGCCTAATGAGGCCAATCTCCTGCTGCACTGTATCGATATTTGTAGTGAGGGAGGATAGAGTAGATTAGCAGCCCATGATAGCCTGCATGAGGGCTGCAAAGTTGCTTTGCTTCGTGAGAGCAGGCTCCGGGTCCTCCGTCTGTGTCGCCATACTGCTGAGCGCTGCCACGTGTGAAGAAGCACAGCGAGAAGGAGTAGGAGTATTCCCTAAGATTTCTGTGCTCCAATTTCTTTTGTCTATGTGTCATCATCCACGGGGAGAGAACGGGAGTAGTAGTAGGCACTCCAGAATAGTTCCAGGATAGGGAAACCGGAAAAATTCCCTGCTGTGACAGCAGAGCCCCTAATGAAACATCCAGCACCATCGCCATCTTGTACACCTTTGCAATGTTTTACTATGCACTTTCCATTCTATTATTGGTGTAGTCATAGCCACCATTATTATGAATATCTTCATTATATATTTTGCTTTTTACTACATTTCTTCTTTACCTTTTATATTTTTTAATTTTGACTTCTTATTTGTGATCATCTATTATAGATTATTTTTATATTTAATTTTTCAGTCTCTCACTTTTTCATCTCCACTTCTTTAATTACCCATTTAAAAAAAATTCCCAGGTTTTCACATTCTTATATCTACATTTTTCATTCCCAATATTTTCAAATTTTCACTGTTTTATTATAATTGTTTCCCACTTTCATTCTTCATTTGCAATTGTTGTTGTTTTTTGCCTTAGTTTTATTATTAGTTTTTTATTATTTTTTACTTTTATTGTTATATTTATTTGTATTAATATCTTTATTTGTGTTATTATTATTTTTTAATTTACCATCAGGACATTACATATGTTTCTGTCACTATCTGTCCACCCCCATATTTGCTTCTGGTTATATCCTATTTTCCATAAAATTTTGATTTATGTATGCATCATTTTTCATCTCCAAACATGGAGTCCATACACTAATACATATTCACATATTTATTCATATATCCTTCACTTTGTTACAATTTTACAATATATTCAGCACACACAGGAGTAATATTTCTCCATGCTCTGTCATTACTTCAGCCCAGCACTCCTGTGTGGGTGAATTGTCAGCAGGCAAAAATACTTCTCTCTATCTGGTGTTCCCCATTGGCTGAGGAAGGAGGCGTGACTTGCCTCTAAAATGTGTTCTGATTGGTCAGTTCTACTCTGGGTTTTACAACTGTCATTCGTCTCCCTGCAGTTCGTGGTTCCATTGTTGCAGCTATGACTATTCCGGTATCTAGTGAGCGATATTTTACACAGCCCACCTGAGCACAGACAGTCTCTCATTATTACCCTGTGAATTGAAACTGTTACTGTGTTTTATATTTACTTTAGCGTCAGATTACATATAGGAGCCCAACAGTCAACCCCACAAAACTCCACAAAAAGGGAGAAAAATAAAAAAAGGAGGGAGGAAAATTGGGGATACATCAGTGGATCATAATGGCATCACAGCTCCTGGAACCATAGCTCACCCAAGGAATCCCCCATAACAGCTGATGAATCCAAAGATCTAATAACAGTAAAAAAAATAGTTGACCACATATTTCCACAGCACAAACCTATAACAATATTCATAACGCAGACAGTTTATAAACCATGTATTATGTATATATGCACTTATTTTCAGATGTATTTAGATATAACTCTAACAATGGCTTAATTATGTGCATATTTCCTCTACAGGTCCATGGTTGTGGGCCATGAATGGTAGATGTGGGGAGATCCATTTATCTGTTGTCACTAGAAGACCTGTGTAAACGTGACTAAATTGTGGTGAGGGTTAAAGATATGAATAGAGATTAGGTCATTTCTGGTTTGGATACTGATTGTATCAATGAGAGATGTTGCTACATTGTAAACTTGTATGGTTTAAGAAAGGATCGTGTGTGATCTG
This sequence comes from Rana temporaria, assembly GCF_905171775.1. Taxonomy (NCBI): domain Eukaryota; kingdom Metazoa; phylum Chordata; class Amphibia; order Anura; family Ranidae; genus Rana; species Rana temporaria. The sequence continues at coordinate 203,843,299 of NC_053490.1, read as the reverse complement.
AATCTGTTGCCATTCTGTGGATATACAGATATATACAGTATATATAAATTTATATATTTACAGCTTAAAATATATATATAATTTAAAGACAAATACAGCTGTTAATGTCTCAAATCTATTATAGCTTAATTTAACGAATAATTTAAAATAGGTTCCCATAAACTATAAAAGTTCCTACACCGAACATCTAAAGTTGATATAACAAACACATAATGTAAAATTATCAAACAATATGCAAAATACTATAATGCAAATACATTGTCAACACTTCTATGTAACTTGCCCCATGTACAAATCATACAACTGGCTCTTTAATTGGTACTGCATGTTGCATGTATTCTTTTACTGAATTTTAAAATGTGTTCAGAGTGTTCTGACTGAGGACCATCTGTAAAGATAATACCCTATTATATTTTCCCAGCGGTACCAGTTCAAGGCTTAAAGTAGTTGTGATTGACTGATTTTGCCTCAGCAATAATGCCTGTGGCAATATGTTTGTTTTCATGTACACGTAGTTATGTAGAGGTAATACCACAAAGCAGATAATGCAGGAAATTGTTCTTCTGTACACATGCATTATGACTTTGCATCTTGCTTTATTTGTAATGGTCCATTGCTACAGTATTTTTAAATACAATACTGTTAGTTATTTTTTTAAGGTAGATTTAATCATTAATTAAAAGAAAGTAAAATTGTATAAAAATGAAAATTACATTCTGACTTTTTTTGTGCTGTACAATGAATTGCAAGTAGACATTGGGGTTGATTTACTAAAACTGCAGAGTGCAAAATCTGGTGCAGCTGTGCATGGTAACCAATCAGCTTCCAGGTTTTTATTCTTTTGTCAAAGCCTAATTGAACAAGCTAAAGTTAGAAGCTGATTGACTACCATGCACAGCTGCACCAGATTTTGCACACTCCTGTTTCAGTAAATAAACCCCATTGTGTTGACTCTTTTACATGAATTTCTATAATTATATAAGTTGTTCTATACAACAGATTTAGTTAAACATTGAGGGCCAGATTCACAAAGAGATACGACGGTGTATCTACAGATACACCATCGTATCTCTGATTTTTACTGGTCCTATCTATGCACCTGATTCATAGAACCAGTTACGCATAGATAGGGCTGAGATCCGACAGTGTCACACTGTGTTACACTGTCGGATCTTTTTTTGGATTTAAAAATGGCGCCGGGGGCGTTCCCGCTGATTTTCACTGAATAATATGTAAATCAGCGAGATACGCAAAATTCACGAACGTACGCGGACCCGACGCTGTGTTCTTACGTCGTTTCCGTAGCGCGGTACCCGTCGTATACTTACCCCTGCTAAAAGCAGGGGTAAGTATTGTTAAGTATGGCCGTCGTTCCCGCGTCGATTTTGAAATTTCCTACGTCGTTTGCGTACGCCGATTCACGAACACGCGCGTCGCAAGTCCCGCTCACGTCGCAACCACTGACGTCCTATTGACGTCAGTGGGAGCAATGCACGCCGGGAAATTCCCCGGACGGCGCATGCGTATTTAAATCGGCGCGGGAGCGCGCCTGATTTAAATAGTACACTCCCCCAGCCGCGGAATTAGAATTCCGCCGGGGGAGTTAGGATCCGCCGTCGCAAGTTTGGAGGTAAGTGTGTTGTGAATTTGACACTTTCCTCACAAACTTGCGAGGGCGGATCTTAAAACACATAGGTTACACGGATCTAAAGATCCGCTAACCTTTGTGAATCTGGCCCTGAGCATTCAGTTATACCCACACACTGTATCTAGACCATGGAAACTGTCATACAGAAAATGAAGACAGGAAAAAATGTTAACAATAGCAATGTCATTTCTGATTAATATTCTTTTTTTCAAAATCAAACTCCTTGCAGGTGAGACTGGACTGAATTTAGAAAACATACAGTACATACTTCCCAAATACAATTTAATTATGATTTCCTTTTGTTTAGTCTCCTTCTTTTGTCATCAAACACATCATGCTATATATTTTTAGCACAAATTACATTCCCAACCATTGCTATTAGCATGTCTAATTTATGCACAAATCAAGAGTCAGGAAAGTCCACCAGGCAAGGGGAGATTACTAGCTGTTTCCTCAACAAAAGGAAATCTAGTGACTTCTCTTAGCACTCCCTGAATTCTTTGAAGTTTCACTATAAATGACCATAGATGGAGAAATAAAGCAAATTAATACAGAAAGTTAATACAGTTTGTAAGTCAGTTTTGAACTTGATTCAGGCTCCTATTCTGTCTAAGACACTGGGCCACAAGTGCTTCAAAACAAATTATGGTGTTCAGTACTGTTAGAGTGATAAAGGCTTACCTTAGCAGGCTACGTCTTTTTTTTCTTAAAGGGCCACTCCACCTAGAAGTTTATAAAAGCGTGTTTTTCTGCACATTTTTTTTATTTCTTACTAATTTTTGTGCTACATGCTTAGGACATTAATTTCATAAGGCTGCCCTATGCATGACAAATGTACTCATGTACCTTTTTGGGCATTGAGCTTCATGTTTTTTTTTAACTGTACATTTTGATGTGTTTGTCATGTGTTTTGACACACACAAATGCAAGTCTGCTTGCAGCATTTGGGGTGCATTAACAATGAATGGCTCTGCAAGCACAACATACAGTATATTTTTCAGTGTGTTTCATGAATGCATCCAAAAACCCAGGCTTGTGAATGCAGCCTTACAAGCAGGTAAGAACAGATACATACCTTTGTAGGCAAGCCATTAAAGGCTTTTTTTGTTACTCTATTATCTTCAGGTTCCGTCTTATTTCTAAGGGATTAACCTCCCTTGCGGTATGTTTATTTCAGATTTTAGGTGCTGAAAGCGGTGCCATTATTTTGCATGGACATTTGGCATTTTATATTGTAGGCCTGCAATTCTTAGGAATAACTCACTTATATCTGTCCAAACAAGAGTCTAGTAGACATCCTGGGTATGATAAAGTTTGAAACACAAAATCATAAATTATAATATAATAAATAACTATAAATAATTATAACAAATAGTAATATAATAATAAAAATTGTTCAATAATGTAATCAAATCAAAAACACTGAAATTTGCTCAGTTGCAGAATTTTCGCTGTCATTACTTTTAGGCCTCGTACACACCAGCGGATCTGTCCGATGAAAACGGACCGCGGACCTTTTTCATTGGACATGTCTGCTCGGAGATTTTGGTCTGATGGTTGTACACACTATCAAACCAAAATCCGCGCAGACAGAATACGCGGTGACGTGACGACGACGTGAAGGCGACGTGATGGCAACGATGACGCGGCAATGTGCGCAAACCCGGAAGTTAAATGCTTCCACGCATGCGTCGAATCACTTTGACGTCATGCGCGGGTTCTCGGGCCAGCGGACATGTCCGATCGGTCATACTGACCATCGGACATGTCCGGCGGACATTTTTCCAGCGGACAAGTTTCTTAGCATGCTTTGTCCGCCGGAAAACGGTCAGCTAAACAAACGTCCGCTGGAAAACTGTCCGGTCGGCCGTACAGACGACCGAACATGTCCGCGGAAACTGGTCCGCAGACCAGTTTTAGCTGACATGTTCGGTCGTGTGTACGAGGCCTTAGTGTTTAATGGCGAATTTCCCCACAAATCACTATCGCTCAATTCTGCAATTGATTCTAATTTATTATCGCTGTTTTCTAGCTGGTCTAAAACCATTTTTGACATAAAGGGACACTTTTTGGTTGCTATGGACAATCTCCAGTTTCCAGGCAGAAAATAAACTGTATTTATAATATAAAAGTGCATGCAGGACACTGGGCAGACCACAAAAGGGGATGTGTAATTATTTTATACAGTACTGTAATCTGTAAGATTACAGTGTGCTGTATCTATACTGTGTTTTTACTTTTTTGAATTTGGTGCCGATCTCTCCCCTGTGCGTCGCAACTTCGCAGGGAACGGAGCTCGGCGGAGCTTAGGCACTGTGTGAATTGAGCAGGGAGACAGCTCGCTCACACAGCGGGGGGGGGGCATCGCAGGATCCAGGGGACAAGGTAAGTAACTATGCCTGGATACTGCGATGCGATCCCAAGTCTGGCTTGGGGTTACTGCTAATAGTACTGAAATTTCACCCCGAGCCAGACTCGGGAATACCTCTCAGGAGGTTAAAGCATATTTATGGTCAAAATTAAAAATCATATATTCATTTCCACATTGTATTTTCAATTACTTCTAGCCTACGCCTAATATTCTGAATGACCATAAAGTTTGTACACTTACCTTCTGAAGATCCCCACATTTTTACATGAATTCTGTGATATGTATTAACTATGCCCTGTGAGTAAACACTGCTGTGACACAGAATTCACTGAGCTTGCTTTCTGAACTACAGAGGTGCTGGAAGAAGGAGTTTTGGGAGGTGGTCTATAAAGGAACCACTGCCCGTACCAAGCAAGGTACCATTGGTTATGTAGTCCTTAGAAACTGAAACTAAAGCAGAGCAGAGGGGAAGCTGCAAAGCATGTAGAGAATAGGGTTGTCACCTGTCCAGGATCCACCCGGACAGTTCGGGTTTTGAATCTTGTGTCTGGGTTTCAGTCCATCTTAAACCTGAACACATCATTTAGACAAGGCTGTGGCTCCCCAAGTAACCAAGATAGTCATACACAGATCTGTTTCCACTGCAATCAGCTGTTTGGGGGCAGGTTTGGCATTACTGAAGGGTGGGGTGATGATGTCAGCAAGAGCAATTTGGCCACACCCACTGGTGTGCTCTGTGCGCTACATTACTACTCTCTTTGGGGCACAGACATGTGTCCTAGGTCTTTTATAATCCTATAGTATTCACTGCAACAATAGAAAAAATTGCCCTGTGCCACAAAAGTGTTCAGGTTTGGCTTGAAGAAAAGGTGGCAACCCTAGTAGAGAATCCAGGAAGTTATGGAAAGAGACAGCTAACAGACAGACAGTAAAAACAGGAAAAACTGATTTTTCAAGTAAGCTTATTTTGGATTGCGAAAAATATCTATTATTTGTATTGCAATACATTGTTGGTGTTATAAAATTTAAATGTATGTTGTGACCATGGATCCCATCTTTAAATTCCATGATTCAAAACTATAACCATTTCCTAGAACCTAGCCACATACAGATTTTTTCCCAACCAGCAAGAGTATGACTATTAATGTAGCTCTCATTGAACAAATCAACATTAATTGCGCAGGGCCTAGCTCTTATGCCGCGTACACATGACCGTTTTTCATGATGTGAAAAATGCAATTTTTTAAATTGGTCATTAAAAACGATTGTGTGTAGGCTCCAGAGCATGTTTCTCGACGTGAAAAATGGGCATTACAAATTTAGAACATGCTCTAAGTTTTCGCGTTGTTTTTTTTTTTTTATAAATTCTTTATTTATTTCAAGGGTTACGTTACAGGATATTACATTTCATCTGCTTGATTCGTGAAAAACAGTCGCGTGTAGGCTTTAACAACGGGAGAAAAATGCGCATGCTCAGAAGCAAGTTATGAGACGGGAGCACTCGTTCTGGTAAAACTAGCATTTGTAATGGAGATAGCACATTCATCACGCTGTAACAGACTGAAAAGCACGAAGACTGAAAAGCGTGAATCGTCTCTAACCAAACTTTTACTAACACAAAATCAGCAAAAGCAGCCCAAAGGGTGGCGTCATCCGAATGGAACTTCCCCTTTATAGTGCCGTTGTACGTCACCACGCTTTGCTCGAGCATTTTTTTTCCACAATCGTGTGTATGCAAGGAAGGCTTAACAAGAATCACGTCAAGAAAAACATCGCTTTTCTCATGACATGAAAAATGGTCGTGTGTACGCGGCTTTAGTTATGCTTAGTTTCAAATTGGGGTTCATGGTAACAAAGTGAAACAAGGAGGAAATATGTGCACATAACAAACGTTTATGTGCAATAAAGACAATTACAGGCTCATTGTGGAAGACCATTTTCTTTAAAGGTTTACAAAAACCTCTGTGCTTGCATTGCACCAGTACTGCTCATCATAGCTTTCTGTGTTGGATTTTTAAATGAACAAAAGTTCAATAATCAACATATTATATCAATATTAATAGATCATCTGAGAATATCTTTAGGTCCAATGAGTGAACAGGCATGGCTATAAGTCCACCAATAGGTAAATGAATAAGACAGTACCTCCTAGCCTAAAGGAGACATTTGGGGTACTTAAAAAACAAACAAACATACTCCTCTCTCTGGTGCGGTAATGCTTTGATACTGCAGATGTTCCCTGCTGGCACTAAGACCAGGAACTGAGCATTCACTGGACAGCTGATCTTTCAGTTCTCAGTCTTCCTGAAGCAGAGAGCAGTGATTTACTGCTCTGCCCCTCTAGTGCTCACTAGAGCACCGTGCTAGAAAAGGGGGAGGTGTAGCTGTAGGGGGAGATGTAGCTTTGGCTCTCAGCCACACCAGAGATCCAGAGCTAGCTGTCAATCAGGCAGATGGGGGGATTCTGACAATATGGTCAGAATCCTTCCGGGACATGGAGCGACTCTGTGACGCCAGCCGTCAGTGGCCTTTAGCAAAAATGCACTCCTATGACCCAGAAGAGACGTAACTTCTCTTTTAATTTTATTGTTAGCTAGGTTAGCTTAAACCAGAACTTTCTAACACATTTTATTGAAACATTCTGTTGAAGAAGAATCTTTTTTATCACATTCATTAGCATGTTTGTATTTTAATGCTTTATTTAACCATTAAAATGATATTATCCATTCCAATAGTATATTTTCTAACAATGCAAAATCTTAAACATATAATAAAAGAAAAAAGTCAAGCAAAAATGTCTTGAAAATAAAATGTAAAACATTGATTCATGTTCACAGGCTTCTTCTCCATTAACCTGTAAATTAATTGACTAACTAGGTATTCTAATGATTTCCTGCTAAGCTTGCCAATTCATTTAATTACAGTATGTGAGACATTCTAAATTTCTACCACTAGTCTTTGAAAATAACCCACTTCTTTAACAAAATAGATTTATTCAATAAAGGCTTTGTACATCTTGATTGTATATATCAATTAACATTCTATTATACTGGCTAAATTCAATTGTTGGCTGAAATTTAATTAGGCACTATACATCAGACAGGCTCTAATATCTAGAGAGCCAAACTAAGGGATTTGATTTAACTGATGAGGATGAGAGGTTGTTCTAAACCTATTGCAAAAAAAGCTGAAGGCGAGCCACTGGGATTTTTCACCAAGTTACCGAGGAGGCCCCCTTGGAATATGAAAAAGCCACATCATGATGCTATACATATTAATGTTCAAAGGATGTTTTCTATTGTCTATAGCCTCCACACTAAGCCTGACAGACAGCCTGATCTATAACATCAGAGCATAAGAGGATCTGATTTATAGACAGCATTTTATGGCCTTTTCTAGCTTCATTTTTATTTAATATTGAGAATATGCTTTAGACATTTTCAATGATATAATCTCATCAAAATGCAAATGATATTTCTTGGCTAAAAAACTTGAAATGGTTATTGTTTGTTACATTCTATAGAGTGTAAGTTTTAAACTGAGGCCCCGTACACACGACCAGTTTCCTCGGCAGAATTCAGCTTCCGACCGAGTTTCTGGCTGAATTCTGCCGAGAAACCCGGCCGTGTGTACACTTTTGGCCGAGGAAGCCGACGAGGAGCTCGGCGAGGAAATAGAGAACATGTTCTCTATTTCCTTGTTGCTCTATGGGAGCTCTCGTCCCGCCGAGCTCCTCGGCGGCTTCAGTGCTGAACTGGCCGAGGAACTCGATGTGTTTGGCACGTCGAGTTCCTCGGCCGTGTGTACGAGGCCTGATTCCAAACTTTGAAGATTGCTTTTTAATTGGTTTTGCTCACAAACTGTCCTTTCTTATATAACATTGAAAAAGAAATATTGTGACTTATTCTGAAAAAAAGAAGGTTTGTCTGAAGATATTTTCTGCCACTGAGCATTTATCTGTGCTATCATGTAAAAGAAACATTGCCTTTTCCTGTTGAAAGTATTTAAGGGGAAGAAAGCTATGAAGGTTAAAGAATACTTCTGACCTGGAAATAAAAATGATGTCGTTTTTATGATTCACTCACTTTTGACACATTGCACAGTTAAAGGATCAGTCTGCTTAAGGCCTGCCATACACAGTTCAAATCTCAGCAGGTTCATAAGGAACCGGGCCAGGATTTGAACCATTAATGGGCAGGCTAAATGTACCAAGTTGATCGATCGATCAACTTGGGTACAACCCGCCAGCTGGATTTGCTTACGATTATCTCACGCGGCTGCTCTAGCCGCTAACAATAATCACTGTCTTCTCAGTGACGGCATCGCTCACTGCCCCCCTCGCTGGGAGAAGACAATTGATTGGCAGGAGGGATTCCCCTGTCAAAACTGTCTTTGTTGATGGGGAAATTGTGCAAATTTCCTTCCTGCAACCCACAGTTAAAAGAGATCCATGGTCACAACATACATTAAAATTGTATAACATCAACAATGTATTGCAATACAAAAGATATTTTTCACAATCCAAAATAAGCTTACTTGAAAAATCTCCTTTTGCCTTGTTTTTACTGTCTGTCTGTTAGCTGTCTCTTTCCACAACTTCCTGGATTCTCTACTAGGGTTGCCACCTCTTCTTCAAGCCAAACCTGAACACTTTTGTGGTCAGTCACAGAAAGAAGAGGGAATGTGCTAGTATGCGATGCAGGGTGAAAAAAAGGAAGTAAAATCCATCAGGGTTTACTTCCTCTTTAAGACTAAACCATGTCTTTTGTTCTTTCTGTATTACTGACTGAATAAAAATAGACCAGTTTAGAACTGCCAAAACACTTTCCATGTGTATGACAGAAACGGTGACTGAACTTCTCATTACTGCTACTATCTGCCTCCCTGATTTCCATTGTTTCTGAAAAAATAATAAAGTTTATAATTACTTGCCTAAACACTCCCACCTACACACTATATGCCACCAACTAAAACTGGTGATTGGGTGCTGGGCAACAAGAATTTCAATGTAGAAAGGTGGTGGTGATGGTGGGACAATGCATGTGTGTCCCATACTGGGATCTTCAATTAAGGAGGCAGGTATTTTGCCACATTTATTCAGGCGTTTTTCTGCACATCTGGTGCAGCATATGGCATTGCTTTGGGTTGCCGTACAGCCACTCCCTGGATGTGATATACCAGATGTAACAGAGTAGCGGTCCTAGTGAGATATGGACAGTATCGGTGTGTACTGGCTCATGTTCCCACACTGTGAAGCTTTAGATAAAGGAATATGCTGGTTCTTTTATAAACCTTTTTATTTTATACACTTGTGAGTAGTACTTATTAAAAGAAGGACAGCACTACAAGTCACAGCAAAATAAAATAAAAACCCGACTGCTGACGTGTTTCGCATTGAAACTAGTGCTTAGTCTAGCTATGACTAAGCACTAGTTTCAGTGCAAAACGCGTCAGCAGTTGGGTTTTTATTTTATTTTGCTGTGACTTGTAGTGCTGTCCTTCTTTTAATAAAGGCTACAATTTGTTCAGAGTGCGGCTGTCCAGAGACAATTTTTGTTCCTGTTTTGCTAAGTGCATTGCCTGCACCTGAGTTATCTGCAACGACCTGGACGACCCAGCTGTCGAGTGATAAATGGTAAAAATATAAAAATAACCAAAATAACGGTGCTCTTATAATCAAATAATAAATTAAACACCACCACTGTGAGTATACAAAATACATATAAGTAACTCCAATTAAAATAAGTGAATAAACATTATTGTGAAGTCCATAGTGTCCCAGGTGCAGATAATATCCTTTGTGAGTATAGGAAATTCTCTTTTTCCACCAGCATGCAGACACACTACACTCTCACCAGACTTAATTAACCCCTATTACAGGGAGTCAAGATGCGCATAGAGGGAGAAATCCCAGGGTATCACACACGAGATCATGAGAATGAAATGCAAGTTTCTGCTGTCAACTGTTCAGCGTGCAGATAAATAATATATTCAATACTCCAAAGATTTTATGATTTGATTATAGGAGAGTTGTGATTTTGGTTATATTTATATTTTAGGTGTATTACACTTTACCATGTACAGGTCCTCACTGCAATTTCTTTGATTATTGCGATTTGCACATTTTATACTTAATTTGCGCGGGTCTGGGACCTTTATTGGTTATGTTACCTTTTCGAGTGATACATGGTGGATAAAAAAAAAAGCAAAGTTAGCCTCTCATTTTTTGATCGCTTGGTTCTCAGTCGTGGTCAATGCTGCATCCCCCTAGGAAGGTATGTATTTTGAAGAGAAAAAAAAGGCGAACTTAAACCATTCCCCGGCTTATCACTCCCCTTACCTACATGTTATTTATGTTTGAATTGTTACCTTACTTTTTATACCTTTGTTAGTAATTGTCCTCCCATTCTAAATACTACTTGTTTCTTGATCCTCCATACTCCATTTGTGATGTACTTACCTAGTTGCCAACCTGTACTAGTTGTACTTGCACCTGTATACTTGTTCTTTACTCTTACTTTTTCTCAATAAAATATTTGAACAAAAAAAAGCTGAACATGTGTTTTTGTTTTACTCTATTTGTATTCAAGGTTTATATCAATGTGAGGATAAACAATATTGTTATAGTGCTACTTTACATAGATGTGGTAATAGTGGTAGTGTATTGATTTTAGATTTATGGAGGCAGCAATAACTACATTTATTGGTTAAAGCGGGGTTCCAACCTACAATTAGCATTTTTTAAACGTATGTCCTTTCATCATGCGTTTTTATAATATAAATCCGGAAAGTATTATATGGTAACAAGACTGTTGTATTTGGCAAGAAAACTCATTGCACGTTATTGGATGGCCCGGGGGGTCCCCACAGGGAAGCAATGGATTGCATATGTCAACTCCCTGTTGGGTAGAGAACACCTGGCCTACAAACGAAGGAAAGCAGAGGGTAAATTTGAGGAGATTTGGTACTCCTGGTTGAGAGATGCGAGTGTCGCACCACCAAAACTGGTGATGGATAGATTCTCTATGTAGAATGCAGAGGACAGGGGGTGGGGGTGGGATATAAAAATATAGAAACGTACATTGTAATATTATAGGAATGTAAAAATGTTGTATAATGTATGTCAATTGAAATGCAACGGATGCCGATTAGGCATATTTATGTATGAAATAAGAAAGGAAAAAAATAAAAATAAAGTGGATTAAAAAAAAAAAAATCCGGTCACTTACTATTTTACAATCCGCCGCCGCTCCGCATTATAAAAATATGTCCACACTGTTGTCATTTTGCTTGTGGGCATTGTGAAGCCCACAAGCACTTACTTCCTGGAAGTCTTGGATGGGGAGTGATAATTGGGTAGCATACTGCATCCTGGGAAATGATGACACACATTTCCCAGGAGCATTAGAGGGAGATGATGTCAGAATCCTAGGTGATTCCAAAGGCAGATTTCGTGGGACCGCATAGCAACAGGCATTTCCAGATGAGTAAAACAATTTTTTTTTCTTTTTTTCTTTTTAAGGTCTAATGAGCACAATAATGAAAAAAATAATTTGGGATGGAAACTCCACTTTAATTGTAATATTTACTTCAAGGTCACAGGCTTAAATTTGTTAACGTGCATACACATAATATTTTTGGGGGTTTATATTTTTTAAAGGAAAAAACACTTTATACATTACAATGCTTGTGAAAAAGCAATTGCCCCTTAACCTAATAACTAATTGTGCCACCCTTGGCGGCAATAACTGCAATCAAGCATTTGCGATAACTGGCAATGAGTCTTTCACATTGCTGTGGAGCAATTTTGGCCCAATCTTCTTTGCAGAATTGTTTTAATTCAGCCACATTGGAGGGTTTTCCTGCATAAACGGCCTCTGTAAGGTCATGACACATCATCTCAATTTGATTTAGTTCCAGGCTTTGACTAAGCCACTCCAAAACCAAAATTTTGCTTTGTTTGAACCATTTGGAGGTGGACTTGCTGTTGGGTTTCGGATCATTGTCCTGCTGCATAACCCAAGTGCACTTGAGCTTGAGGTCACAAACTGATGGCCAGACATTCTCCTTTAGGATTTTCTGGTAGAGCTCAGAATTCATGGTTCCATCAATTATGGTAAGTTGTCCAGGTCCCAACGTTGCAAAGCAGCCCCAGACTGCTGTTGGTATAATGGTCTTGTTGTGAAATACTGTATTAGTATCAGAATAGGGTACTTACCAAGGCCAAGATGCCGAGAGCGGTTCGCTGTTGCGACTAAGCGCAGTCTGCCCCCTGGAGGTGGTACAGAGGGTGGATGGCACTAAGAGGCACAAGCTACCAGCAGGCAGGGTAGAGCTTGCATGGAAGTCCTGTAGAACTGGAGCAGGGACCGATGGGTATCAGGGTCCAGCAGAAGAAGACAGGTAGAAAGTCCAGAGCAGGCTGAGGCTCAAACACAGGTAAGCAGACAATCCAGGTCACAGACTGGGGATCAAGGCACTGGAGACAGGAGGCAAAACTGGGTCACAAGCAGAAGGTCAAAGCACATGAGACTGAAGGTGAATCCAGGTCACAGGCCGAGGGTCAAACACAGGAGGCAGGAACAAAGTCCATAAAACAAGCCAAGGTCGGGTCCAGGAGAAGATCAGTGTAGGTCAGGGTCAATCCGGGTCACAGCAGGTAATCAATCAATCAATCAATCAGGAATCAGGAACTCAGGTACAGGAAGCTGAAGACAAACCAGCAATTTCCTTTGAGCATCTGCTCAGCTTTATAGGCAGCCAGGAAGTCATGTGGTGCGTGTCATGTGACAGCCAGTCTGCAGCTGAAGGTTTCTTTGACAGCTCCCACTGACAATTTTGCTGCCATCTAGTGTTCAGAATCCAATATGTTTCTCTGACAATTCGTTTTATGCCAGATGTAACAGGACGCACATTTCCCATTATGTTTTTGTCTCATCAGTCCACAGAATATTTTCCTAAATGTCTTGAGCCTATTCAAGATGTGAACACTGATCTTACCTGAGGCAAGTTAGGCCTGCAGTTCTTTAGATGTTGTTCTGGCTTCTTTTATGACCTCCTGGATGAGTCGTCGTCATGCTCTTGGAGTAATTTTTGAAGGCTAGCCACTCCTGGGAAGGTTCACCACTGTTCCAAGTTATCTCCATTTGTGGATAATGTCTCTCCCCGTGGTTCACTGGAGTTCCAAAGCCTTAGAAATAGCTTTGAAACCCTTCCTAGACAGATACATGTACATTACTTTGTTTCTAATCTTGAATTGTGTTAGATTGTGGCATGATGTGTGGCTTTTTGTGATCTGTTAGCTTGCTTAACTTTGTCAGACAGCTTCTATTTAAGTGATTTCTTGATTGAACAGGTATGGCGGTAATCAGGCCTTGGTGTGGCAAGTGAAATTTTACACAGCTTTCCAAAAAATTGTGGTTAATCACAGTTCATTCATGATTCAGCATTAGAGGGGGCAATTACCTTTTCAAATAGGGCCCGGCAGGTATGAACAGCTTCTTTCCCTTAATAAATGAAATAATAATTTAAAAACTGCATCTTGGATTTACTCAGGTTATCATTGTGTAATATAACAATGTGTTTGATGATCTGAATTATTTAAGTGTTTTGAAATATGCAAAAAAAAAAAAAATCAGGAAGGGGGGACATTTTTCACAGCACTGTATATCCAATTGCCCTTGGTGATGAGCAATGTTTTACATGTTAGAGAAAATTGGACCTGGCTTTATAAGGGTGTTTTTTTTTTGTTTTTTTGCAAAAAAGATTTATTATAAAGAATAAAGCATACATTGTGTACATACATAGGCCCAGATTCACGGCGCCGTAGCGCAAACAATGTACGCTACGCCAACGCAGCGCAGAGAGGCAAGCATGGAATTCACCAAGCCAGTGCTCCCAACGCAGCGCTGGGTTTCGAAGGCATACGCCGGCGTAGGTAGAAGTGGGCGTGAGCCATGCAAATGAGGCGTGATCCCATGCAAATGATGGGCCGAGCGCCAGACAGATACGTATCACGAACTGCGCATGCGCTGAGATGTAGACGCATCCCCCTGCACATGCTCACAACCACGTCGGAACAACTGCCTAAACTACGCCGGATCACTGCGTACGGCGTGAACGTAACCTATGCCCAGCCAGACACATCCAACGTAAAATACGCCGGCTTGTGTTTCCTGGTGCAGACCTTTGCATGTCTGCTGCTGACTTACACCTCCTTTATGGGGAATAACTTTACGCCGGACGTACAACTTACGCTCACTGCGTCGGGCGCACGTATGTTTGTGAATCGCCGTATTTCACTAATTTGCATATTTGAATGGCTAATCAATGGGAGTGCCATCATGCTTCCAGCCTAAATGTCCGCCCACCCTACGCCGGCGTAGGCAAGTTACATCGGTGGGATGAAGCCTGTTTTTAGGCGCATCTTAGTTTGTGGGTCCGGCGCACAGATACGGCGGCACACATTTGCACTTACGTCGGCGTATCTTGTTATACGTCGGCGTAAGTGCTTTGTGAATCTGGGCCATAGGGTTTTTTGCCTTCCAATGGAACAACTTCATTTTTGGGATTCTGAGGATTCTAAATTAAAGTATTTAATTATTTATTCATCTATGTATTTATTTTCTACACCGTTTCCATATAGTGTAAACTATGTAGCCTCATATTTTCTTCTCATATTTCACTTTTGTAGTTTAGTATGGTTTGTCTTTGGCTGCCATGCAAATTTACTGAGGCAGTGCATTGTGGAACCTAATGTCTAAGGCCTTGTACACAGGACCGAGAAACACGTTGTAAAATAAAGTTTTCCTCAACTAGTACCTTGTCAGGCTTGTCGAGAATCTTGTCAAGCTTTCTTTGCGTACACACTGTCAAGACAAAATCTTGTCGTTCTTAAATGTGGTGACGTACCACACGTACGACGGCTCTATAAAGGGGATGTTCTATTCCATTGGCGCCACCCTTGGGGCTGCTTTTGCTAATCTCGTGTTGCAGCGTGTTAGTAAAAGTTTGGTGAGTGACGATTCGCGCTTTTCAGTCTTCGTGCTTTCAGATCGTTTTCTGAGGTTTGTGCTTGTAGATTTGTATGTGGTCAGGTCGTATTTGCGTTCCTGTCTGCTCGTTTCTGGTTTTCATAGGACTTGCTGTTCTTCAGTGCTGCCTTCTATTTATTTTATTTCCATTCTTTACCAGAATAAATGGTCATTTTGTTTTACAGTTCATACTTGCTTATGTTTTTTTAATCAACCCCAAAATTTAGCTTAGATAAGACCAAACAATAATCTTACAATGGTGGTAACTTGACACAACAAAATTAAAAAAAATCATGGAGATGACTAGAAATTAAATAATAATTAAAAATTAAGATCTGTATTAAAAAAAAAAAATCCAGCAATATAAATTATTAAAAAATATTCATGAGATCAGCATGAAAAATTTTACAAAAAGTTAGTCAGAACTTTTACAAAAAGTTAGTCAGATCATTATTGTTCATTTTTGTACCATTCTAAAGATGATTTAAATGCGCAGCATTTAAACGATGCAATAATTTTTGCAGTGTGACGAATGTGCTATCTCCATTACGAACGCTACTTTTACCGAAGGTGCGCTCCCGTCTCATACTTTTATTCTGAGCATGCGCGGGTTTCTAAGCATACACACAAACCTGTTTCTCGTCGTAAACCAGCCTGACGAGAAACACGACGAGGAAATTGAGACTCCCGACGAGAAAAAAGAGAGATCCACGACAGTTTTCTCGACGAAAAACATACACACGACCGTTTTCCTCTGCAAAAAAAGCTCTGCCACCAAGTTTCTTGATGGATTTTTTCGAGGAAAACGGTCGCGTGTAAGAGGCCTCAATTGATCATTTGTGACAAGGTGGTGCAGCATGGCAAATGACACACTTTATAAAAATGTAGATTGGATGATACCTGCAAATGACTACGATCTTAAAGTAAATGTAATTTGGGAACAGTAGTAGATGTTTTTTGAAAATATTCTTATTGGAGGCAATCCTGCAACAGCATGAATTAACAGTCTGTAAGGCCCCATACACACGATAGAATCCATCCGCTGAAAAATCTCAGCGGATCGATTTCAGCGGATAGATTCTATGGTGTGTACATTCCTGCGGATATTTATCCGCGGAAATTTCCCAATTCCAGCAGATAAAAATTTGTAGACATGTCTACAAATCTATCCGCTTGAATTGGCTCCCGCGGATCGATCCGGTGGTCTGTACAGACTCACCGGATCGATCCGTCCGAAGGGATCCCCCACATGCGTCGTAATGATTTGACGCATGCGTGGAATTCCTTTTATGACAGCGTCGCGCACAGAGCCGCGTCATCATCGCGGCGACGGCGCGACACGTCATCGCGAGGGGATTTCGGCGCGGATTTCGATCCGATGGTGAGTACACTCCATCGGATCCAAATCCGTGGAAATCCTTGAGAGGATTTATCCGCGGATACGGTCCGGTGGACCGTATCCGCGGATAAATCCTCTCGTGTGTACTAGGCCTAAGAAAGACCAAATATAGAAAGTTATTTTCGTTTTAGTTTCTGACTTTTTGTCTTTATGAAAAAAATAAAAACTTTAGAATGTATTTAAATTATTATTTTTAATCAGATAAATATGACTATTGCACATTGTTTTTTCATATTTTCAACCTGCAGTCCACTGGGGTGAGCTCATAGCATAACCTTTAGCTCTCTACAGATTTTTTAAAACAGTTGCTTTTCTGAAATAAACCTGCTGGGGGCTGGGGAAATCAGATTAGGCCGCGTACACACAGTCGGTCCAAACCGATGAAAACGGACTGAAGGACCTTTTTATCGGTCCAAACCGATCATGTGTGGGCCCCATCGGTCAGTTATCCTTTGGTCCAAAATTTTAGAACTTGCTTTATAATTGAACCGATGGACGCCTAACCGATAGGTCAAAACCGATGGTTAGTATGAAAAAGCATCGGTTAAAAACCCGCGCATGCTCAGAATCAAGTCGACGCATGCTTGGAAGCATTGACCTTAATTTTTCTCTGCACGTCGTTGTGTTTTACGTCACCGCATTGGACTCGATCGTTTTTTTAACTGATGGTGTGTAGGTACATCAGACCATCAGTCAGCTTTATGGGTTAACCGATGAGAACGGTCCTTCGGACTGATACATATTGAAGAATGACGCAAACAAGAAGGACACACCCTTCCACATTTATCCCAAGAAAATTACCTAACTTGAGTAAGAGTGTACCAAATAAATACTGTACATTACTGTTTATTGCTGCTACTATTAGCATTTAGTTGAAACTATCTTTTTTTTTGCATTGTAAGAACAACAATTTGTGAAGTGAACAGAACAATGCATTCTTCACATTCTGACACCTAAAGAATGTCTAAGATATATTTTACAGGACACGAAAGAAATGAGGCAGACAGATGCCTTGTGTATGTAATAATGATGTGACTTCTACATGCATCATGCTACTACAACCCAGCAGGGCTGCGCAGTTACAATAAGCCATGCTCTGATGGTCTGACAACTAAATATATTATTCAAAACATTCTCGTTTACATAATCAGATAAACAAAATAAAAAGTCTCACACTTATTTATTTTGCACCCTTCCCAGAGCTGTTTATAGAAAGCTGTACAACAACTGTCACTTTCTATTATAGATGCTAAATGTATAAGAATTGATGGGCCTTTCTAGCTAATGTCATTAGAGGAAACCTGGTTTGTTCTTTTGTAATGAACGATGTCACAGTTTATTTGTCTCCTTTTGATGTATGAAACAGTGGCAGATGTTAGTGGCAGATTTCATGAAAAAAGGGGCACAAAATCAACAAACACAATTTGCATAATGTCCAAAAAAAATAAGAAAACTCAGAAAATAACCTCTTTTGAGTTTACATATTTTACTTTACACATACAAACATGGGTGTGTATGTGTCATTGAATGATGAGGTAAGAGAACAATATTAGCTAATTCTTGAATGATAGATCACTTTAATATCAGTAGATATTCTGAATCCCAATTAGATAAACAGAGGTGTGCATATATGCTCTGTAACATTGCAAAACCTGTGCAAACAAGATATATAGATAGAACCAAACATTTTAATTTTTTTGTTACTTTGGAGTTCAAAGCATGTTCAGAGGGTGCACATGTGGAATGACACACTTTGAAGCAACTTATACATTTTGTTGTGGCACATCTATTCAGAGTAAAGTGAAATAAAAAATGAATTTGAACACTTTAAGGTTTGCCCAATAAGACACTGCAAAGATTCTGTGTAAAATGTAATCAATAGATATCAGTCAGAAATCATCAAGAAGAAGCATTAGCAGAGCTTGAAAATTGTTGTTGAACCCCCCAGGGGACCAAATGCATGTAAAACTTGGCACTTCTAACTGTAGTAATACAAGACTTATTTATTGCCCAAGGATAAAAACACACTTAGTAGAAGTAAGAAGGGAAAAGGCTCATCATATCCATCATAGTAGCGTGTCCCATCCCTTTTTTGTAATTTTCGGGTACCATTGGTCCACGTTGACCCTGGTCACTTCCAAATCCTGCATTCCATGCTGGTCCAAGGAGCGCAGCGGTTCTTCCTGATGGTTTTCCTTTGCAGCTCACCTATTCTGGTTGTCTGGGATCTGTTCCAACTTGCTGCACCCCTTTGGGACTTCCTATCCCTGAACTTTACTATGATGGATATGATAAGCCTTTTCCTCTCTTACTTCTAGTAAGTGTGTTTTTAACCTTGGTCAATAAATAAGTCTTGCACTACTGCACTTAGAAGCGCCTTCTGTTTGTTTTTAATTGCCAGAGATATGCTTCCCTCTTGGAGTGCTGCTTAGCCACTTCAGCCCCAGAAGAATTGGCTGCCCAATGATCGGGGCATTTTTTGCGATTCGGCACTGCGTCGCTTTAACTGACAATTGCGCAGTCATGCGACTTTGTACCCAAACAAAATCGACGTCCCTTTTTTCCCAAATAGCTTTATTTTGGTGGTATTTTATTATCTCTGCCATTTTTATTTTTTGAGCTATAAACAAAAAAAGAGAAAAAACGCAATATTTTGTACTTCTTGCTATAATAAATTTCCCATTTTCTTTTAAAAGCTATTTTTTTCTCAGATTAGGTGTATTCTCCTACATATTTTTGGTAATAAAAATCACAATAAGCATATATTGATTAATTTGCGCAAATGTTATAGCATCTACAAAATAGGTGATAGATTTATAGCATTTTTATTATTATTATTTTTTTTACTAGTAATGGTGGCAATTAGCGTTTTTTATCGGGACTGCGATATTGCGGCAGACAAATTGGACACTTTTGACACATTTTTGGGACCATTGTCATTTATACAGCAATTAGTGCTATACAAATGCACTGATTACTGTATAAATGACACTTGCAGGGATGGGGTTAACACTAGTGGGTGATCAAGGGGTTCCCTAATGTGTGTTGTAACTGTAGGGGGAGGGGACTGGCTAGGGGAAGAGATTGATCGGTGTTCATACATTGTATGAACACACAATCAGTCTCCTAGCCCCTGAGAGAACCGGGATGTGTGTGTGTAAACATCCCGGTTCTCGTTCTGTAACAAGCAATCGCGGGTGCCCTGGCGGTCATCGTGACCGCTAGGCACTCGCAACAGCTCCGGTGACATGCTTCAGGCACGCGCGCACGCTGCCAGAGGCTTCTTAAAGAGCCTACGCAGGAGGGCCAGCTTGCCGCAGTATAACTGAGGCGGCTGGTTCGGAAGCAGTTAAGTATCATCCTAGTCACCTGTTTGCCTGATCCACACTACCATGTGATCATTAGTCCTGTCATCCACAGCGCCCTTTATCTCACCACACCACAACACTAACCACCGCTCCCTCATCATTCTCATAGATTTGGATATGTGTGTGTATATTTTGTATGCCTCTCCCTTCTTCCAGCCATTGGGCAGACATGAATCAGTGAGCAATTTCTAAAAAGTGCATTGAAGAATAAAGATTATCTGTCTATCTGTCACTGCCAAAGCTATCACAAGAAATATTGTTCATCTATTGTGATCGCAATAAAGTAAAATGAAAAAAAAAGTGTAAACAAAAGTTTAAATAATATAAATGTAAAAACAATTTAAAGAACATCTGCCCCCCCCCCTGCTCATGTGAAAATGCAAACATTCATGTATGTCCAACATGCATATGAAAACAGTGATCACACCACCCATGTGAGGTATGGTCGCAAACGTCACAATCAGAGCAATAATTATAGCACAGAGCTCATTTAACTGTAAACTAGTAACCTGTAAAGGCTTTTTAAAGATTTTTAGGTACCACAGCTTGTTGTTATTTCACAATGTGCAAAATTTGACAACTTGACATGTTTATAATCAATTTACTCAATGCACTCTTTTATGGTATTAAATGTGGGTTCTGTGCACTAAATTTTTTTTGGTAAATGATGGTCCACTGGAGATGAGTTCCTTCATTCACCACAAAATAATACACACAAGCTGGTTCTCTACTTTCTCCCCAGAATCACAGGCAGGTAAATCTGGGCGAGACTAAAGTAGTAGCTGGCATATGTTGTTGAGCCTGTTCTGTTACTGCTACTGGCTTCTATGATGCTGCACCTCCTCCTCTCTGTGTGCTGTCACACCCTCCTTTGTTTGCACGGTCATTCACAATTTATGGTCAAAAAGCCATGAGGGGGAGCTCTGTCTGACCAAACACCTTGCCTTGAGCTGGCCATAGAAGAGCCATTTTTTTTTAATTCAAACAACAAGGAAAGAGGCGCCTCTAAGTGTAGATGTATAGAAAGACACTTTAATAGGCATACAGTTTATGCACTCAGATTTGGTAGAAGTAAACAGAGCATATCGGTCTCAATGGAGTCAAGGTGGCCGCTCCTGCAGACTGCACTCTCCATTTGTGTAGCTCCATCGCTTACTGAGATGGCTTCGCTCTGTGTGAATGGATGCGGCTACTGCAGAGGAATATGATATCAGAATGAGGCTTGGAACTCAGAGCAGAGATGGCAGCAGGGAGATGGCGTCACCAATAGTGGATGCGTTTCATGAGCATGCCTGCTGCAATCGTTCGGCAAGCCGCGCTCCCTTTTTAAAAGGAGTCTCTTGAAAAAGAAGCGCGGCTTGCCGAACGATCGCAGTGCGCATGCTCATGAAACGCGTCCACTATTGGTGACGCCTTCTCCCTGCTGCCATCTCTTCTCTGATTTCCAAGCCTCGCTCTGATTTCGAATTCCTCTGCAGTAGCCAGCATCCATTCACACAGAGTGAAGCCATCTCAGCAAGCGACGGAGCTACACAAACGGAGAGTGCAGTCTGCAGGAGCAGCCACCGTGACTCCATTGGGACCGATATGCTCTGTTTACTTCTACCAAATGTGAGTTTATAAACTGTATGCCTATTAAAGTGTCTTTCTATACATCTACTCTTAGAGGCGCCTCTTTCCTTGTTTTTCTTCTGCAGTTTTGGGAACCTGGCTTCTGTTATTCTGTGACGGCAGCCCTAAGAGCCCTTGGACTTTGTTATATATTTTTTCCTACACATTAACCCCTTTTACATAGACCTTGTGAGACTATGTAATCATGACACTAAAGCCTTGTACACATGCACGTTTTTCTTGGCAAGAAAGCTGCTGGCAGAGCTTTCTTGCCGAGTAAACCGTGCCTGTGTACGAGGCTTTGAGGTTTCTTGTCAAGAAAACTGCCCAGAATGCTGTATTTTTCTACCATACTTTAAATTGCAGTATGGTGGGCTACATATTATTAGGTATTTTTGTCTTTCATATTTTCTTTTTTGCTTTCAGTTAAAGTGATATTCGAGCAAGCAGGATATATTTACCTATATTCAGGCCTCTCCTGCCCAGTCAAGTGATCTACCTTCTGTCGGGCAGTGGTGACTGCAGGTGAGAGGAGAAAGCACTCCGAGAACAGCTAGGAAAGCCTGAAGCAGTGACATCACCAATAGGCTTCAATAGCCCATCCATTATCAGCGATTTTTCTCCTCCCCTGAAGCTATTCTCACTCAAATTACATGACCAGTGCGGCCTGAAAATTGGTAAGTATGTACATCTTTCTTACACAGGTTAGTTAGCATAGGTGTTTGGAGGGGGGAAGGAACTTTTTTATAAGGCTAGTTAGGTGTAAGCTGGAATTTCACATTAGTAGAGGGGTGCCCAGGCAATATCACTACTCTCATACTGCCCAACCTAAAGAAAAGCAAGGGACAAGGCTGAGGGGTGGAAGGGGAGAAGGACGAAGCCACAGCAAACTGGGCCACACCCCTTCCCTCCTAGCACTGCCCTAAAGGCTTTCAATAGACGCCAAATGCCCGCAGAATAAACATAGGAGAATCTGTCAATATAATACCACAACCCCATACAAAAGACAAAGGCACAGAGCACAACCCAGGATACCATCATGCAGAATAAACAAACAAAAGAAACATTGCAAAGATCAATGTGAAATGACAATGCAAGAACATCACTCAGCATAGCTTATAACAGGACCCTAACACTAGACAATATACATGTGCACACTGAAATATTTAGTTTTTTCATTTTGTTTTCGTGCGAAAAATAAATGTATTTAGTTACACTCGAAATTCGTTTTTATTTATTTTGTTTTTCGTTAAGAAAATGCATTCGTCCGAAAATCCAAATTAAGGTTGAATCTGTCATTGAAGGCTTATGGTGTCTGTTAAAATGTTCTAAGAAAAAAAAAAAAGAAGATTTAACAGAATCTTTAAAAAAAAAAAAAATATTTGACTCTTCAAATCTTCATGTCTCTCTATGTCGAATCTTCATGTCTCTCTATGTCAAATCTTCATGTCTCTCTATGTCGAATCTTTTCTCTCTATGTTGAATCTTTTCTCTCTATGTCAAATCTTTTCTCTCTATGTAGAATAATATTGGACTAATAGAGTTAAGGTTAGGCACATTCAATCGCAACAAAAATTAAAATAAAGCATTTGTTTATGTCGGATCTTTCGGTTTTCGTTTTCTGTGCTTTCGTTATCGTTTGTTAAAACGATAATGAAAATACCTGAAATTCGGACGAAAATGCATTCGGACGAAAACGAATGCACATGTCTACTAGACAACAGGAGTCATGACAGAAATAGCCACTGGATAGCACCTATAAACCCAAGAGTGCTACAAGGTTGAATGCTAAACATGTAATTTAGCCCTGGAAATGTAGTTTCTCGTAAATCATAGATCAACTTGGCCTCTTTCTTCAGAACTCACTTGTAAAAATTTCCTCCCCCGAGATCCTCAAAGATCCTATCAAGGGCTGCAAATCTGATCATTCAATAGTCAAATTTGTGCTTGAGGCAAACATGTCCACCAAAAGGTTATATAGCAGACCATTTTTTGCTAAATATACATGATCTTTAATCCTTTTCCAAAAGCATCCAATAGTATTCCCAATATAGAAGGCTCTGCATTGGCAGAACATGATGTATATTACACTTTTACACTTTGGTCTGACAGTCTATATATTGTTTAACTACATGTAAGTTACCATTAGGCAGCCTAAATGAGGTGCACTATAATCCACTTGCAATAGTCACATTATCCACAGGAAAGATTTGTACTTCCTCCCCATCTTGGGGATCTCGTCTCACATAGTGACTTCTTACTATTCAGTCACAAATAAATTAAGACCATTTGTTAGTGATCTCAGGCATGGGTGTAGGAACCCTTACAAATCTGGGGGGGACAGCATTTTTACTCGCCAGGTATATTCTTATCCAGTAAACTGGGAGTTGCTAGCGGCCGAATAGCGCTGCAAAACGACAGTAAAGCGCCGCAAAAAATAGCGGCACTTTACCGCTGATGCCTCAGTGTGAAAGTAGCCTTAGGGCCCTTTCACACTATCGGACCGTATGTCTGCATTTTCATCCGTCCGTTTGCGGATGAAAACGGGACATACATGGGTCCCTATGTGATTACGGGTGTCAGCGGATGAACACCCGTAATTTGTCCGCCTCCGCAAAGATCCGCATTTGCAGATGGAAGAAATCCTATTTTTCTTCCGTCTGCCGGATCGGATCGGATGAACACGAACATACGGTCCGTGTTCGTCCGATCCCCCATAGGGGAGAGCGGAGGAAACACAGGGCGGTCCCTGCACAGTGTGCAGGGACCACCCTGTCAGCTCAGCGGGGATTTTACAGAGGATCCCCGCTGAGCTGTACGGACACACGGAGCGGATCATTACTGATCTGCTCCGTGTGAAAGGGCCCTTAGAGTGCCGCCTAATCACTGGCAATGAGTGCAGCCTCAACCTCCTTAATGAGTTTGCATTGATTTCAGCATGCATTGCATGGAACACTTTGCCCATGCTGAAATCAATACAATCTCGTTAAACAGACCACATTCATTGAAAGTTGATTAATATACAGATCATGATTTTGCAATAAAGTGATCCATGCTGCAAACTCATTAAACAGTCTCCACCTTCAGTGAAAGTTCATGTACTGCAAAGTTTGCAAAACTTGAACTGTCTCTGAAGGGAGACTGTTGAGATTGCAGCATGGATCACTTTATTGAAAAATCATGATCTGTATATCATGATAAGAGTATTTTATTCAATTGTACCTGCTGTCCTTTGCAGGGGGTTCCCCTCGTGCCTCTCTCTCTCCTCCTTCTGTCATCAGACAGCCTCCCCCTCCCAAGAGAGGACCCAGTGAACAACAGCCGCACGGAGGGGATGGGCGGAGCTTTAGGCTCCGCCTCCGCCAGTCAAGTTTGTAATCCATTAGTCATCGGCCGCTCCGTACTATCCCCCGCCCTCCACCCCTCTACATTAAACTCCGCCTCTCCAGCCCTCTACATTGCCGCTCCCACCTACTATCCTCAGCATTCGTGAGTATAGCGGCAAAGCAGAGGGCTGGAGAGGCGGGGCGGTATTAGCATTCGTGAGGAGAATAGTAGGAGGGGGCGGCAATGTAGAGGGCTGGGCCGCCGCGCTGCACAGACAAAAAAAAAGCAAAAAACAGGCTGAGACAGTGCCGTGACCGTTTTACCTGGGGGGGATTTTACAATACCTGTCCCCCCCGCATTATTTCCAGGGGGGGATGCGTCCCCCCAGTCCCCCCGGTTCCTACGCCCATGATCTCAGGGTATCCTTTGACATGTTTGTATAGAACCGGATCATCTAACAAAAGATGCCAATTTTTGTATGATTCCTCTTATTTGATTGTGCTGATTCGACTAAGTGGTGATAATTCTCACCGTACCTGCATCTTTAATCCTAGGTTTTTCAAAGAGAATTTCATGTTTACTCCTCTTGATTGCCCTATTATAGGTTTTTTAACCACTTAAACCCTGGACCAGGACCATTACGCTGGTCATAGACCAGGCCACTTTTTGCAATTCGGCACTGTGTCGCTTTAACTGACAATTGCACGGTTGTGCAACGTGGCTCCCAAACAAAATTGACATCCTTTTTTCCCCACAAATAGAGCTTTCATTTGGTGGTATTTGATCACCTCTGCGGTTTTTACTTTTTGCGCTATAGAGCTGAAAAGTAAACAAAAGAATGCCGTCATAGAAAAGCCTGAAAAAAGATGTTTTGTCCACCCAACCACAACCCATACCAGGTCCTTTGGGTCTGATATGAATTCTAAGGGAAACTCTACACCGAAATGTAAAAAAAAAACAGACCCTTATCTGAGCATGCAGCCTGGCAGGTTAGAAAAGGGGAAATGAACAGATGCCCCCTCCTGAACCATACCAGGCCACATGCCCTCGACATGGGCATCTGGGCAATGGTTGTGGGGGTCTGTGGGCGAGGGTTTATTGAAATCTGGAAGCTTCCTTTAACAAGGAGGCCCCCAGATACAGCCCCCCATGTGAATAAGTATGGGATACATTGTACCCCTACCCATACACCAAAAAAAGTAAATAAAGACAGTACACAAAAAAAACTATGTCCCCCATGTAGATCCATCCTCAATCACGCTGTCCGCCCCACCACCAGACTCATTGAAGGCTTCCAGCCGGCTACCTGCTCCTCTGTCTGACATTTCATAAGTATGTAAGGGGCAGAGTCCCCCAGTGATATCAGTGGGCAACCCCACCCCCTTGTGACATCATCGACCCAGCATGCCCCAGTAACATAATTAATCTATCTGAATGTAATGCATAATGATTTCTGTTCTGCACATGTCTAAGCAAGAGTTGGTGCATTACACTTTTTTTGCCAACTGGGTAAATATTCTTATGAATTTGAAGAGTGCAGGATAGGACACACCACTGGAGCTGGTGGTGCTGCCGTATACCCTTCACTTTGCTAATAGAGTCAGAACAGTCAACTTAACCCCCTGAACCTCGATGGTCTGGTGATTCCTCAAAACCACCAAGTGATCCAGAATATATGCAATGGTTGAGGTGAAACACTGCTACACTTTTTTGCATTTGGTATTTCTAGGGGAAGGGAGCAACACTGTGGCTGATATTATGGCAGCTATTCAGGGGCAGGCCAAGAGGTGGCTGATGCCATGCTTTCATGTATGACAACAACACCAACCTACTGTCCACCCTTTGGCAGGAAAAGTTCACACATGTGTCTTGTCTGGTACATGTCCTGAACCTGATGCTGCAACATTTCCTAGATAGTTACCCTGGCTTCCAGGATGTCCTGTGGGTGTGAAAGGTGTGTGGCCACGTTAAATGGTGATTCCCATTGAATATTCACCTGGTCAAAATGCAGCGGTAATACAAGCCTGCCAACCGCCTAATATACCATACTCCTACGTGCTGGATCTTTAAGTTGGTCAGGCTGCAGCAGCTGTATCAGCAATAGGTTAAACCAGAATATTTAACTGATTTACCAAAATACAGCCAACGGCCCATTCAAAGTTTTAAAGACATAAAAACAACATTATTGGGACATTTTGGATACATTTTGGGTACATGTTATTGTTATTTTTAAATGAAGACATCCCTTTATTTACAGTTAATACTACCAAAATCATAAAAACAAGTAAAGTATGCTTACTTGGGACGAATGTTACTGGTGCAAATGGAAAAAACAAATTTGTTCTATGTTGGATGGTTTGCTGCAATCAAGGAAATGTGCAAGTCACTCTATGGTGACTCGCCCAAAGTGTAATTGTTATAGTATATGGATTGCGCTACCCTGGTGGGTGACCTACATCCACCTGATCATGTGCAATAGTTACGGTTATTAGCACCTATAAATATCACCCTGTGCTATTCCTCCACAAGTTTTTACTATTAAATGACAATCCACCATGGATCTATATAAAAAAAAATTTTTTTTTCAAAAACATAATATACCATGCACGTGTTAATGTGTCTAAATAGTGCTGTTTACATTTAAAAAATCATGCACTACCCTGCCACGGGTTCACAAAGAATATCGTGTCACCAATCCACAAAGAAATGTATATATATATATAATGACAAAATAAATATATACAGTATATAATAACAAAAAATAGTGTGGGGGAGAATTCCTATATGAATCCTCTTCCCTTTAATATAAGAGTCCCAATGTGATTGCCAAGTGCTCCTAGGCGATAATGTTCCTCCTATGGGGTGTTCAAAAACATCGTGTTTTCACCACTTCCGTGATTATCCGTTAAAAATGGCCACTCACCAGATCCTCCTCAAAAAATGCCTTTGGTTCATTCCCAGGATAACCACTCCTATTATGCGTCACCACAGCTGCCAAGTGTCTTGGATATAATAGTATGGTCTCTCTTTCTCTATAAAAACTCACAGAAAAAGAGTGCCCCTCATAGTGTAGTAGGTAAAAAATGTATTAGTTTAAAATACAACGCATATATTGCACTCACATTTTGTTGTGCCTGTATGCCGGCACCAAGCTTCTCCAGCCGTGTATGTAAACATGTGAAAGAAAAAGCGTTCCTCTCTCGTGTTCGCCCCAAGCCTTTTTTACGATCGGCGTGTTGTCCTGTGGGTATCAGCAAGTATGTTGCGTCATTAGGAAGCATTTAAAAGTATGCTTACTATTGGAAGCTAATTATATTCTTCACTATCCAATTTAGTGTTGTATATTGCATTTTAATAATCATCCAAACACCTGTATACATAAACTTGTTTTATTGTTTAATGAAGTTCGCCAAAAAATTAGGCACCCATCATTTCATGAACCAAAGTCCTCTTCTTCAAGAGAAAATATGAGGAATGGTGCATCTACAAGTGTACACAAACATTTTGTTAACAGATGTCCAAAGCATCATCAGACATTATGGAGTTGATTTACTAAAAGCAAAAAGGTTCTTCACATTGCAAGGGAAGTTGGACTTACCAAGGGAATTTGCCTCAGAGCTTAGTGGATGTGGTGAAGTTTTCTTTTCAAATTTTTTATTAAAGAGCAAATGACAGAGTACAGAAACAATTATTTGCATGTTACCACACAAATGAAAACATACTGGTACAATCCACCAGAGGCAAGTATCAGCTTAAAGACGATTACAAAATATATAAGGTGTGGAGGGTCAAAATACAAAATGAGGATTGTCAAGTATATCTCGTAAAGATGAAAGGACCAACCAATCCTTAGCAAGAGAAAATTAACAGAAATATCAACATAAGTAGGGGGGGGGGAGGATAGGGGAGGTCCTGTATCATCAAAGGCATATATACCAAAAAAAGGGGGTACTCTGTACATTATACTGGGACATAACGGGATGTAACACTAGGCAATAGCTAGTAGCCTTGCCCAGTAAACACAAACGAGAGCATTTCAATTAAGAACAGAGAAGGAAAAGAAAGAAAAAGATTAGAAAAGAGAAGACAAGGGGAATAGAAGGGGAAGAGAAGGCCGGAGCGGCCTGGAGAAGGTAGGAGGGGTAGGAAGGATGTCGGCTGAGTCGCGCAAACCCCAACGGGTTCGGATGCAGTATGGTCAGAGCACACATCATGTCTTAAGATACTAACAGAGTTAAATCAAATCCCGGGGGTAGAAAATGTTCCACCCAGGGGGTCCAGGTTTTGTCGTGTTGAGCCATTCGGTCGAGAATCCTGGCCTCAATCTTACTATGGATCATCGCCTGAGTCACCCTATTCTTAACTTCTGCAATATGTATAGTTGGGGTCTTCCAAGCCCTAGCAATAGTTTGCTTGGCAGCAGTAGTCAGTTGAAGCAAGAGTCTAACCTGGGCTCTGGTAAAATCAGATTGTATATGATTCAAAAGGGCTAGGGATGGGTCGGGCGAATTTTTTTCTTGTAATAGGGTGGAGGCTATTTGAAATATTGCTATCCAGAACCGTCTCACTATCGGACAAGACCACCAGATATGCTCATGTGTACCCCTCTCTCCACATCCACGAAAACATCCCGCTGGGTAGGAGGGTAGAAATTTAGAAATCCTAGCGGGGACTAGGTACCATCGCATCAGGACCTTATAATTGGCCTCAAGGGCTATAATGTTTTGGGATGAGGATTTTGTGCGATTCCAAATACCAATCCAATCCTCCCTATCCAATGTCATCTGGAGATCCTTGGACCACTGTGCAGCGTAGAGGGGAGGGTCAGTGGAGTCAGAGGTAAAATGACTATAAAGGCGGGAGATGATACCAGGGGCGTGGGGATCCGATTGACATATGTTTTCAAAGACGGACATACTGTCCAGGGAGGAACAGTGGTGAAGTTTTCTAAGCAAAGAATGCTCAATCATGTGCCTTTAGTAAATCAACTCCTATATCTTTATAAGCCATGGATAGTATGCTTATCTATATTTGTTCTTGTTTTTGGCTGATATTAGAGCATTTGGCTTATACTGTAAATACTGTACATGTAAGTATAGCAGCCACAAATGTTTCATGTTTAATTTAGCTACTTTTGACAATTAATTGGTGTCATTTTTTTTTTAATTAACATTTTAACTTGGGGCGAATAGAGCACATCAAGCAGCTGTCACTGACAGTTTATTTAAGAGCTGCCTTTTTTTTTTTACAGCACCTCTCTGCATCCCTTTAAAATAAAGTAAAATCACTGTGCACCCAAAACACCACACACCCCTACTCCAGGTGCACAACAACCCTTTGCTGTATCCTCACATACTCAAAAAGTATTTAATATTTTCTAAGTTAAAGTAGTGTAGTGCAGTGGTTTAGTGGGTAGCACCTACGCCTTGTAGAATTGGGACTCTTTGTTTGAACATATGCAAAACATTATAACATTATTTACATGTTCTCCCTGTGATTGCATGAGTTTCCTCTGAGTACTCTGGTTGGAAGGGTTACTGGCTTTTGTCTAAATTGACTATATAATGTGTGTACTGGCCCATCTGCAGCCTCCTGTGGCAGACCCTGGTGACACTGTATTGAATGGCTAATGCAGCTCCTGGTACACATTTCAGGAATGGAGTCACAGAAAAGTAAGGTTAGAAGTGCACCAAAGAGCACAAGAAAATCATGGTAATAGAAATAGGATTTATCAGTAATATCTGCTGTGACTGTTGGTAATTCTCTGTAATCAAGGTCTGTTTAAATTGATTGAAGTCAGTTTCTAAATCCACAATTCCCCACTGATAGATATGACACGTGCAACAGAGTAAAAGTACCTCAAGCCAATATTGAACTACCTACAGCCATTGCCATGGGCACTCTGTAGTCCATGGATATAATTTTTGTTGTTTACAAATGATTTTATTGAATGAAACAACAGAAAATACAGACCAGAGTTTAAATATCATAAATGTTTATCGTATGGAGTCAAACCAAACATGGATAACAGTAATACAAATACTAGCATCTACAAAAACATGCAAATGATAATACTCAGTGGACATCAAAAAAAGTACTACCGGGAACAATTTCCAAAGTGAACATAAAGCAAAAAGTTAATTATCACTTGTAAGAGAAAAAAATATATTTACATAGTATGACATCATGGCTTGGTAACAATGAGGCCTGTGTATGGGTTGGTACATAAAAGAGAAAACAGTAACCTTTATGAAAGAAATTTAAAAAATGATACCTAAAATTAATGGTAGCTACCAAAAGGTCTAATTTACTATTGATGATGTGCATTGTATCATTAAAAGAGTGTGATGGATGCATACAGACAATTTAATCATTTCCAATGATACTGAAGGAGACTGCTAGTTAAACTCTATTGCCCATTGTATAGAGAGAAACAGGTTATGTAATAATCTTTCACATGGGTAGGGCTATCTAAGAAGGGTGCAAAGAGAAGGCAGATTGGCATGGTAGTAAAAATGCATAAACCAACAATTTGAGAAGCTTTGGTGGCAGCTTGATGCTATAATGGCTTAAGCAAGTTGCAGCTCCAGAAAGTCTGTACGAAAGTGCAATGACCTGGACCCCACTGAAGTAGTTTGGAACCTAATTCAGGTAGATACTATGAATTTTTGATGGGGTCATGTACTAACATGTGTGGAGTTGGTGGCCATCTTACACACTGGTAACTGAGCAAGCAGATTTACGTAAGTTGGAAAACATGTAGACCCAGTCTTCAGAATAGTACATTGTGCCTGAATCAGCTTCACATTGAAGCATTGAGGAATTCAGGAATATGAAGCTCATTAATGTATCTATATAAAAAAACAACTTGAAAGAATTGTACAGATGGGGTATAAAGCAGGAGTCCTTAGTAAGAAGGAAAGAGATTATTTAATACCCTTGGAACTGAGGACTCCTATTATTTATTCCTTGCCTAAGGAACATAAAAGTCTTGATAAGCCTCCCGGATTCCCCTATAGTGAATGGCATAGATTCTGTCGTGAAGTTTTTTGGTAAATATGTGGACTTTTTTTCTGAAACATTTGGTGAAGTACAATCCTGCATTTCTGAGGGACACTATGCAAATTATTAATTATTAATGAGCTTTCACTGTTACACGTTGTTGATGAGGTATTATTGGCGAAGGCAGATGTGTCATCATTATATACTGTTATTCCTCCTCAAAAAGGTTTTAAGGCTGCCCAACATTTTTTAGGTTTTGAGGAGAGTATGCCCCCTGTACAAAAGGAGTTCATTTTGAGCCTCCTGAAGTTCGCTATGGGGCGTTTTGCATTGTCACAACAAGGATCCTTCTTTACTCAAATGAGTGGTCATTGAGAAATACTCCCCCCTATTAGCAGGGAATTAATTTGAGCAGACAAATATCACTGTGAGAGACCTCCCGGATCTTTGATCTTAAGACTTATGCCCCACAGGGTCTTAATATAGATTGGGACATCAATTGCTCTACCAATACCAGCTAATTTCTCATTGGCAATAAATTCTTATGATCCATGTTTGATTTAGATGGCAGCATTTATGGTGATTTATATAGAGGTTGACATAACATCAACTAATCTGTATGTTACCTACCTTTATTACTATTTTTAATCATCTTTGGTAATATTTTTTTATAATCTATTTTCAATTTAGCAGCATCTGTGGGGGTTTGGATATTGTTTTTTTTTTGTGTGACCATTGGTAGGAGTTCTCCCTAAAGTTAGCTAGTGTTCCAACATTTGAAGCAATCTGCTGTATATTTTTTAACCACTGGGGGTTAACCACTTTTTCCTTTCATTGGATATTTTTTAATGATTTTATGTTTTTAATCTGTATTGTCTCTTATTTGCTTCAAAATATTTATTTTAAAAAATGGTGTTGTTTTTTGAGTTTTGGGATGTTGTGAGGTATTTTATTTTACTATTTGATTAGTTCAACATTGCTTCAATTGCCCCTGGGTATATATACTTGACTATGATGTCTCTTGTTCAGCTTTCTTTCTTTTAAAAAGCCCTTTTGGGTGAAACATGTCATTTTGCGCCTGATTGAGTGATGTCACCACACACACCTACCGCCATGACTCGTGGCTGTTAGAAGCAATTAATGCTATTAAAACCCTTCTTTTGAACAAAACCCACATCCAAACGGCTTCTCCGCCCTGTATTACAAATTATTTTTTGCTTTTTTCCTGCCCCACAACTCACCAACCTCTTGTTTTTTTTTAAATACAGTGTTTATTGAAATTCCTCAGAGTAGAAAACATACAGCACACGTATAGCATATATAGCAATAAGAAAAAGCAAAGTTGCATTAAATTAATACATAGCTTCCAGTAAAAAGGATCAATGGTGGACATTATTACAATCTCAGAACGTTTGAGAAGAAATGGATAAAAAAATAATACAACGGACGCAGGCACAAAGCCTAGCAGAGCAGCCATACACTGCTAGAGTTCTGCACCGCTTAGGAGAAAAGCAGCAGTTACCGCAAGATGAATGAATGAATGAAAAATTTATAAAGCGCGGCACATGCGAACTGAATCTCTTCTGGGCGCTAGTTGTTCGTGTCTCATGCCATCAAAAGAGCAGAGTCTTGATCTGTCTTCTGAAAGTCAGGTGGTTTTCCTCCAACCGAATGCTGGTTGGTAAAGCGTTCCATAGTCTAGGACCTTGAAAGGCAAACCTTCTTTCTCCTTTAGACTTGTATTTGGTTTTTGGTACCTTGACCAGATTTTGGTCGGTGGATCGCAGAACGCGATTCGAGTTGTGAGGTTCTATCTTGTCGCAAAGATATTGCGGAGCCTTCCCATGGATGCACTTATGTGTCAGGCAGAGTGCTTTGAATGCAATTCTGTCTTTTACTGGCAGCCAGTGAAGGGTTCTCAACGAAGGTGAGATTGATTCCCATTTTTTTTCCCAGTCACCAGTCTGGCGGCCGTATTCTGAACGACTTGCAGACGGGAGATTTGGTACTTTGAGAGTCCGAGGTAGAGGGCGTTAGCATAGTCCAATCTGGAATTCACGATTGTTCCCACCACGACTGCTACGTCTTCTTTGGGGATAAATGGAATAAGTCTGCGTAGTAGGCGCAACAGATGGTGCGCTCCGCTGACTACTGACCCTATTTGTGCATCCATTGTCATGAAGGTGTCGAAAATGACCCCAAGACTTTTGACTTTGGAGCTAGGGGTGATGATTTGGCCCAGAATGGGCGGCGGTGTCCAGGTTGTTGCCAGTTGACTCTTTCGGCTGGCGTGAAACATAAGGAGTTCTGTTTTTGAACTGTTGAGTTTCAGATAACTCTTAGTCATCCAGTTTTCTATCAAAGAGAGACATTTCTCTAAACTGGGATGATGATCCTTTTTGTCGCAGATGCGAAAATAGATTTGCGTATCGTCTGCATAAGAGTGATAGAGTAGTTCTTGGCTACTGATAATATCAAGAAGAGGGCGAAGATAGATGTTGAAAAGCACCGGCGACAGGGGGGATCCTTGGGGGACTCCACATGACACCGTACGCTTTTCCGACGTGAAAGATCCTAGTTTAACTGTTTGTGATCGGTTTTCAAGAAAGGAAGAAAACCATGGTAAATCACCTTCTGCGACTCCTGCTACCGTGGCTAGTCGCATCAGTAACAGTTTGTGGTCTACCGTGTCGAAGGCTGCGCTTAGGTCCAGCAGAAACAGGAGACAAGATTCTCCTTCGTCTGCGGCCTCGAGGGCATCGTCCCATATTTTGAGTAAGGCTGTTTCTGTCCCGTGTCCGGGACGGAAGCCTGATTGTAATGGATCCAGTAGATTGTGGGTGATCTAGATGCTGTTGCAGCTGTTGTACCACAACTTTCTCCATTATCTTGGAGAGAACATTTAGGCCTGTTATGGGACGGCGGTGAGTTGGGTCCTTGGGATCCAGGTTAGGTTTTTTCAAGATGGGCTGGATTGTGCCCTCTTTCAACAGGGATGGCACTATGCCTTCCTTAAATGACTGGTTTATAAGCTGTGTGATGGGTGGTGCCAGGATGTCGGCACATTTCTTCAACAGTTTGGTGGGGATGATATCATTGGGCGATGTGCTGTTCCGCAAAGCACCAATGATATTTTTTGTGGTATCGATAGAGATCGGTTCCAGAGTGAACTTTGTTGATTGTAGAACGTTTCTGTGGGTATTTTGTGGTTGATTGACGGTGGGGTTGTTTTGCATGATGCTTTCCCGGATTCTTTCAATTTTGTTGATGAAGAAATCCGATAGTTCATTACAGAACTCTTGGGTGTCTGAGTTGGGGACTTCAAGACATCCTGGATTCATGGTCTGGGTGACCATCTTGAAGAGCTCGCGGGGACGGTTTAGGGCGCTGTTAATCGCCATAGAAAAATGATGTTTCTTGGCTTTGAAGATTTCTTTATGATATCGTGTTGTTATTGCCTTGTAGGTGATGAGGTTATCCTCTGAAGGGCTTCTTTTCCAGGCGGCTTCCGCCCTTCTGCGCTCTTGCTTCAGAAGCGCCAGCTGGTTGTTGAACCAGCCAGACTTTTTTTTCCGGATGCAGGCTTTGCGTTTCGGTGCTAATAAATCGGCTGACTGTAGCAGGGCTGCGTTTGAAGATATGAAGGTACCTACTTTCCTCCGCTAGCCCCTGGTAACCTGCTGACCAAATTCCAGACACAAAAATGGTGCTGGGAAACGGCCACACCAAGTTAAAGAATCCTCTCACAAAAGCCTCACAGGCGAGAGCCGCAACTAAGATGGCGCTGGCCCCTGCCTCATACACAGCCTTAGTGCGCTCACACAGTCAAAAATTACCACAGCCAGTCTCCCAGGAGAGTCAGTGAACTAAATCTCTCACAGAATTACTCTCAGGTCACCACTGCTCCCCCAGCTCTTTTACAACAATTTCAGTGTATGCTTCATAAAGCACTAAAGCAGACATCAGAGCAAATCATTAACAGCCTCACTAAAGGGATAAGAGAGCTGGTCAACTGTACAGCTGCATTAGAGCTCAGAGTGGATGATATTGAAGTCACAGCACAAGATTATATGACTTAAATGGAGAATCTGAAGGAGGAAAATGTAACACTTCTAACTAGACTGGAAGATTATGAAAATCGTGACAGACGTTCCAATCTGCGAATCAGGGGTATCCCTAAAATGGTGACTGATCGGCAATTTACTATCACTGCATTATTTCAAGATCTTCAACCGGCTATTCCAATTGAATGCTTAGAATTAGACAGAGTACACTGGGCCCTCACAGCCAAAAAAGCAGATGGTCCCCTATGCGATATAATTGCAAAATTCCATTATTACCGGACTAAAGAACAACTCTTGGCGGCTGCCAGAGATTAAAAAGAAGCCTTAAACTTCCAGGACAACAACTATCAGCTGTTTACTGACTTATCCCAACTTACCATAGCTAAAAGGCGTGCAATGAAACCTCAGCTAATGGAGCTTCAAGGTCATAACATTACGTACAAGTGGGGTTTCCCATTTTCCATTCATTTTGTCTATCAAGGCTCTAAATACACATGCAGATCAGCAGAAGAGCTTCAACAAACCCTCCTGAAACTGCACCTGGTGGAAGCCTCATCTAACACCTCTCCATCACGCTAAACAACAGTCTCCTCCTCATCTCCAAACAGCGCCTTTCAGATCGCTGGGAAAAATGCAAACCAGCATTCCCACATGAGAAGTCATTATGGCTTACCTCCTCTGGACCAGGAAGACTCCATGGACTGACAACATAGGATTCCATTCGCTTTGGTTCCAAAGAACTCTGTTCTATATGCTTGTTCTGTGACTAGTCTTTAAAATAGCCATGTGGCCAAATGGGGTCCATTTCTGAATTTTCATGCTGAAACAGTGCTTTCCTTTCTAAAAAAAACTGTTCCTAACCATAGTTAGCTTTCCCTTTATTTCTTTTAGACGCTCTAATATCTCATAGTTATTGAATACCAATCATTTTTTGTGTCTGGGTATGGTACTTGCTGGTAGTGATGAGGATGGCCCACACATAGAAAATGAGCCTATCATATTTGGGATCATCAGAAGACAAAATACCTAGAGACCAAATCTCCTAATCTTCTATTCTATAGGGTACCACGGTCCAACCTAGTCTAAAATTTTCTCTCAAATTTTATGACGTATAGCAGACCTCTTTCTCGGTTCATGTGTCAAAATTAATGGTCAAACGTTTATAACCACATGCTAGTTATGTAGTAAGTATTCTGACTCTGCAAATTACTGGAAGGACACTCCTTTAGACAGGAATCTTTAATGGCTATTGTGTGTATGATAACTATGATAACTAAGCCCCAGTCAGATGAAACCTCTTGTACAAATTGTCGCCCCATCTCTTTTTTAAACCTAGATATCAAACTCAAAATTTTTAGCAAGATGCCTTAACAGAATCATAGGCAATGTAATTCATGGCGACCAAGTGGGCTTTATGCTGACTCGGCAAGCTGGTGACAATGTGGGAAGGGTAGTACTTCTGGCACTTATCGCTAAAGCGCGCTGAATCCCTTCATGCTTTCTTTCCCTTGATATTAAATAGGTTTTTAATTCTGTAAGTGAAAAAACAAATCAATACTAAATTGATTACACCGTTCTCCTAAAAATTATAAAATGCAAATACATTGCAGTTGTGCAAATATATCATAAGCAATCTCATCTGAGAACCTACATTAATAAAAAAAGTCCAAAACAAAAATAAATCTGCAGTAAAGTTAATGAATGTTCAAACAATGTATCACAATCTTCAAACAGTGTATCCAAATCTTCAGATTCTTGCTGAGCAGTAAAAAGACTGTATATCATCCACCACCATGTCACATGACCACTGAAGACGTTGGTGCGTGCTGACAAAACAGTTATTTTTGAATAAAACCTTGGCATACTTCACTGTGGAAGCCCTTTCTTATATTTTTTCCCATTAACCAATCGGACAATTTTTTCAAATCGCTTTTGCCTGGCAATGTGGTTAAACAGTTTGGATCCACCTGGCAGGAGTGTCCTGGAGGTTGGAGGTCTGTTGGGACTATCATTGGGATCGTGGAAATTTCCATTGAAAACATACACAAGCGCTTTATGACTACCTGTAATAGGGGTCATGGAAGTCTTTTTATTGCTCAGCAAGAATCTGAAGATTTTGGATACACCTTTTGAAGATTGTTTGAACAATC
Source organism: Rana temporaria (assembly GCF_905171775.1). NCBI lineage: Eukaryota > Metazoa > Chordata > Amphibia > Anura > Ranidae > Rana > Rana temporaria. The sequence continues at coordinate 203,805,326 of NC_053490.1, read as the reverse complement.
ATTAACTTCACTGGAGATCTATTTTTGTTTTGGACTTTTTTTATTAATGTTTGTTCTCAGATGAGATTGCTTTTGATATATTTGCACAATTGCACTGTATTTGCAGATTTGAACTTTATAATTTTTAGAAGCGTGATTTAATCAATTTAGTATTGATTTGTTTTTTTCACTTACTTTTTATATATACAACATGCTGCTCCTTAGAAGTATTCACATTTTTATTGTCATTAATATTTTTCCACTTTGCGCTGATTTTGGTGTTGCATTAACTCTTCATTTGCACTTTCACTTTTGATTCTGTAGCCTGGCCATATTCACATTACTCCTTACAGAAATAGGATTGCAGCACTTTATAATAAACCAAAGGCGTACATAAAAAATGCAGGATACAAGCCAGACTGCTTCAATATAGAAAGTACTTACAATAGTACTTAGACCCCAAACCTCAGGTGAACCCATATCACCAACCAGGGTGACACGTTTGTATGCCTGTTCCGCTTGTCATGGGTGCTACTCCACTGCTATAGCTGCTGGTCTCTGAGCCTGACTCCAGTCTGTGACAGTCCAACTTTCTTCTCCAATCAACATACCAGGTCCAATACCACACTCAATACTTTCCTCATTCAACCCTCTTACCACTGAGGAAGTTGCCAAACTCCTTTCCAAGGCCAAACTCAGCACCTGGACCCTTTCCCCTTACAATTACTATAGCCCCCTTCATGCTTTATGAACAACTGTATGATTTCCTACCGAATTGAGAATAACCTTCTAAATCTCCTACAGTCTTCAACCTTTCCGCTGCCTTCAAAAAAGTTGACCACCTGCTCTTCCCCAATAAACTCCACTCCGATGACCTCCATAACTCTGCTCTTTACTGGTTCTCCTCTTAACTATCTCAGCGCACTTTTAGCATCACACACAGCACCACATCTCCTCTGTTCCTCTTTCTCTTTCAATTGGGGTACCCCAAGGCTCCATCCTTGGGCCCCTCCTTTTCTATCTATACACCTTTTCCCATGGCTTCCAATACCACCTCTACACCAAAAACACCCAGATCTATTTCTCTACTCCCCACTCATCTGCTCGATCACCTCATGTATCACAAATTTACAGAGTGACATATCAGTATGGCTGTCGCACTACTTCCTCAAACTCAAACCCTCTAAAACTAAGCTTGTAATATTTCCTCCTCCCCAATGACTTTAATATTGAGATCAGCAGCACAACCATTGGTCCTTCCATTAATACCAGGGTGCTAGGTGTAATCCTTGACTCTGATCTCTCCTTCGGGCCCCACATCCAATCACTGGCTAAATCTTTCTGCCCTAACCTATGCAACATATCCAGAATTCGCCCCTTCATGACAATTGACAACACAAAAACAACTTATTCATTCCTTGGTTGTATGCTGCCTTGACTACTGAAACTCCTTCCTCACTGATGTTCCTTTATACAGGCTACCCCCCTTAAGTCTATTATGAATGCTGCTGCAAAACTTATACACCTTACTAACTGATCTGTGACTCCTGCCCTTCTCTGCCAATCACTTCACTGGCTTTCACTAGCCCAATGTTTAAAATTCAAAATACTAACCACAAGGTACAAATCCATCCATAACACCACCCCCAGCTACATCACTAAGCTCATCTGCAGATATCGCCCAAATTGTCCTCACCATTCCTCCCAAGACATCTTGCTCTCTTGCTTTTTGATCATCCTTAAAAACAAATTGTTTCAGGGAAGCCTATTCCACCTCCACCTTAAAAACTATACTTGAGTCACCTTCATTCACATCATCCATCCCCTGCAGTTATTACCTTTTGTACCACATCCCCCTCCATTTAGAGTGTAAGCTCCATGAGGAAAGCCCTCCTCCTTCATTCTGTATTGAACTGTGTTGTAATTGTTACTGTGTAGATGTGAAAGTGTCTGCGCTGTAAAAAAACTGAACTACAAGGGGGACATAAAAGTAAAAAAGGGGGGGGGGGTTGGGTGACAAAAAATCCGTGGACAGTGGGCCGTGAGATAATAGGTATATTGACACGGTGGGGGTAACCCACAATAAAACGTGAAATAAGTGTGGTCTAGCCTAAACAGTGTATCTAATACACGTATAAGGAATCTTCAAATTATCAATGATAAGTGAACAGTTCAAACAAAAAACTCCCCAAGCAATTAGTAGAAATAAACAAATATCCGATTTGGTAAAACTTGAAAAAAAGAGAAGTCTTATGGACAGTATTGGAGTGCAGTCCAACAAACAGACAAGTAAAGTGACTAATAAATAAATAAGTGAAAAAATATATCACACTCAGGTGAATGGAGGTGCGTGCTTGGGTAGGTCCACACAACGTGTACCCTTCACCAATAGTGATGAAGTCACGTGATGTGACGAATACGCGTCGGGAACACAGAGTACACAGTAGGAGCAGCATCTGACGGACGGTGGACGAGCGCGGCGTTCGTTGCTACGGGACCGCCCTGAGACTGCCCCATGTGAGTCTTTTACCTACTTTTTTGTTTTATTAAATTTATTTGCTGCATGGTTTATGCGATGTGCCCCCCCTCTCTTCTTCCATCCCCGCCCATACACCTCATCATGAGCGGACGGCTCATATGTTGCTAAAGAGAAACTGACAGCTGGAAGAAGATTGGGATACGAGCTCGGCGCTCGTGGAGATAGGCACACGCTCCTCATACACTCCTGTAAGTTGTGTAAGTGGACAATCAGCCACTGCTTATTTTGGGCACTATGTCTACTTATTGCCTGTAAGAAGACAAAGTTACAACTTTCACACCGTTGTCTTTATATATATGCACCACGATCGAGACAAGCAGATATCCAGTTAACAGCCTGCTGGTACAGTGATTGTCTCAGGGTTTGTATGTGAGCAGAGAGGTAAGCCTTCTGATTCACTATTGGTGAAGGGTACACGTTGTGTGGACCTACCCAAGCACGCACCTCCATTCACCTGAGTGTGATATATTTTTTCACTTATTTACTTATTAGTCACTTTACTTGTCTGTTTGTTGGACTGCACTCCAATACTGTCCATAAGACTTCTCTTTTTTTCAAGTTTTACCAAATCGGATATTTGTTTATTTCTACTAATTGCTTGGGGAGTTTTTTGTTTGAACTGTTCACTTATCATTGATAATTTGAAGATTCCTTATACGTGTATTAGATACACTGTTTAGGCTAGACCACACTTATTTCACGTTTTATTGTGGGTTACCCCCACCGTGTCAATATACCTATTATCTCACGGCCCACTGTCCACGGATTTTTTGTCACCCAACCCCCCCCCCCTTTTTTACTTTTATGTCCCCCTTGTAGTTCAGTTTTTTTACAGCGCAGACACTTTCACATCTACACAGTATCAATTCTTTTGTCTTGAGAGGACAACACCCTTGGTGTTTGCTGCAGTATTCACGCCCACTTACCCCACTGTCCTTTTCTCTGGCCCACTCCCCTTCACTTTTATCCCATACAGCGCAGGAGCCCACCCAATACTGTGTTGTAATTGTACTGCCACTCTTTGTATAGTAAAGTGTGTTGGGGCTATGTAAATATTGTATAATAATTCCCATTTAAATTAACAGTTACGTTGGGTAGCAGCTAAAGTTTCAGTGAGTGACATATTAAGGCCGTGTACACACGGTTGGACAAAACCAATGAGAATGGACCGAGGTTCAGTTTCATCAGTCCAAACCGACCGTGTGTATAGCCCATCGGTCTGTTGTCCTTCGGTCCAAAATTTTAAAACATGCTTTAAAATCGAACCGATGGCCCGCTGCCCGATCGGTCCAAACCGATGGTTAGTACAGAAAGCATTGGTTCAAAACCCGCGCATGCTCTGAATCAAGTCGACGCATGCTTGGAAGCATTTAACTTTGTTTTATTCAGCACGTCGTATGTTTGACCTCACCGCATTCTGACCCGATCGGTTTTTGGAACGATGGTGTGTACGCACATCAGACCATCAGGCCACTTCAGCGGTGAACCGATGGAAATGGCCCGTCGGACCATTCTCATCGGTTTGGAACGACCGTGTGTACGCGACCTTAGAGCTTTCAGTTTACCATAGTTTATTTTAAGATTGGATAAGTATCAGAAATGCTGAAATGCAGCTATAAGATTTAGGATAGCTATATAGGGTTGGGTGATAAAGAACAATAAGTCATCAGCGTAAGCTGCCAACTTATATTCTCTCCCCTTAACATAAAAACCATGGATGGAATTTCGAAGGTTGACAGTTCTAATGAATGGTTTCAGAGTTAAAATTAATAGTAAAGGGGACAGGGAATGTTCTTGTGCCATTTTTGGGGGGGAATGGGGTTTATTAAAGAAGAGGGGAAATGGGGAGGAGGAAGGGGGAAGTCTTTGATTAAGGCCCAAGAGTTCCATGACAAGGGGGAAAGAAGGATATAAATGGAATTTAAGGGGAGCATAAAGGTATAAATATGGTGATCGATTGTGCCGACCATACTGATCTATATCAGGGGAACAGGTATAATTGTATATATATATATACATTTTTGATGGATTGTGAATATTATTATTATGTATTTTTTGAATGATTCTTCCTTTTTAATAAAATAAAATAAAAGATATGGAAAAAAGAAAGAGAAATTCCAGGACAACATCTTCTTCCTCAGTGATTGGTCTTTCTAATGTCTTCACATCTTCTGAAAATAAAGTGGGTCATTTATTCTGCATCAGATAGATTTTAATGATACTTTCTTTATCTTCTTGTGAAGTTGCGGGTTTATGTTGAGGTGGGAGATTGTATACTTTGGAATAAATCTGAAAGTGAGCCACAATCTGTTCCGTGGCATGAGCTAATCTTGCAAAGACTAAAAATGTCCCACTTTTGTCACCATGTTCAAAGATTTTGTGTTCCTGTTCCCGTTTGTGCCTAGCACCCCATTTAATTAATTATTCCTCTTAGAACACACTTGTGAACCTTCAAAATCATTAAAAGAGGGAGATCCAAGCAGCAATTATTGGCAAAATAGGATGTTAAAGCTTCTAAAATATGTTTTTGTATGGAAGAATCTGTCAGTAAATTAAGCCTCCAATTAAATTATTAAGTTAAAGTCTCGGTGAGCTTTAAAGTCATAGATATAGAAGTATGTTCTGGGAATGATATAAATACCATTATTTTCCCCTTTCAAGTTAGGGAGGTCTCTCTGTGTAATAAATAGGTAGTCAATATGCGAGTAGCGGTCATGAGGCATTGAGTAAAACATACAATCTCTATCCGAGGGGATAAATAGTTCTCCGGGTGTCTATAAGTGTCAAATAGAGTAAAAATTATTTAAGTCTTTTGAGGACTTTATATACTATACACGTTGTACCCGAGAATGCATCTTGCAGGGGGTTCAAGGAAACATTAATGTCATTACCCAAGATTATATATTAAGTGGCGTACCATTTCAGTTCATCAATGACATGTTATCAAAATGAAATGTGAGCCTTATTAGGGAAGTAGATTTGCTAGTGTAACAGGTTTGCCTGCTAGAGTGCCCTTAAGGAGTATGTATTTCCCCTTTGGATCAGACAATTGCTGTGTTAATGAAAACGTGGAGTCTTTGCTAATTAGAATGGTAGAATGGTAGAATGGTCACATGGCATGCTCTAGCGAAGATATTTTTAGTGAGGATTTGAATATAATGAGATTTAAAAAGTGTTTCGTGGAGGAACCCAAATTGTGGTCTAATATTTTTGTGCTCTTTTAATAACAGAATTCTCTTCCCAGGTGTGTTTAGGCATCTAAAATTATGAGAAATAAGTGTTGGGTTTATCCCAAATTTAGAGTAGGCCCTGGTGGACAGCAGTTATAAAGCTAGGGATCAGACAGATTAAAAAACAAAAAACAATAAGGGATTGGGAGGGTTGGCTGAAAGGAGTAGAAAAAAAGGGAAAATAAATATCAGAATTATGTCAACAATAAGATGGAGAATAAACCTATAGATTCCATATTCAACCCAGCATCTAAAGGTACTCGCCAACCTCTTTACACACCTCTTCAAACACCCAAATTTAATTTTTTCCATATTTAATGACACATGTAGTGATTCTACCAAAGCCTGACAAGATATTTTGATATATAATTATTATCTAAGACTCTTAAGCGCCATACACACTATCAGTTTTGCTGCAGGTTTTTGTCTTCAGGTTTACCAAAACCATGTAGTGCAAGGGCCTGCCTTATTGCATATGAATTGAAACTCTGACCTCATATTAGATGGTTTTGGTAAACCTGAAGACAAAAACCTGCAGGAAAACTGATAGTGTGTATGGGGCTTTACTGCCAGACGTAACACCTTTTACAAATTTTGATCCACAAAGGTCAAGTGGGCTTGACACAGGCAGGCATGGGAAGTAATCCATCAAATCCACCTAATGCAATGAAAACACATACCCAAGGCATGCTACTGGGGCTTGACACCCATAAAGCCTTTGCAACATTGGCCTAGGGTTATATACTCTATAAATATGATGGTTCCAAAGAATATTTTTTTACTCCTGGCTCAAAGCATTAAATCACCAACCTTCTGCTAAAGGGTGTACTGTTAGGTCAACTGAATCCAGGTGACAGATGCACTCCATAGGAGTGAAGAGTGCACCACTAAGGTAGTGGACCCTAGGACTGACTGCTGTGAAATGAACTCTGGGAGGTCCAGGAAAGCAGGTCTACTGGAGCACCAACATAGATCAGACTGGGAGCTAGAGAATAGATTCCCCAGGGCGCGGAGTCTAAAAGCCAGCAGGTGTTCACCAGAGCCTCTAGTGGTGAGGATGGACTTCGCTGCAACTGGCTCCTGGTCGTGGCACACAGGGTCACCCAGCTCACGCTAATGATAGACTACAGAAGAAAGAGGGAGGAAGCAGCAGCCTGGAACAACAAGGATAGTCAGGAGATTAGCCAAAATGTCAGGGCAACAAGCTGATAGGGTTAGTCGAAGAACATGCCAAAGGTCAAGGTATGAAGCAGACGAGGACAGTCAAGAACAAGCCAAAGTCAGTAAACAGGATCAGACATAGGACACAGAGCAATGAGCACACGGAAGCCAAAACACAATATTGATCAGCAGGGCTGGCTTGCAGTGCACATGTTAATATAGAGTTTTCTGATAGGGGCTGGAGCCATGCTTAAGGAGAGATTACTTAAGCAGCCAGGTGAGAGTGGCTCGCCTCTAAAGCTGAGGAGAGGTAAGCTGACAGACAAACATTACTGCAAAACCATGACAGGTACCCTCTTCCCCATTGTATTTATTTATCTATCCTTGGAGCCTTTAACTCAACAAAACGAACTCAAATACTGTGTTGACCTAGGCTCCAAAACATATAAAATCTTCCTGACTGGGGCATTTTGGCAGAAAAAATTATTGATGCTTCCAAAAATGCATTTAGCCGCATCAAGCGTTTAGGCGTTAATTCACTCAGCTTTAAACTATACTACCATCTCTTTTGAAGTATACACAGGAAATCTTTTATGAACCCATCTTTACAGATTACAACTCTGGCCTTATTCACACACTCTTATTATACAAACGAATACTCCCCAAGACACCCAGACTACATAATGGCACACCATAAAGATCAGTAATTAATGAAAGGTTGTATATTTTACTCCACTTGTTTCACTCTCCTATTCACTTTTAATTTATTATAATACTTTACCAGTATTTTGCATTTCTATCTGTCTTTTACCCACAGCATCTTTTCACTTTCTAATTGTTAAAATATTCAGATATTCTTACTAATTCAGTGGCTGCTCCTCACACACATCACCTCTAATGTACTTAAAGTTGAATATAGTTGAATTAGACCTTTGCTTAGAAGCTTCCAGTACCTTGATCCTAGCAACTGACAGATACTTAATGGATTTGCCCTGTGGGCCTTATATAGGGAATCACTCCGATCCTTCCAACCAACCTACTGACACCACCCTAAGCTGTCAACAATACTGAGAACCTAGGCAATTGAAAACATATACATTACAATATAGACCCCATTTGTACCTATAACACATTTGGGCAATTTACCAAAATGTACCACTTTACTGATTCGTTTTGCCTTTCTTCCCTATTCAAATATTTTATTGAAGTATAATAATGTGCAAATCAATTTACAATTGCCAAGCAAAAAAAAGCACAACAAACAAGTTCAAAGTATATGTCATCATCAAACAATTTGTAGACACAGTGTAGGGAATACCAACAAATACATTTGGTTAGAATAATTTATAGGACTATCTAGGCGGTTTGGAAGGGGATGGTGGGAGTAAGGTACTAAAAGCTCCATTAGGGATCCACAAGAACCTATGGGGAAGCCTTAGGATAACTGTATTTAGCAATCTGCAAACATATGAAAAAAAGTGGAAGTAGGGAGGTCTGGTCTCCCAAGTTATCAATGATAGGCGTAGAGGAGCAGGCTCAGGTTTATGAGAGGGGAGCAAGAGGATGGAGAGAGAAGGCATAGGTTGAGTAGAAAGTGGGATGGAAGAGCATGTATTGTAGGGGGGAGGAAAGGGGGGGAAAGGGGACCCCTAGAGAGGAACTCAACCTGGGCAGTTAGTAGGTTATGGCAGTAAAAGTAACATGTCAAAATCAAGTGTAACCCAGGGCCTCCATAGTTTAGCGTAGAGAGAGAAATTTTGTCTAGGATGAAAGGTTCAGTCTTGGCTTGAATCATTGCTTGAGTGATTCTGTGCTTCATTGCCAGGATACTTAGGGAGTGGGATTTCCATGATTTTGCAATGGGTTGTTTAGCTGCTGTGGTGACAGCCACAAAAGCAGTGAGCAGGGTATTGGGGGAGAACTTTGAAGATCCTAGCAGGGTCCATGTACCATCTGGTAAGCACCTTTTAGTTGGTTTCCAGGGCTACAATGTTGGGAAAAGCAGATTTAGTAGCCTGTCAGATGTGTGACCCGTCAGCTGGTTCAAGGGTAACATTATGCTCTTTTTCCCACTTGTTCACGTATGTTGGAGGTGATGTTGAGGGGTATCTAAAGAGGTTGGGCATATAGGTCAGAGCTAAGACCCCTCAATGTGGGTCAGATTTGAAAGCTTTTTCAAAAGTAGTGAAACGTGAGGGAGTGGTGTCTCAAGAGGTGAACAGTGTGAGTAGAAGTGTCTGATTTGTAAATAACAAAAGATTTCCAAAGAGGGAAGTCCATGGGTTTTGAGGAGCAATGGGAAGGGCGTAATAGAGTTGTCTTGAAGAAATAATGAGCACATAACAGGCCTGCCTGAGCCCAGGCATAAAAGGAAGATAGTGATGTTCAAGCCGAATAAAAGGAGGGGTTGCAAAGGAAGGAGAGGAGGGGTTATGAGGAAATTGGAGGCCAAATCAAATTTTTAATCTATCCCAAAGGACCAAACAATGTTTAGTTATGGGATTAGTGATGGAATGGCTTTGTGGTGGTGTTAGCCAAAGAAGATTAGCTGTGGAAAGGGGAAGGCAATCCACAGATGCTACCCAAAGTGGTATTTTTTTGGTAGCATGGTATTTGGAAAATTGTGCTAACTGGGCTGCATAATAGTACTTTGCAAAGTTAGGTACACTAAGGCCGCCCCTAATATGTGGGATGCAGAGTGTCGGTTTGGGTAGGCGGGTTTGAGTTTTCCCAGGTGAACTGGGAGGCCCTACACTGCAGAATCATCAGGAAGTGGGCTGGGACTGATATAGGGAGTACCCTAAAGAGATAGAAGATTTTAGTGAGGATAGACATTTTGAGAACTGTTATCCTCCCCATCCATGCTAGCGATAGTGATGCCCATTTGGACAGAAAGGTGCGATAGCATAGGAGGGTAATCAGTCGCATATAGGTCCCTGGGGTTAGCAGTAAATTTGATGCCCACATAATAGATATAAGAAGTGGCCCAAGGAAACAGGAGAAGTTCAGTCAAACGAGCTACTAGAGATTGTAATAGGGAAACATTTAAAGCTATTGTGGATTTACCAGTGGACCTGAAAGGTGCCCAAATTGGGAAAAGGTGTCTAATAGATTTGGGGCGGAGATTAAAGGGGAGGTTAAGAAGACTAAAATATCTGCAAATAGGCAAAGTTTACAATGATGACTACTGAGTTCCAAATGGATGTTTGGATTAGCACAAATTAGAAGGGTCAGTGGTTGAATCTGCAAAGCAAATAAGAGTGGGGAAAGAGGGCAACTTTGGAGCATTCCTTGTTCAATTGGAAAGAAATCCATTTAGCCTTTTTCATGTTAACGAACCATCATTATAGTGAAAACAGACTTTATTATTTGGCAAATTTCTCTTACTATCCAGCTGTGAACTATATACAATAAGCATAACAACAGTTATTGATCAACTCCCCTTGTGTGCTGCTCTCGATCATTGTTTTCTCTGAAATAACTGAAGAAGGGATATAATTTCAAAGTTGCAATTTAGCTTTAAAATAATGTACAATTTGTATAGGTTTGGGTATCACGGAAGGATTCACTAAAACGGGAGCACACAGAATCTGGTGAGACCATGCATAATAACCAATCAGCTTCTAGGTTTTATTGTCAAAGCATAATTAAACAAGATGAAATTAGAAGCTGATTTCATACACAATACAGGTATTTTAAAATCAGTGAAGATACAAGGCCAATGGTTTAAGAGAAAAATAATTACTTGGGATGTAATGTTTCATATCTGAACATTTTGGAAACAAGGTATGGAAAGTGTTCACCAGTGCTGTGTTGGTGAAAGTTCTGTGGTCTTGTTTCGCTGATTATGCAAGCATGTATTTCCTTGTGTGACTGCTGAGTAATTTTAGGAAATTAGATAGTTCTACAGTCTATCATTATATATGTCCCTTTGTAGCTACACAATAGTTTGTTATTGTATCCTGTAAGTGTACACTAAAAAGATTAATTAAAAAATCATTGAAACTGTGTGGACACACATCAAAATAGCTCTCTGTGGGCCATAATCAAAAATTCAATTACATTCATTTCTGTTTAGGGATGGATCCTCAGAGTGACTTACACTGAAGCCAAAGTTCATACATTGAGAAAACAAAATAAAATCATTGGTTATATTACATGACAGTGGAATTCTCTGAACTACTTGGTAAAAGGCCCAGTTATGAGTATGTCTGGCAATTAAAAATAATTGGGAAGCAGGTTTGCCACTAACTCTTCCAAGAATGCCAGTTATGATATAATGATGTTTCATTAAGCATGCTGAAAGCTGTGAGCTCCGTATGGCAGTGGCAATTAGGAAGGATCATAAAGAAAAAAAAAAGAAAATGAAAAAATATTAAAAAATGCCTAGACTGAGATTAGCATTGCATTTAATGGCCACTTCATTAGCTAATTGATTTCTTATTAGTTACAAGGAAGAGTCTGGTTAGGGGCTTTACACAGCTAATTAACAGCATTTACACAATTAGTAACTTGCTCATTCTGTATCCATTCTTGGAATCAGCTGTGTCTTGCATGCTCTGGGCCATTTGATTAATTTAATTTTTTCCTGCTAATATTGGCTTAACCTTCAAAAAAAAAAAAAGGAAAAAAAAAAATCACCCCTTAGGGCAACTACCTATTTAACTACAACATTAAACACACACACACAAAGAAATACTGTCATCACATCTCATATAAATATATTGCCTTATTTTGACTTACTTATTTTCCCAATCTAGCATACTGTAACTCTTCAGCTACTGGCTTTCATGCATATGTGACATTCTTTTCCATACTGATAAATGGGAGCTGCATTTTGCATTTATGGAACATATGCATCCTGTTTCAAAAATTGACACTTTCATTACAGGAGAGTCAATCACTATACTGTCAAAATATTATGAACTACTTTTTCTTTGTGCTTGACAATGTATGTGCATATTTTAAATAATGTTGAAACATTTATATTCACTGTATACACACTGCTTTTGGATTTTGCATTCATCATACACTGTATATACAGTACATGAGAATACACACATTTTTGGTACATTGACAACAATATTGTGTAAACTGTATAATATGTCCTGTGTGTCTTCATAAACAGATTTAACATATTAACACTCAGTATATAATCATTAGCTCCTATGTTACAGCAAAAGCTACACGTTTTTGTATTAAAGGCTAACTTCAACTGAAACTGTATTTAAGTGATGAATGGGCACTGACTGTTTTACTACTTACCAACTTTCACTGTAGTAAATGTGTGTACATCCTTTTAAAAGGATTGTAACTAGAAATAAGCTTCAGGCTCAGGTTGACTATGAGATCAACCCAAACCCAAGTCATTCACAATTCAGCAAAACATTTAGCTATGCACCCATGCACTTCCTGGCATTTGAAATGTGACCAAGTAGCTTAGAAGGGCCAATAATAAGAGTTTACTTATATACCCTTTCAAACCTTATAAAAGTCAAGGTTCCCAAAAGCCTTTTGTTGTTTTGCCAGTATCTATGGAAACTTGGGGTGAATGAATGAAGATGACAGCGTCTTTTTTGAGAGAGATAGTTACTGCTATACATTGCAATACAGTTGTATACAACACTTTATATAGTCCTGTCTTGTACTACATTACACTGAATTGCAGTGTGGTGGGCTATATTGTGTGTAACCCCTAATTGTATGCACTGTTCTGCATTGTGCTACAATATTATTATTTTTTTCATTGAAATAATACAATCTAATGTGTAAATCTTTTTAAAAGCTGTCTGATATCTCCTTATCATGTGCTTAGATACTATGTATTGAGTCAGAACAATTGTTTTCATTTTTTTTCTGTGACATTTAATATGTCTAAATAGTTTTTAATTGTTTTAAATGGGAAGGTACAGGGGGAAGAAACATTGAAATGACAGGTAAGAATAAATATTACATTGTTCCAAAAGTGGATCAGTGTGTCTTGCAGTAGCACAGATACAGTAACTGTATAAATTAGCATGGCATGCATCACTGAGGACATCAGGTTTGTATGAAAAAAGATAATGTTTAATGTCTCCATAAAGATACAGTTGTGTCTGTTTTCTTCTGTGAGGGGAGTTGAGGTATGTTTCTGTCATGTAGATTCTATAAAAGGTAGTAGTAGGGAGGCGTATGGTGGTGATTTTCACAGGTTATCAAAATGTGGACAAATTCATTACTTAGCCCAATTGGTCTGTATTCTGCAGCTCATCACAATTACAGGGATCCAGCTGGAGAATGTAATAGTCATATAGTGCCAAATGAAAAATCCTTAGGAGTCCAAAGTCTTTAATGTTCAACTGGTTACAACAAGCAGGGCAAAAGACAGCCAATGCACTTCAAGGGCCACACGATCCCCCTTCATCAGGGATGACTGAAATAGCTGGATGTTAAATGGGCTCAATATTCCTAAGCAGACAGATTCGCAGTCAGAGGATGTTTTAGAAAAGGGCTACTTTTTCTGTGAATACCAGCACTGACTTGTGTCAGTGCTGGTATTAAATTAATATTCATACCAGACCCAAAGGGCCTAGTAATGGACTAAGGGGGAACCCATGCCATTTTTTATCAATGACTTTTATCTGTATTGACGGGACCCGACAATTCATTATAGCCGCGAGTTTTAAATGACTTTTTTCCCATTAGAAATTTCATTTTGTGCAGAGACTGTTATAAACACGGGAAACATGTGCTACTTTACAGGCATACTATAGACACCCCCCAGGTACAAAATTTAAAGGAATATTTCACTTTTATTGTTTCACTTTAAGCATTATTAAAATCACTCCTGCCGAAAAAACGTCAGTTTTTAAAACTTTTTTTTGCATTGATACATGTCCCCTGGGGCAGGACCAAGGTCTTCAAACACTTTTTATTCACCAAAAATATGTAGAAGAATATGTATAGGTCAAAACTGAGGAAAAAAATGTTTTTTATTTATTTTTGGGGATATTTATTATAGCAAAAGTAAAAAATATTGCATTTTTTTTTTAAATTGTCGCTCTATTTTTGTTTATAGCGCAAAAAATAAAAACCACAGAGGTTATCAAATACCACCAAAATAAAGCTCTATTTGTGGATTTTGTATGGGAGCCACGTCACACGACCGCCCAATTGTCAGTTAAAGAGACACAGTGCCGAATCACAATAGGGGCCAGGTCCCTTACCTGCATATTGGTCCTGGTCCTAGGTGGTTAAAGATTCATGATATTTGTATGTTTTTTCACACATAAGGCCGCGTACACACGGTCGGACAAAACCGATGAGAATGGACCGAGGTTCAGTTTCATCGGTCCAAACCGACCGTGTGTATAGCCCATCGGTCTGTTGTCCTTCGGTCCAAAATTTTAAAACATGTATCAAAATCGAACCGATGGCCCGCTGCCCGATCAGTCCAAACCGATAGTTAGTACAGAAAGCATCGGTTCAAAGCCCGCGCATGCTCAGAATCAAGTCGACGCATGCTTGGAAGCATTGAACTTCGTTTTATTCAGCACGTCGTGTGTTTGACGTCACCGCGTTCTGACCCGATTGTTTTTGGAATGATGGTGTGTACGCACTTCAGATCATCAGGCCACTTCAGCGGTGAACTGATGGAAATGGCCCATCTGACCATTCTCATCGGTTTGGAACGACCGTGTGTACACAGCCTAAGAGTTTGCCTAAAGCTCCTGAAGAAGCGTTCGCCGCATAACATGTAGAGCAAGAGCAAGTTTTGACATCAATCTACATCATAACCAGCACTTCGGAATTCACTATACTATAGATATCATTCTTTATTTTGTGTAGTGCAGTTGGTCAATGCTAGAGATGTCTATATTTTGTATAAACCATCTGTGTAAATTTTAAACTTTATTGTTATTGTTGTTTTTTCTTTTTTGTCAAATAACTTTTTATTGAAAATAAGAAAGAGAAGGAGTACATCTCCTACAGAATACAGAGCCACATGTCGCAGCATGAGGAGACACAAGTAGACAAGGCACAGGTCAACTTTCCTTTGGTTTCCCACTGCTGCAGTGCGGATAACAACAAGCATGAACCGTCTACACGATCCTATACAATAACAGGTACATAACTGGGTTAAGAATGTCGCCGCACAGCGACCCATGTTTTCATGTTGCGAGACTGCGCACACAAAAGGGTAGAGATGGATAAAGAAAGTGAGAAAAGAAAAAGAAAAGAAAAGGAACAGAGAGAAGATAGGAGGGGAGGGGTGGGAAGAGGGGGTATCGATCATCGGAATAGCACAGCTACCTGGTCAAGATGCATCCTCCCGGAGGCGCCATGGTTCCCAGACAGTGTCGTGGGTCTCCAGTCTGTCCTGTATCCTGGCAGTCATTCTCTCCATCAGCTCCACATCCTTGATCCTGGCATACAGGGCCTCAGGGGTAGGGGGAGACCGTTTTTTCCAGTTCAGGGCAACAAGACAGCGGGCAGCCGTGAGAATGTGGCGTAACAGTTTTTTGTAAGGTGTGGGAATCTTCAAGGGGGATAGACCCAGAAGAAAAAATTTAGGGGACATGGGGATCTGAGTATCTAGGAGGCGGCTAAGCAATTGCTGAACTTCAGACCAGTAGGGGGCAATCAATGGGCAGCTCCAGTAGATATGGAAGAGGGAGCCCCTATCCCCTTGGCACCGCCAGCAGCGGTCGGAACTAGCGGGATATATAGCATGGAGCACATCGGGAGTCATATACCAGAAGAGAAGTATTTTATATGTGTTTTCCTTGTATAAGGTGCAGAGGGAGCTCTTAGCTGCTTGGGACCAAATAGTCCGCCATTGCTCCAGGGGTATTTCCTCATTAAGAGCTTTTTCCCACTTTAACATATAGGAGTGTTTACCTAAAGATTCCAGGGGATAGGCATTTAGAATTTTATAGATACCAGAAATTAGGCCTTTTTGGGTTGATCCGGCCAGGGCCAGTCTTTCAAAGGGAGTTGGGGGGGAGAATTGCAGATTGGGTGTTATAGACAAAGCGTAGTGGCGAATTTGCAAGTAACCGTAGAATACCGTCTTGGGGAGATCATATTTGGCCTGAAGGGTAGAAAAGGGCAGTAGTTTACGCGACAGGGGGTCCACCAGGTTCCCGAAATGAAATAGGTTCCGTGACGTCCACGGATGGGACATTTGGTGGGTGAGGCTATCTGGCACTTTGGGATTATACATAAATGAAATCAAAAGTGAGCGCTCCGCTGAGAGTCCACATGGTCGCGATAGTCGGCGCCATAGACGTCGAAGCTGCAACACCGAGCCCAGTAGGCGTTCAGGGGGGGCCTCCGCATCTGCGCCCCAAAGTAGACTGTTAGGGTGGGTCGGGGCCAGCCACAACTTCTCGATCTCCGTCCACCTGTTGTAGGACCGTTGGGTGAACCAGGAGGTCACTGCGCGCAGTTGCGCAGCCTGATAGTACTTGACCAGATTAGGAAACGCAAGGCCGCCGTCCGAGCGCGCTACCATTAGTACCTTCTGGGGTACCCTGTGTCTCTTGTAGTTCCATGTAAATTTAAGTAGGTCAGCTTGAAGTTTTCTCAGATGCTTAAGGGGGACTGGAATGGGCAGTGTTTGAAAAAGGTAAAGGAGCTTCGGGAGAATCGTCATCTTGATCGAGGCGATCCGGCCGAGCAAGGAAATATGATGCTTTTTCCATTGCAATAGCAGGGATCGGATAGATCGGAATAGGGGGGGAAGTTTTCTTGATACAGGGTAGTGAAGCTTGGGGTGATATGTATCCCTAGATATTTCAGGGAGGTCGTCTTCCATTGGTAAGGGAAGTTGGCCCGTAGGTGATCGACCTCCACGGTAGGGATGTTAACAGGGAGGGCCTCAGATTTAGAAGTGTTAATTTTGTAGCCCGACAGGGCTCCATATCGGGCCAACTCTGCATGGAGGTTTGGGAGGGAAATCCTGGGTTGCGTGAGGGAAAGGATGATATCGCTTGCGAATAGGGATATTTTAAATTCCCTACCCCGGACAGTCACCCCCCGAATAGACGGGTTTCCCTGAATGGTGGCTGCTAAGGGTTCAACACAAAGTGCGAATAGGAGGGGCGATAGTGGACACCCTTGCCGGGTGCCGTTGGTAATGGGAAAGGAGGGCGAGAGGGCAAAGGGTGTCTTAACCTGGGACGAGGGATCGAGGTAGAGGTGGCGAATTGCATTCATAAATGGGCCCTGAATCCCCACATGCCGTAATGTAGCAAACAAGCTAAGAAGCAGGGACGCCGCCTTTTCCCTGTTCGCCACATCCACCAAATCAATCACCTTTCGGGTGTTATCGCCCGCCTGCCTAAGGGGTACAAAGCCCACTTGATCCTTGTGGATAAGGGAGGGGAGAATCCCGTTCAGACGGATAGAAAGTAATTTTGTAAAAATTTTCAGGTCCGAATTAAGCAGGGCGATGGGTCTATAGTTAGCGCAGAGTACGGGGTCCTTGTCCGGCTTGGGGATCAGAGTAATAAAGGAGCGTTGCATATCTGCCGGGACAGGAGTGTCTCGGAGGAAGGCGTTAAAAAGTTTGCACATGTGAGGAAGGAAGAGGGTCAGGAAGGCTTTATAATATTCATAGGGTAGACCGTCCGGGCCAGGGGACTTGCGGGAGGGCAGGGATTTAATAGTCTGCTCTATCTCCTCTTCGGAGATCAGCATGTTGAGGGATGACAGGTCGGAGGGCTGGAGGCGGGAGACCCCACTCTGTTCCAGATATTGTCTTATACTAAGGGAGACGTCCGGGGGGGTGGGTTACCGGGGATGTTAGGGTCGTTATAAAGTTTTGTGTAAAAGTCTGAGAATGTCTGGGCTGTGTCTCTGGGGTGGGACTGAAGGCATCCCGAACCGTCCTTGATTTGGTGAGGTGTCGTCGCGAGATGTGTATCACGTAGTTTCTTTGCTAACAGTGAGTGGGCCTTGTTGCCCTTGTCGTAATAGATCTGTCGCAATCTAACCAGAGCCTTCTCTACGCAGCCAAGAGCCAGGTCCCTCAAGATTGCTCGCAGATTTGTGATTTTCTTAAGGAGGGCAATGGAGGGGGTTAGC
Source organism: Rana temporaria (assembly GCF_905171775.1). Lineage (NCBI taxonomy): Eukaryota > Metazoa > Chordata > Amphibia > Anura > Ranidae > Rana > Rana temporaria. The sequence goes on along the minus strand of NC_053490.1, from coordinate 203,787,347 downwards.
TGCAAGCGGCGTTCCAGACCCATTAGCTCCTTCTCGGTTCTCTGTTTAGTGGCCTGTGCATCTTTTCTCAGGGCGGCTGATAGTGCTATGCATTTACCTCGAAGAACTGCCTTATGGGCCTCCCAGAGCGTGGGAGCAGAAATGTCAGGCGTGTTGTTCTCCGCAAAGTAGAGTTGGAGAGTGGAGGTGAGTTCTGTCTTGGACGGCAGGTGCTGGAGGAGGAAAGTATTTAGTTTCCAGTTGCAGGGTCTACGGGTGGGGGAACCTAGGTCTAGTGTTAGGAGGACAGGGGCGTGGTCTGACCATGATATCGGAAGAATCTGTGCCTCAAGTGTCGCCCGGAGTGTGCTACTATTTGTGAAGAAGTAGTCGATACGGGAATGGGTTCTATGGGGGGCCGAATAGAAGGTATACTGCCGATCCCCTGGGTGGAGAGCCCTCCAGGCGTCGAAGAGAGCATATCGTCTAGTGATTTGGCGGAAGAGCTTCGAGTCCCTGAGGGCTCGAGCTGACGGCACCCGGGGGCCCACCACGTGGCGATCGGCAGTTGCAGATTGGGTCAAATTGAAATCCCCCCCCACCACCAGTAGTCCATGGTCTGACTTAAAGAGACGGGTGAGTAACCTAGTTAGAAACCTATGTTGCTGGACATTCGGGGCGTAGAGTGCGCAAAAAGTGACCTCCTGTGTCTGCCACATGTCTCTAAGGATAACGAAATGTCCCAGGGGGTCGCTATAGCAGCTAGAGCAGGTGAACGGAGATCCACGCTTGAGAAGTATCGCAACCCCAGCTCGTTTGCGGGGGCCCGAGGAGGAGTAGATTTGTGGGAATTGCTTGGTGGCGAACGCGAAGGACCCGCCGCTATCAAAGTGCGTCTCCTGGATAAAAATTACGTCAGCGCCCGACTGTCTAAATTCTCTCAGTGCCAGATGCCTTTTCCTATCTGAGTTTAAACCATGCACGTTCAGGGACAGTATCTTAGCCATGGGATTGGATAGAGGGAGGGGGGGGGCGTCCTACCTGGTGTGGTGTGGAGCTGACGGAGATCAGAGGCCGAGGGTGGAGGCGCCCCGGGAGGAATTCCAGGCGGGTTCCACAGGTTCCATAGCGAACCATCCAACGATCGAGGAGAAGGGAGGGGGGGTGGAAACTGAAAGAGAGAGAAGGCGTCAGAACACAGAACAAAACAACACATAATCAAAAGTAACATTTGCATCAGACCTCGGGAGGCCAAAGGGCCTAGGTCAGCACGGTTTCCCAAAGACCCATCCGGCCACATCCCGGAGGAATGCGCCAGATAGGTGCCCGGGAGCCCTAGGGTGGTCATCAATAAAAAACTAAATATGCAAAACGTGGTTAAGTACATTCGCTAGACCAGGGGGGGGTGGGTCAAGCGGAAAGAAAGAAAAAACAAAGGCAAAAAATAACTCCTAAACTCTCAGGTCTCGGCAGAGACAAGCCCAATGTGAAAACTAGGATTGGTGTTAAGGGCATTTTCAGGGGGGACTAAGTGCAAAAAGAAAATGTCCAGGGCAGAAACAACGGTCCCAGTGGGACAGAAGAAAAACAAAAAGTGGACTGTTCAGGCTAATAAGCTAAATAACAGAGTTCACAAAAAAGGGGGAATCTCCAAGTCCAGTCCTTCAGGTGCCTCCATGGCGGGGTGATTTGCGGGGTGGTCCCCCACTTCGATGGCGGTTAGGCGGGGGCACCTTCTGCCAGACCACTGGTGGAGGAGGTGGTGTAGCCACAAGGTCCCACTCAGGGAGTTGGGGAACAGGAATTCCCAGCACGTCGCAGAAAGCGTCGAGATCCTCCGGATACCTCAGGATGGCCGATTTGCCCTGATGCTTGGCTGTGAGGCTGAAGGGGAAACCCCATCTGTAAATTATATGTTCATCTTGCAGGGCACGCAGCAAGGGTTGTAACAGTCTGCGCTTTTGAAGAGTGATCCACGAGAGATCCGGGTACAGTTGTATGGGTACCTCTTGATGCATCACTTTCCGTGCCAAGCGAGCTTGGCGCATGATCTATTCCTTCAAAGGTTAGGAACTGATCCTGCAAATTATGTCTCTTGGCTTAGAGGCGGTGTTTTTTGGACGCAGGGCCCTATGCGCCCTGTCCATTGCAATGCGGGCGTTAGGCGGCTCCCCCAGAAGGTTATTGAATACTGACTGTAGCGTGTCTTGGAGATCCTCCGGCCCATCAGTTTCCGGCACCCCCCGCAGCCTGATGTTATTTCTGCGCCCCCTGTTGTCCAGGTCCTCCAAATGGCGCTGCATGTCCCTCAACAGGGTGCGGTGGTCTGCCCCCTGGAGTTGAACTCTATGGACCGCTAACTTGGTTTCCTGAAGTTCTTCTTCTGCCATCTCTACGCGGTCCGTCAGGTGCTTCATGCCAGACTGGAGCACCTGAATTTCTGAGCGGCATGCCGACTTAACTTCCTCAATCAGGAGTTTAAAGTCCTCTTTGGTAGGGATAGCTTGTAGATAGGATTGCCACTGGAGGGGGATGGGGTGAGCGTAGGTCGGTGTTGGTGAATGCCCAGAGGAGGAGGGGTGGGGAGGCGGCTGCTGGGAGTTTGGGGTGACATAGCCATGGGCCAGATATGCCAGCTCTGTGGGGGAGTGCCCCTGGTCGGTCTCTGGCAGGGCCCGGCAGATGGATATAGCCTCCGGTCAGAGGGATAGGCTGCAGGGGAGCCTGCTTTCTGGGCATATGTGATCAGTGCAGGACGCACCTCAGGAGAGCCAGAGGGCTGCGCCTCCGAAAGTCTCTGTGCCTTAGGGGGGGATGGAACCGATGCACAGGGGTTGCAGGCCTCACGGATCTCCCCAGGCCCCTGCAATGCCCGAGTCAGAGAATACATAGGGGCTGGCAGGTCAGGAAAGTCCCCTGATGAGACTGAGGGGGTGGGAGAGCCCCCTTCAAAGTCCGGGAGGCAGGGGTCTGACATGGTCCTCAGCAATTGAGGGAATGCCTCAGAACACTGCATGTAAAGCGGGGGGTGGAGGGGGCCTGTCATGGCGGCCTGCGCTCCATGCGGTGAGACCCTGGAGAGGGCGAGGGGGCTTGGGCTAGGGGAACTCACCGCTCCCAAGGTGGATGGAGAGTCCGTGGAGCCCGATGTAGCCATCAGGAGTCTCCCGGGAGACAGGGACCCGGAGCAGGCTGGTTGGGAGAGCCGCGCTGGTGACTCAGGGCGCGCTGTGTGAGGATCCGGCGCCATCTTGGCAGCTCCATCAGGCGGCGTGTTCTGGGCCATAAAAAAGGACCGGAGGTCTGTAGCCGTGCTCGGCGGGGGTTGAGAGGATCCCCGATGTTTCGTGGAGCGGGTGCCCCTGGATCTGCCCATAAGAGTGCGGATTAAAGTCCCCTAGAATGCCTTCTCAGTGCGGGCTGTATGAGAGCTGAGGAATCAGGCTGCCATCCAGGTCGGCTTCCGGTCACGCCCCCTCGTTTTTTCTTTTTTTATTAAAGATATTCTATTTTATCAAATTGAGTATTGATGTGCATAAAAAGTCCAAAGCTCCATTTTTTTGCTTAAATTGTTTGTCAAAAGCTAGAACAATTCTTTAGAAATAGCGAAAAGTCATCAACATCACAATATTAAAATGTAAATATCTTGAGGCCAACAAAGTAATCCCCAGATAAAATGGTGTAGAAAATGAAAAATAAATGAATAAAAGTCCATGAAACAGTCACACAAATGATGCAGAAAGATGTCCAAATAGTGTAAGCGATCCTCCAAATCTTCACACAACACCAAAAACCACAAACAGCAGGCAATGTCTCACCACGCTGAAAACTCAGCCAGAGCGTCTCTCGGGATGTCAGACCAATCCTTCTAGTTGCCATACAGACACATCCCTTTGGACGCTGAAAATGCAGTCAGCGTGTCTCTCATGATATCAGACCAATCCTTCTAGTTGCCGTACAGCCATGTCCCTTTGAGACATGTACGGCAAATAGAAGGATTGGTCTGATATCGCAAGAGATGCACTGGCTTAATTTACAGCATGGTGAGACATTGCCCGCTGTTTGTGGTTCATCTTCGCCTCAGTGCTGTAGGTTACATATTTTCCAATGCTCATTATACATGTGAATATTGTAAGTGCAATAATTGAAGATTTTACAATAAATTGACTACAGTTTTAGATGTTATCACACTAGTAAAGCTTTATTTGATTTTTCCTCTATGTGAGTGTGCTAAACCTTGATTGTACCATTTGGAGCGTGGTGTATTAAAGTTATTAACCCTATATGGGTAACTGCTCTGCTGTCAAACACATGAAGATCGCTTATTTGGGCATCTTTCTGCATCATTTGTGTAAATGTTTCATTGGCTTTCATTCACTGATTTTTAATTTTCTACACCATTTTTTCTGGGGCTTACTTTGTTGGACTCAAGATATTCATATTGTGATGTTGATGACTTTTCGCTATTTCCATAGAATTACTCTAACTTTTGGCACTGCTGTTCACTTTTAAAAGTAAGAGACATTTTTAGGTTTCACACTTTCTGAGCAATTGAAAAATTTATTTAGGGACACTTTTTATACAAATGACCCAATACGGAGGCTTCTTTTGAAATATCAAGAGTTAAAGGGGTTGTAAACTCTCCCCCACAACTGTATCCCATGTAAATCAGCATAAAAAACCCTAATGAACACTGCTTGTAGATAACTCCTTACTTGCTTAGTATTGTTGTAATCTGTTTTGTTCTTTAGAATGATGTCACTGGAGCATGCCCATATCTTCCCTGATTTATGGCACGCTCTGTGTGGGTGTCTGTCTAATCGGGACTCCCTGCGGCACAACACTCAAATCTCACGAGAATGCAGAATCATTCAGAACTTCCTCCTACACCCAATGTGACATCACATGGAGTCTTATCAGCTGAAGCTGATAAGACTGACACAGGCAAACTTTAGATAAACGGCACAAGTAATTACTATGAAATAAAACAAGTCAGCTATGAGCAGGGAAGCAGGGTTTCCATAGAAACATTGGTTAGAGAAGGAGGCTTGGTTAACAGTACAGGAAGTGCTCCATGTAAGGGCGGAAATACACTCTACTGTGGACTTAGAAAACAATACCTAAGATGGCGCTGCCTTACCCCTGGAAGCAAAGTTATATAAAGTTTCTTTAAAAAGTTATTAATATGCAATTTGGGCTGGATTACAGTGGCTATAGTTTAATAATTACTTAATATAATGGACTAAATGAAAAGAAGCATCAGAGTGGGAGAGTTTACTTCCTCTTTAAGTGCCATTGGTTCCCAGAGTAACAGATTTTATTTCAGCTGCTATTTTACTTGAATGATTCACACATTGCATGCTATGGGTAATACCATTATTCTTCCCTTTTTTTACAATTTCATAAATGAACCATATCTTGCATTTAACTCCATTTAAAAAAAAAAGAATGAAAATTACCCCAATGTATTTTATTAAAGTGATTTTAGTTTAATTTTAGCAACAAAGCAGAAATACCAGAAAGTACTAGAGCAGAAGTTCATTTTTGTTTTCTTTTCAGTGAGTTAATAGTGCAATGGAGAACACTTAAGCTCCATTTATTTCTGTGGAATTTGGCAAGCGTTGATATTTGGGGCTTTTGTTTCCCAAAGTGAGATACAGAATGGAATATTATGGGTCATGTTTTTATTAAACTATTTTTATTACGGTAGTATTGTTCCCTGAACATTGCAAGTTTTATGTTGACATATAGAATTTCATCTGAATTCACGTAATCAAATTGTGTTTTACAATGTCTGTCTGGCAATGAACAAAGCAAAGTAATAGATAGATAGATAGATAGATAGATAGATAGATAGATAGATAGATAGATAGATAGATAGATAGATAGATAGATAGATAGATAGATAGATAGATAGATAGATAGATAGAAAAAATAATTTTCAACAAGATTTGTGTGACCGTGTGTATGCAACACAAGTTTGAGCCAACATTCTGTCAGATCGTGTGTACGCACCATTACAGGTTTTCTTCTAAGATTGCCCTGTATTTGTCTCCCCCATCTCCCCATCAACTATGACCAGCTTCCCTGTCCCTGTTGAAGAAAAGCATCCCCACAACATGATGCTGCCACCAACATGTTTCATGGTGGGGATGGTGTGTTCAGGGTGATGTGCAGTGTTAGTTTTCCACACACATAGCGTTTTGCTTTTAGGCAAAAAAGTAAATTTTGGTCTCATCTGACCAGAGCACCTTCTTCCACATGCTGTGTCCCCCACATGGGACTTTTTATGGCTTTCTTTCAACAATGGTTTTCTTCTTGCCACTCTTCCATAAAGGCCAGATTTGTGGAGTGCACGACTAAGGCCGTGTACACACGGTCGGACAAAACCGATGAGAATGGACCGAGGTTCAGTTTCATCGGCCCAAACCGACCGTGTGTATAGCCCATCGGTCTGTTGTCCTTCGGTCCAAAATTTTAAAACATGCCTTAAAATCGAACCGATGGACCGCTGCCCGTTCGGTCCAAACCGATGGTTAGTACAGAAAGTATCGGTTCAAAACCCGCGCATGCTCAGAATCAAGTCGATGCATGCTTGGAAGCATTGAACTTGGTTTATTCAGCACGTCGTGTGTTTGACGTCACCGCGTTCTAACCCGATCGGTTTTTGGAACGATGGTGTGTACGCACATCAGACCATCAGGCCACTTCAGCGGTGAACCGATGGAAATGGCCCGTCGGACCATTCTCATCGGTTTGGAATGACCATGTGTACGCGGCCTCATATTTGTCCTGTGGACAGATTCTCCTACCTGAGCTTTGGATTTCTGCAGCTCCTCCAGAGTTACCATGGGCCACTTGGCTGCTTCTCTGATAAATGCTCTCCTTGCTTAGCCTGTCAGTTTAGGTGAATGGCCATGTCTTGGTAGGTTTGCAGTTGTGCCATTCTCTTTCCATTTTCAGTTGATGGATTGAACAGTGCTCTGTGAGCTGTTCAAAGCTTGGAATAAATTGTATTACTTTACAACAAAGATCACTATACAAAAACTAACTATAATGACAAGTCTACTTTTATCTTTTTCTTTGCAAGCTTACCCAAAAATTCTCACTGGCTCCAAACAGTAAATTTAAAGGAGTGCTAATCCAAAAAGACACAATTAGAGATTGGCCTGAATGACCCCCTGTTTGGTTTGCACCAAAGCTTCCGAACATCGTAAAAGTTCAGAACCAAATAAAGAACCCCATTGAAATCTATGAGACCCGAACTGGAAAAATCTAAAGTGCCCAGTTTGAAGGCTTATATGTAAGTAATTGGGCATACAATGGTTATGTGGGTCCAGATATTGCCCTGGGACATGTATCAATGAAAAACAAGTTTGTAAAAAATGTAATTTTTAAATGAGCAGTGATTTATTGATGCTTAAAGTGAAAGCATAAAAATTGAACATTTCTTTCAATATAGTGGTATGTGCATGTGCATGTGTATGGTATGTCAGAAATGTTAATGATATGCACCTGTTAAACAGTAGCATCAGGAGCTTCATAGCTGCTTGTAATCCAGGAGTGATTCATTTTGATAAATATCAGTCCTGGATCCACAGAGTCTGTGGACAGACGCATTCTAATATCAGTAACAAAACCTCCAGCAGCAGTGAATGCCCATTCGGAAAGCACGCTGGATGCAGGGCAACCCAGCAGCTCAATTTCATACTGGGCAAGTTCTAGCCAGTGGTCTAGTAGTCAATTCTCGTGACCCATTAAGCCAGTGGATCGTGGATTGAAAAGCTCTCAATCTCTGTTTTCGCCCATAGATAATCATCCACCATGTGATGCAGATGCTGCCAATGGGATGTGGAAGCTGACAGCCCTGGGCAGCTAGGAATACCAAAAATTGTGAAATCCATCACTTAGGTGGCTGCCTTCTCCACCTCTCCTCTCTTGACCAATAGAAGCATCAAAACTATGTTTTCCACTACACTGTAACCTACCAGAGTTGGGAAAAGTGTTAGATAAACTCATATTTAAGTTGTCCTCAAGAGATTTCATCTTCTGCGCTCTCTGTGGGGAGGGGATGAGTTCTGAGACTTTCTCCTTGTAACAGTGGTCAAGGAGGGTTGCCAACCAATAGTAATCCTTCTCCTTTATACCACGTATTCTTGGATGCTTTCGCAGGTTTTGAAGTGCCCATGCACCGCAATTTGTGGAGGGATGAAAAGCAGACTCCTAGGGGTAATTCAGGATTACAGTATGTGGAACAGCCTCCTCCCAGCCACGTACTACTCTCAAGGATTCTAGGGATGGAAAACCATCTCTTACTGTTTTATGTATGTATTCTTCTGCTTCAATGCCTCCAACACTACCAGAATCCTCCTCCCTCTGGTCTTGTGTGTTCTGAGGCATAGGAACAATGGTGTCTGCATAAATTTGGCCTTGAGAGCAAAGTAAGTCCTCCTTCTCCCGCTGCTCTGCCTTGAGTGCCCTGTCCATAATTCCATGCAAAGCCTGCTCCAGCAGGAACACAACAGGAATTGTGTCACTGATGCATGCATTGTCACGGCTCACTATTCTTGTGGCTGCCTCAAATGGTGACAGTACAGTGCATGCATCCTTTATGAGCAGCCATTGGCGTGTGGAAAAAAGCCGATCGGACCTGAGCCTGTCCTTGTGCCATACTCACACAGGTACTCGTTGACGGCCCTCTGCTGCATGTGCAGCCGCTGCAGTATTGTCGAGTTCCACCTTGTGGGCATATAACAAATCAAGCGGTTTTCGGGCACTGGCTGTGTATGACCACCTGAAATGGCTACAGACTCTTCTGGTCTGCTTTAGCAGATCTTCCAACCCTGGGTACCTATTTAAAAAATGCTGCACCACCTATTTGAGGACATGTGCCAGACATGGCACATGTGTCCACTTTCCTTGTCTAAGGGTGGACAGGAGGTTTTTGCTATTATCGAACACCACCATTGCTGGTTCAAGCTGGCATGGCATGAACCACCTCTGGGCCTGCCCATGCAGAGCTGCAAGAATCTCTGATCTGGTGTGGTTCTTATCCCTTAGACACACCAGATGAAGCACTGCACAGCACCTTTTAGCCTGACTCATTAAAAAGCCCATTGAACGCTTACTTGTGATTCATAGGACAATTCAGCAGAGGAGGGCATAGAGGAGGAGGAGGAGGAGGAGAGGGCATAGAGGAGGAGGAGGAGGAGGAGTGGGTAGAGCTGACAAATCTGGCATTATCACCACTAGCTGTTTGGAGACATAACAGCACAACAAGCTGCAGCACTGAGCCCTGTCCTGCATCCTTCCGAGATGCAAGCAGAGTTACCAAGTGTGCTGTGAATAAAATATATGGTCCCTGACCATGCTTGGTGGACCATGTGTCAGCAGTAATGTGGACTTTGTGGCTGACTACCTTGTCAAACGATGCCACAACATTGCCTTCCGCGTTATGGCACTGAGCTGGAATGGACTTATGTGAAAAGAAATAACGACTGGGAACCTGCCATTGTGGTACAGCACATTCTGCAAACTCACGGAAGGGGGCAGAATCCACCAGATGGAAAGGCAGATGTTGTAGAGCCAGCAGCTTTGACAAGCTGGGCATGTGGGTGGCAGTGACTGTATTTTTTTCCGCTGCAGCGGATGGGGCAGAGAAATTTGCCAGCTATAGTCTACAGGTGGTGGTGTGCTACAGGCATATGTGTTGCAAGGACCTGGGGCAACCTGGTCCATCATCCCTACCATCATCCTTGTAAGTGGAAGCTTCTGAGAGGTCATGAGGTATAGTGGGGGCAGACTAAGGTGAGTAAGGAGGAGGAACAGAATTGTACCCCTTTTGTGTGGCTTTTAGGTGCTCTTGCCAATGGTCTGAGTGATGGGAGGTTAAATGCCTTGTCAAGCATGTGGTACCCAAATGGCTGGTGTTTTTGCCATGCTTGATGAGCTTAAAACAAAATTTGAAAATTGGCTAAAAAAAGGCCCAGACAGCTGAGCTGTGGGAAGTTGGCTGGGAGATAACAGCTCCGCAATGTGATGGAATAGGGTGGCTGCTGAAAGGGGAAAGAGATGTGTATGTAGTGATGATAATACCACACCTGTGAGGGTGCTCACGAGGACTGCAAATAGGATAACGGTCCTATAATGCACATCTACCCAGATATGTCCTGGCTCAGGAGAACCGTGGTATCCAATGATATCCAGAAATATCATTGAATATCATATCATTGAATACCACGGTTCTCCTGAGCCAGGACATATCCACTGCGCCCTCACAGGTGCAGTATTATCATCACTATATACACATCTCTTTCCCCTTTCATCACACGTCTTGATGAGAAGTGAGTCCTGGATCTAGCACACTACCCCATCCACTATTGTGGTACCTTCCTTGGCATTTGGGTAACATAAGACGGTAGGGTGCCCTGAAGGTATCGAAATGATCGATGATATATCTTCTAAAGATTTTTGAAAAGCAGCTATTATAATATACAGTCTGTTGTGATCATCTCCTGAACAAGGAATTTACCATGAATTATATTCCGAAACATGTTGGGATTTTCTTCATCATTGTCTGTGGCTTGGCCTCTCATCTAGAGTCCTACTGCAGACTCAAGCACTGTATTGTATACAACATGACTGCCACTCTTTGATTTTATCTAAGCAAGTCATTTTGTCATTGATGTTTACATTGAAACATTTGGAATGTTAGAAAAAATTATAGTGAGTGAGTGAAAAACTTATATAGCGCAGCACATGCGAACTGAATCGCCTCTGTCTCATAGTCTCATATTATTGTAAAAATATTGAATTTATATAATCACATTAAAAACATATGATATAGGAAAAAACATGAAAAAACAAGAACACAAATGGAAGATATACTGTCCCAAACATATGGACAGATAAAGAGGCTGAACCGAAATATTGCATAAATGGCCTCATAGATGGTTACAAGAAGGTCCCTTCTGGCTGAGGGCCAAACAAAAGAAATCGCAGTGTCAGCGCCGGTGAATCGCTACCCGATATTCTTCAGGAGTATTTAAAACTAAACTAAAAAATTTATAAAATAATAAAATTAAAAGACAGAAGCTTAATTCTTGATACTATTATTCAGATCCAGATCCAAATACTAGTGTACATAACATGACATGAAGAGGGAGAAGAAAAAATTTGAATTGTTTATTAGATCTTTCTTTTGCGCAGTAGAGTTCCAGAAGTGTTAAACTATGAGTGGCACTTTATACATTTTTATTAATAAACAAGGGGGCTTTTAGTGCCAACTGGTTTGTATCCTTGTATCGTGGTTTGATATATATATAAGAACATAGTGGTGTTTCAGTTTGAATAATTTTATTAACAGCCATTATGGTATTGATGTTCATCTACATCATACAACACTTTAGTTAGTAAGTAGGTTTTGTGTCATATTTGTGTTTTTTTCATACAAGGATCATTCCTTCTTTATCAAACTGTATAATTTCTGTATACGGTTCCCAGGGGTTCATATTTTGTTTTATTATTATTTATTTGTTTTTAAAGTTTTGGGTATTTTGTTTTATATAACATATTTTGTAATTTCCCAAATGGTTGTATTAAGTTGTTATAGGTCACCATTGGTTGTCTGTTGTGCTGTGGGTGGCTTGTTAGCTAAACAGCCTGTCTGAGGAGAAAACGGCATCATGTCAAGTCTTGCCCCAGATTCTCAATTGGATTTAGGTCTAGACTTTGACTGGTCCATTCTAAAACATGAATATGCTTTGATTTAAAACAACGATATGCAATTAGTGGACCTTCAACTGTTGCAGAACTACAAGTCCCATGAGGCATGGCAAGACTCTGACAGCCATAAGCATGACACCCAGAGGCAGAGGCATGTTGGGACTTGTAGTTTTGCAACAGCTGGAGGTCCGTTAATTGCATATCCCTGATCTAAACCATTCCATTGTAGCTATGGCTGTATGTTTAGGGTTGTTGTCCTGCTGGAAGGTGAACCTCCACCCCAGGCTCAAGTCTTTTGCAGACTCTAACAGATTTTCTTCTAAGATTGCCCTGTATTTGGCACCATCCACCTTCCCACACATAGCTCATCTTCATCTAACCTCTCCGCGGCCGCCCGGAGGGACGTAAACACAGAGGGGGAGGAGCTAGATGAGAAGCCTTCAGCCTCTCCACGGCCGGGGGGCATGACTGCGAGGGGGAATGAGCCAGAGCAAACACCTGCTGCTGACAACTTGAAGTCGGCCCGGATAGCAGAAAACGTGAGTGCAGCATATAAAACAATAATTTTCTCCATCTTCCTTCTGCAGTATTGGAATGCCTAAGGCTGCGGGAGGTAGAGGAAAATTTGAATACTGCAGAAGGGAGATGGAGAAAATGATTGTTTTATATTCAGCTGCCCCCACTGCTCCTCCTACACCACCCATACTCTTTGCCTCCTTGTGATCTCCACCTCCCTCCAGTGCTTTCTGCCACCCCCCCAGTGCTCTCTGCCACCCCCCAGGGCTCTCTTCCACCCCCCAGTGCTCTCTGCCACCCCCCCAGTCCCCCAGGGCTCTCTGCCACCCCCAGCGCTCCCCACCTCCCTCCATGCTCTCTGCTACCCTCCAGACCCCCAGGGCTCTCTGCCACCCCCAGTGCTCTCTGCCACCCTCAGTGCTCTCCACCTCCCTCCATGCTCTCTGCTACCCCCCAGTGCTCTCTGTCACCCACCCCAGTCCCCCAGGGCTCTCTGCCACCCCCCGCCTAGTGCTCTCTGTCACCCCCCAGGGCTCTCCACCCACTCAGGGCTCTCTGCTACCCCCCCAGTGCTCTCCACCTCCCTCCCAGGGCTCTTCACCCCCCAGTGCTCTCTGCCACCCCTCCAGTGCTCTCTGCCACCCCCCAGTGCTCTCTGCTACCCCCCTCCATGCTCTCTGCCACACCCCAGTGCTCTCTGCCACCCTCCCAGTGCTCTCTGCCATCCTCCCAGGGCTCTCCACCCCCCCAGTGCCCTATGCCACCCCCCCAGTGTTCTCCACCCCCCAGTGCTCTCTGCCACCCCCAGTCCCCCAGGGCTCTCTGCCACCCCCCGCCTAGTGCTCTCTGCCACCCCCCAGGGCTCTCCACCCACTCAGGGCTCTCTGACACCCCCCCAGTGCTCTCCACCTCCCTCCCAGGGCTCTTCACCCCCCAGTACTCTCTGCCACCCCCCTAGTGCTCTCCACGCCCCCCAGTGCTCTCTGCCACCCCCTCCATGCTCTCTGCCACACCCCAGTGCTCTCTGCCACCCTCTCAGTGCTCTCTGCCATCCTCCTAGGGCTCTCCACCCCCCCCCCCAGTGCCCTGTGCCACCCCCCAGTGCTCGCCACCCCCCAGTGCTCTCTGCCACCCCCCAGTCCCCCAGTGCTCTCTGCCACCCCCAGAGCTCTCTTTCAACCCCCTCCATGCTCTCCACGCCCCCCAGTGCTCTCTGCCACCCCCTCCATGCTCTCTGCCACACCCCAGTGCTCTCTGCCACCCTCTCAGTGCTCTCTGCCATCCTCCTAGGGCTCTCCACCCCCCCCCAGTGCCCTGTGCCACCCCCCAGTGCTCGCCACCCCCCAGTGCTCTCTGCCACCCCCCAGTCCCCCAGTGCTCTCTGCCACCCCCAGAGCTCTCTTTCAACCCCCTCCATGCTCTCTGCCACCCCCAGTGCTCTCTGCCACCCCCAGTGCTCTCTGCCACCCTGCAAGTGCTCTCTGCCACCCTCTCAGGGCTCTCCACCCCCCCCCCAGTGCTCTCTGCCACCCCCCCAGTCCCCCAGGGCTCTCTGCCACCCCCAGCGCTCTCCACCTCCCTCCATGCTCTCTGCTACCCTCCGTGCTCTCTGCCACCCCCCAGACCCCCAGGGCTCTCTGCCACCCCCAGTGCTCTCTGCCACCCTCAGTGCTCTCCACCTCCCTCCATGCTCTCTGCTACCCCCCAGTGCTCTCTGTCACCCACCCCAGTCCCCCAGGGCTCTCTGCCACCCCCGCCTAGTGCTCTCTGTCACCCCCCCAGTGCTCTCCACCTCCCTCCCAGGGCTCTTCACCCCCCAGTGCTCTCTGCCACCCCCCCAGTGCTCTCCACCCCCCCCAGTGCTCTCTGCTACCCCCCTCCATGCTCTCTGCCACACCCCAGTGCTCTCTGCCACCCTCCCAGTGCTCTCTGCCATCCTCCCAGCGCTCTCCACCCCCCCAGTGCCCTGTGCCACCCCCCCAGTGTTCTCAACCCCCCAGTGCTCTCTGCCACCCCCAGTCCCCCAGGGCTCTCTGCCACCCCCCACCTAGTGCTCTCTGCCACCCCCCCAGGGCTCTCCACCCACTCAGGGCTCTCTGACACCCCCCAGTGCTCTCCACCTCCCTCCCAGGGCTCTTCACCCCCCAGTACTCTCTGCCACCCCCCTAGTGCTCTCCACCCCCCCCCCCAGTGCTCTCTGCCACCCCCTCCATGCTCTCTGCCACACCCCAGTGCTCTCTGCCACCCTCTCAGTGCTCTCTGCCATCCTCCTAGGGCTCTCCACCCCCCCCAGTGACCTCCACCCCCCCCCCCAGTGATCCTCCTAGGGCTCTCCACCCCTCTCCACCCCCCAGTGCTCTCTGCCACCCCCCAGTCCCCCAGTGCTCTCTGCCACCCCCAGAGCTCTCTTTCAACCCCCTTCATGCTCTCTGCCACCCCCAGTGCTCTCTGCCACCCCCCAGTCCCCCAGTGCTCTCTGCCACCCCCAGAGCTCTCTTTCAACCCCCTTCATGCTCTCTGCCACCCCCAGTGCTCTCTGCCACCCCCAGTGCTCTCTGCCACCCTGCAAGTGCTCTCTGCCACCCTCTCAGGGCTCTCCACCCCCCCAGTGCTCTCTGCCACCCCCAGTGCTCTCCACCTCCCCCCCATGCTCGGAGGTGCCGGTTAGCATGTCATGGGCTGCTCAATCCAAAATGCTTGGGCCTATTTTTTGGCCCAGTCCAGGCCTGGTCAGTAGCATAGTAGAGAAATAAAGGGATGGGATGGCAAAGGTTTCAACGGGTAACTGTTAGGCAGTTGGAGGGAGAGGAGGTGAAAGACAGGGAGAGTGAAAATAATAAGGTGGTGATTAAAGGGAGAAAAAGGTTTGTTGGAGAGGTTGCATAGGTGTGTTGCATGGAGTGCATAAGTAGGAGAAGAGAAGATCAAGGTTGCCATCAGAGTCAGTAGAAACATGTATACATTGCTTAAGGTCAAAAGAGAAGGTTAGACTGAAAAGTTTAGAAGTAGCAGGAGTATTAGCATTAACAAGGATGTTGAAGTCACCAATAATGATTGTGGGAATTTCAGAAGAAGTAGGGTAGCCAGGAAGAGAAGTCATCAAGGAAGGTTGATACCTGTCTAGGGAGCCGGTAGATCACAGCAATTCTTAAAGTAAACTCAAGAAAGTAGATGAAGGAGGTGTGCGGAATACCTGAAAGGTGCTATGTGGGGCAAGAAGAATTCCCACTCCACTTCTCTTCTGTCCACTGTGTCTGGGGGAGTGAGTCCAGAGAAGGCCACCATGGGAGAGGGAAGCAGGAAAAGCAGTGTTGGATCTATGAAGGAAGGTTTTAGTAACGGCAAGTAGATTAAAGGAGTTAGTGATAAAGAGGTTGTGGAGAGAGGTGAGTTTGTTACAGACAAAGCAGGCATTCCAAAGAGCACAAGGGGAGGCTGGTTTTGGGAAGAAGAGAACTATCAGTGGCACCAGAGCTGTGCAAGAGGCCTTCCTCTGCACATTGGGCTCACTAACCTGCAGGGCTGATCCTAGGGTCACATGCGCCTGGGTGCAGAAATATTTCTGGCGCCCCCACATGGGTGTGGTCATTTTACTAACTCCTCTCCTTTACAAATGTTTCTATGGCAACGACTCAACCACAGAAATGCTCCCCCACAAAGTCTTCATTACCCTGGGATCCTTACATGATCTCTTAACAATAAACAAAATACAGAAAGAGAAGCAGAGTACTTTATTGGGACCTGGAGGGGGGCCACTCTGATGGACACAGAGAGGCCTTCTGTTAGAGAGTCTGTTAGAAAGACCCCCAGACATACTACAGACATGATACAGGAGATGGTCAGAGACTGTAGACATAATACAGGAAATGGTCAGAGACTGCAGACATGATACATGAGACGGTCAGAGACTGCAGAGATGGTACAGAAGATGATCAGAGACTGCAGACATAGTACATGAGATGATCAGAGACTGCAGACATGATAAAGGAGATGATTAGAGACTGCAGACATAGTGCAGGAGATGGTTAGAGACTGCAGACATAGTACAGGAGATGGTCAGAGACTGCATACATGATATAGGAGATGGTCAGAGACTGCAGACAATAGTACAGAAGCTGGTCCATTAGACCCCTTTCACACTGGAGGGTTTTTTCACACGCTTTAGCGGAAAAATTGCGCCTGAAAAAGCCTCATCTGCAATCCCAGTGTGAGAGCGGGTCCAAAAATTTCCTGCAAGTAGCTTCTTTGAGGCACTTTCGTGTGTGTATACACATCAGCGCCCCCACCTCTGCAGGTGCCTGGGTGCAAAGCACCCTGCCTAGGATCTGCCCTGCTAACCTGGCACATGACATGCACCCTATTTATTACAAATAAACAGGATATTAAGTCAAGAAGAATCTTGTCGTTTGTAAACCCTGTAAGGGAAATTTACTAAAACTAGAGAACTCAGTATCCAGTGCAGTTGTGCATTGTTCAATTAAGCTTCAACAATTAAACCTGGCAGCTGATTGGTTTCTATTCAGAGCTGCACCAGATTTTGCATGCTGCAGTTTTAGTAAATTTTACTAGGTGCATTAAAGCCTTGAACATTGTGTGTAATAATCCTAAGATTTAAGGGGCCCATAGGGAGGTAACCATATAAAAGCTTCCTAAGACAATTAAAAGGGTTATTGAGCTGAAGGACATATCCATTTGCAATAGGACCTCCATTAGTATAAGAGAGAGTAAGGGAGAATGTAAGAAGTTGAAGGGACAAGAAAAAAGGCAAAGCAGTGGAAGAATCTTCAAAGCTTCTGAAACGCACTGAAGAATGATTTTTCAATAATGTGAAGGGTTCTTACCTTTGATAGAGGCCCCCTTTACCCTGACTGGGAAGCTGCTCAGGGGAGACTCCTCTGGAAAGAAATCCAGCAGACTTGCTATGACCTTTCTCAACAATAATGGCCCCCTGCATGAAGGCTGCACTGGAGTTTTCACATTCATTTTTGAGTAGCTCAGCTCACCCGCTCGACAGTGATTCAGCAGCTTGCCATCCTCTTAAACTCTAAAGTAAACACAGAACAGGTGCACTGGAAAAGATGAGAGCAGATTGTTAAGACCTATTTTTGTTATTATCCTGCTATTTTTAAGAAGGCATTGCTCCGTAGGACTTGTAGCTAGACTGGTCTCTACAATCAAAAACAAATCTGAAATTCAGCTTTAAATGTGCATAGCTTGACCACAAATTGACATTAAAGCTAAACCGTTATTTAGTGCCGCAAAGCAAGAAGCTGGGCCAGAACTACTAAGCATTGTGAGCTAGTTTGATGCGACTTTCACTTTGAATACCAGATAAAAAGGGAACTTTTTTATTTGCTCACGATGGATCATTGAAGTAAAAGCAGCTTCACCTTGTTGAGTAAGCCAAAATTCTCTACTCCTTCAGTAAAACAACTTATAGCATATTTGTGATGTAATAAAAAGCAATAAACTGAGCCTTTGTATTTGATAGAAAAAATACACATATTAATAATATTATTTATATTAACATGATCTCTTTTTCATACAGTAGTTAGGGCAGTATTTCAACAGAATAACAACCACAAACACACCTCCAAGACGACCACTGCCTTGCTAAAGAAGCTGAGGGTAAAGGCGATGGACTGGCCAAGTATGTTTCCAGACCTAAACCCTATTTAGAATCTGTTGGTCATCCTCAAATGGAAGGTGGAGGAGCGCAAGATCCACCAGCTCCGTGATGTCATCATGGAGGAGTGGAAGAGGACTCCAGTCGCAACCTGTGAAGCTCAGGTGAACTCCATGCCCAAGAGAGTTAAAGCAGCTGTTTTGTTTTTTTTCCCCGTACATACCGTATTTCACCGCCACTTCCGGGTATGTCTTCTGCGGGACTGGGCGTTCCTATCTGATTGACAGGCTTCCGACTGTCGCATACAGCGCATCACGAGTTGCCGAAAGAAGCGGAACGTCGGTGCGGCTCTATACGGCGCCTGCGCACCGATGTTCGGCTTTTTTTGGCAACTTGTGACGCGTAGTATGCGACGGTCGGAAGCCTGTCAATCAGATAGGAATGCCCAGTCCCGCAGAAGACATACCCGGAAGCGGCTGTGAAAATACGGTATGTACGAAAAAAAAAAAAAAACAGCCGATTGTCATTACGACAACTCGGCTGAATGTAATGTTAAAAATTTATTTTTTGGGTGAACCTTCACTTTAAGGCAGTGCTGGAAAATAATGGTGGCCACACAAAATATTGACACTTTGGGCCCAATTTGGACATTTTTCCTTAGGGGTGTACTCACTTTTGTTGCCAGTGGTTTAGACATTAATGGCTGCGTGTTGAGTTATTTTGAGGGGACAGCAAATTTACACTGTTATACAAGCTGTACACTCACTATTTTACATTGTAGCAAAGTGTAATTTCTTTAGTGTTGTCACATATAAAGATATAATAAAGTATTTACAAAAATGTGAGAGGTGTACTCACTTTTGTAAAATGCTGTATGTAGCTAAAAATACTGAAAATGCTATACATTTAATCCAAAAAGCTGACTAGTAATACAAATATGTATACAATGATGGGTTGTCTTTATACAATGATAAAGTGCATCACACATGTAAATAAATTGTATCAATTACAAAACAATATGTTTCTGTTATTAAATCAATAACAGAACACTGTCCAGCTTTCCTATAATCTCTAGGTTTGCTTCCTTCTACCAAATGACAAAACAGCTACAGATTACTTCCATTTAATAACTTGACTGGGCATATTAATTAAGGACAGATGTAGGGTTACATTTTAAGGAAATCTGGAATAGTTTATGCTATAGCACATTTTACATGTTTGTGGAACTGCAACAGATTTAATGTTAAAATAAATGTTTGTTAAATGATGAAAGACATACTTGTATAAAACCAATTGGATTAAGTATAAATGCAATTTATTTATGTAAGAGTTGCCTTTTCAAAGTTGTTCTGGGAAATCAATACTGACGCTAACATATTTTAATTATTTTTTAATTCTGAATTGCAGAAACCAGCACTGTCAACCTATAGATTCACCAATGTTTTCTTCTCTAGTATTTATAAAGAAGTAACACATTTTAGTAATTTAAAGGAGCAATTTTATGGATTTTATGATGAAAAATACATCAGTCATTCAATGTTGAGGACAAAACTTCTGTGTACAAAAATGTGTTTAAAACGACTTAAACACATTGGACTACTAATCTGCTTGGGTTCAATTTGCAGACACGTTCAACAAACACAGCCAAAAATCCTCAAAAAGTGAACTTTAATGCAAATGCTATTAAAGTCAAAGGGAGGCGAATCTTGAAAATCAATTCTGTCCATTTTCAAAGCTAACATGCCAGTCAGGAAATGTACCAATGCACAAAAAAAATATAAAATTAAAGTTTGGTGTGGAGCAGCTCTGTAAAATCCCTTTAAATACAATGCTTGGAGGATGGTTGATACACTAAATAATATGCTGGACCCTCAAGGACATAATTAATATGTCAAAAGGGGTGAAGCAATACTAACATATGGGGATTGGATACCCTCAAAAACGTTAGAGTAAAAATGACAAAATGAAAAAAGCAGGAGAAGGAGAGAATGGGAGCTCACGGTATAAAGATTGAATGACAAACTTGAAATAAAAATCTGTAATAGCTCAACCAATCCTGTGGTAGCACATATCCATGGAACATGGATCACTCACCATACAAACATGATTAGCAAAAAAGATTTATTGGTGTCAGAAATAAGAAAAAGACATTAAAAAACA
This sequence comes from Rana temporaria, assembly GCF_905171775.1. Classification (NCBI taxonomy): domain Eukaryota; kingdom Metazoa; phylum Chordata; class Amphibia; order Anura; family Ranidae; genus Rana; species Rana temporaria. Next base: position 203,767,342 of record NC_053490.1, on the reverse strand, counting down.
TCTTACATACATTATCATTGAGGCTATAAAAACAAAAGGACCATCTCTGGACAGATAGTGCAATTCCACCCAAGTTGCAGGAGTTGTACAAATGCTGTAGTCCAGTTGGGATGATATTCCCACATCTGAACAACCTATGAAGAGTGACCCAAGTGTTAAATCAAAGTTAAACTGATATTCAAAAAGGGAAGATAAATGAAATCAAACCACAAAAGTGGAAGCTATGAGATGATATCAATGGTTCTCCCGATCTGCAATGGAAAAAACTTTGGACAAGTAGATGATTGTATTACAGTGGAAGGTAGCTGTGGAGAAATGGATGAGCATTGCTAGGTAACAGTGGTCAAGAGGAAGTGTGCAAGTGGAATGATAATGAATATAAGTGTCCAATAAAGTGATGTATGGCTCACTGGAACCATAAGAACATAGTCCTCCTTTACCTCCCTCCAACTGTACCGATCAGAGTCCATATGAAGACTCACTCTCACATCCCAAATAAAATTGCAAAATGAAGAGGTAATACTTTCCAGAAAGTTATAGTCCTTTCCCAAGAATAGTAAATGTATTGATACTTATCAGCTTGTAATCAAGTCCACAGGTCCAGGATCCCCAGGTAAGTTTCTCCCTTTTATTTTGAAAACAGCAGTCTTGCAAAGTATGTAGAACCATTGAGGACCACATTGGCAACCAGCCTCTGACACAGCTGACAGGGATCTACATGCCTATGAGACCCATATATTATTCTACATACTTTGCTGTTTTCAAAGATAGGAGCTTAACCTGGGATCCTGGACCTGTGGACTTGATCACAAGCTGATAAGTATCAATATTTGAAAATAGGTCATCCCTTATGTACTGACTACGTATCTAATTTCGTGAGGCCGAAAATGCCAGGACAGCACAAAGACCCCCAAATTACCCCTTTTTGGAAAGTAGACAGTCCATAGTATTTAGTAAGAGGCATGGTAAGTTTTTTTTAACCACTTGCCAACCGCCTCACGACGATATACGTTGGCAGAATGGCACGGGCAGGCAAAGTACGTTACTGCCCCTGTTGCCCAATGTGGTCAGCACGTTACAGGAGTGATCCATCCTGAGGGGGAGGCCACTGATTTATGGCCACCCCCTCAAGATCGCTCCTGACGAATGAGATGCTTTATCTGCCTGTGAAGTGTAAACACAGGCAGAGGAAGTGAGGTCATCTCTCCTCATGCTTCCTTTTCGTTCGGGAGCCGAGGAGAGAAGACATTTTACAGTGAATTTGCACAACACTACACTAAAACCAGTACACAAAGGCACACAATTTACCTTCCAATCACCCCCGATCACCCCCCAGTTAACCCCTGCACCCCCTGTCACAGTGACACCAATAGCAATTTTTATATTTTTTCTAAGCACTACAGTTGGTGTCATTTGTGACTGTAAAAAGTGTTAGGGCAATTAGTGGTAGGCACTTTAGGTCTAGTGTACCCCCTAACCCCCCTTATAAAGGTTTAACCCCTTGATTTCCCCCCAGTTAACCCTTTCACCCCCTGTCACCAGTGTCTCTAATAGATCTTTTTTTCTGATCACCGTATTGGTGTCAGGGGGGTGCTAGTTAGCCAGTTGGTTAATTAGGTTCACCGTCATTTTTTCAGGCACCCCCACATACTACCTAATAAAGGTTTTAACCCCCTGATTGCCCCCTAGTTAACCCTTTCACCCCCTGTCACCAGTGATTACTGTATAAGTGTTACGAGAGACGCTGGTCAATTAGTTTGCTTTTATAGCCTCAGGGCTATAACTGCGGCGGGTGATATCAGTTAGGTTTTAGGGTCAGTTAGGGCCTGCGTCGCCCCAGTCAGCCTAATCCCTGCGATCGCTAACAGTATTTTTGGTAGTGTTTGATACAGTTGCTGACAGTCTTGGAGCTTTTTTCCTGTGAGTCTGTACCAGTAAATTTAGAGACCAAAATGGCAAATCGAAGGTACAGTAGTGAAGAGGCCTAAACGTTTCTGAGCATGACAGATAGTGAAGAGGAAGTCACTCGTCTGTCCGATTCAGGCTGAGAATACGATCCTGTAGACGGCAGCGGCTCCCTGACAGATAGCTCTGACGACGGAGCTGTAGTCCCTGCAAAGGACATGCATACCTGACCCCGGTCTTTTCTGCTGTTGTTGAGGTGCAAGAATAAAGGGCTCTTGTATGGAGCAGAGAGCCAGTACTAGTGCCGCTCATCCTTCCGGTGAACTGGCAAGCACCAGCGGCCTAGTACACCCTGGTCATAGTCAAACCAGCACTGCAGTATCACATGGTGACGTGGCGAGGCCCATAATTGCAGTTCAAGCTGGTGAGCTGGCAAGCACATCTAGTGTCCCGCTGTCACCAAGAAGAAGACAAAGACAGGCCCATCGTGCCCATATGGCCCTTCCTGCAGAATTTGCCAATCCTAATTGGGAGCCAACCACTTCTGCAGCACCCGTACTTCCCCCATTCACTGGCCAACCGGGAATTCAGGTGGAAACAGTTGATTTTGCGTTACTTGATTTGTATTCACTATTTTTAACAGAATATCTCTATGAATGAATGAATGAATGAAAAACTTATATAGCGCGGCACATGATCTATAGATCTATTGTGGACCAAAGCAATTTGTATGCTGGTCAATTCATCGCCGCTAATCCCCAGTTGTCCTCCCTTGCCAGAGATTGGAAGCCAATTATGGTTTCCAAATTGAAGACCTTTCTGGGCCTATACCTCCACATGGGAAAAACTAAAAACTGTGAGTTGCGGTCATATTGGTCCACTGACCCAATTTACCATATGCCCGGTTCTCTGCCTCCATGGCCAGGGCACGATACGAGCAGATCTTGCGGTTCATGCACTTCAACGACAATGAACTCTGTCGTCCTTGGGGAGACCCTGAATATGATGGGCTCTACAAAATTCTGCCCCTCGTAAACCACTTCAACAAACTTTTTGCAGCCTTGTTTACTCCAGATCAAGTTGTCTGCATTGATGAGTCCCTGATTAAATTTTCTGCCCGAATGTCTTTCAAACAGTATTTTCCTAGCAAGCGTGCCAGATATGGGTCAAGATGAATAAGCATTGTGATAGGCCAACAGGCTATACATATAGTTTTATGGTTTACAAGGTAAGATATAGTTGCGTAGAGCCGGAGAACTGCCCGGATTACATATTGGCAAGATTTTGTGGAACTTGGTGTCACCCTTATTCTGAAAGGGGTACCACTTGTATGTGGACAATTATTACATGAGCGTGAAACTTTTTAGTCACTAGTTTGATCATCAAATTGGCGCATGTGGCACTGTGCGATCTAATCACCGGGGCTTACCTGAGCGGCTTGTAGATTCCAGTCTAAGACTGGCGGAGAGAGTCTGCTTGAAGTGTAATAGTTTGCTCACTGTTAAGTGGAGGGATAATAGGAATGTTTTTGTTCTGTCCTCCATTCATGCAGACATGACGGTCCAAATTCCTACGGCAACTGGTGTTGTGGAGAAACCCCTCTGTGTCCATAAATATAACCTTAATATGGGAGGGGTGGACCTCAACGACCAGTTGTTGGTGCCATACCTAGTTGCCCGTAAAGCCAGACGCTGGTACAAAAAAGTGTCTGTATAATTATTTCAATTGGCTTTGCTGAACGCTCATGTGCAATACAGAGCTTCAGGACGGACTTGATCCTTCCTTAAAATCCAGGAAGAGTTCGTCAGAGCCCTTCTGTTTCGAGAAGGTTCTCTACCCCACCTTCCCAATCCAAATGCAGTGAGAGGCATTTTCCATATGTCCTCCTGGTACCCCTACCCAACGAGCCCCTAAAGAAGATGTCGTGTCTGTAGCAAGCATGGATTTAGGCGTGACACCCGCTATTATTGTCCATCATGTGCTGACAATCCTAGTCTTTGCATTGGTGAATGTTTTGAACGCTACCATACACTAGTGGAGTATTAGTGTAGGGTACAGTGCTGCACAGAATAGGACACACTTTCACAGGGTCTGACGAGATGCCATCGCATTTTGAGAGACCCGAACCTGGAACCAAACCGTTACAGTTACAGTTACAAATAAGCGTTTGTTTTATTGTTCACTCTATTCTCTCTCTATTGTTCTGCTTTTTTTTACTGTATTCTATGCTTAACTGCAATGTTTTATTGTTATTATGTTTTATCATGTTTGCTTTTCATGTATGTAATTATTTTATACTTTACTGTTTACTGTGTTTTATTGTTAACCATTTTTTTGTTTTCAGGTACGCCATTCAGCTGCAGTGCGGATTTATTTATCTTGACAGCAACAGCGTTAGCTCCCACGATACATAAAGCCATGACTCCAGCTGCACCACCACAGTTAAAAAAAAGCATATATGCCAAAGCAGCAGGGGTGGGGGAGCGATTTGTTCCTAACCTTTGGGGCGGATTGTCCCTGTGCTTCGGCATATATGTATTTTAGGCACAGATTGCGTTAAAACATTTTTTATTTATTTGCTTTGCAGGTATGGTATGTCTTACTGTTAAACTGTAATGTTAATTTTTTTTTGTTAACCATCATTTGCTTAGCAAGTACGCCATTCACCTGCAGCACTGATTTATTTATCTTGACAGCAAGAGTGTTTTCTCCCACGATACGTAAATCAGCGACTCCAGCGCTGTAGGAGGTGATTTCACCACCACAGTTAAAAACAAAATGTTGCATGTATGCCCATCATTAGAAGTGGGTGGATGAAGGGAGGTATTCTAATGGTGGACATACCCATTGATCAATCTCTTTTTTTCATTCAGCCCGCAGGCTGCATGAAGAAAAAGATTACAATATATGCCCAACAAGGACCAGCAACGTACTGGTATGTTGCTGGACTTTGAGTGGTTATACCAGAATGATGCCTGTGGGTTTAGGTATCATCTTGGTATCATTCTCTTCAGCCAGCCGTCGGCTTTTACGTAAAAGCAATCTTAGCCTCTAGACTTCTTTTACAAGCAGTGGGAGGGAACGTCCCATCTTCCATGGTTTTCTCTGGCTCTCCTGTCCCAACAGAGAACTTGAGAATGCAGCCGGTGGTTCCACCAGCTGACCATAGAGCTTATCAGAAACCAGAAGGGCTCCAATCCTCTCTATGGCCTAAGAAACCGGAAGCTACAAGCATTTCATTCATTTGGTTTCGCCAGATATAAACAGCGCCATTGGGAAATTGGGAAAGCATTTCATCACACCGATCTTAGTGTGGTCAGATGCTTTGAGGGCAGAGGAGAGCTCTAGGGTCTAATAGACCCCTTATTTTTCAAAAAAGAGTACCTGTCACTATCTAATGCTATCATAGGGGATTTACATTCCCTGAGATAACAATGGAAATTATAAAAAACAAAAACAATGAAAGGAACAGTTTAAAAATAAAGTAAAAAAGCTAAATAAATAATAAAAATAAACAAAAGCACCCCTGCCCCCCCCCCCCCTGCTCTCACGCAAAGGCGAACACAAGCGCCGGTCTAGCCTCATATGTAAACAGCAATTGCACCATGCATGTGAGGTATCACCACAAAGGTCAGATCAAGGGCAGTAATTTTAGCAGTAGACCTCCTCTGTAAATCTAAAGTTGTAACCTGTAAAGGCTTTTAAAGGCCTTTAAAAATGTATGTAGTTTGTTGCCGCTGCACGTTTGTGCGCAATTTTAATATTTAAAGGTTTTTATTGAAAGTTTTTTCAAATAACAACATGACATTGAACATTGGTACATGCAAAAGATGAGTTTGTGCGCAATTTTAAAGCATGTCGTGTTTGGTATCCATGTACTTGACCTGATCATCTTTTTATTTCATCAAACATTTTGGCAATATAGTGTGTTTTAGTGCATTAAAATTTTAAAAAGTGTGTTTTTTCCCCCAAAAAATGTGTTTGAAAAGTCGCTGAACAAATACTGTGTGAAAAAAATGCAACACCCACCATTTAATCTGTAGGGCCTTTGCTTTAAAAGAATATATATAATGTTTGGGGGTTCAAAGTAATTTTCTTGCAAAAAAAATATTTTTTCATGTAAACAAAAAGTGTCAGAAGGGGCTTTGTCTTCAAGTGGTTAGAAGAGTGGGTGATGTGTAACATACGCTTCTAAGTGTTGTGCATAAAATGCCAGGACAGTTCAAAACCCCCCAAATGACCACATTTTGGAAAGTAGACACCCCAAACTATTTGCTGAGAGGCATGTCGAGTCCATGGAATATTTTATATTTTGACACAAGTTGCTGGAAAAATATATATATTTTTTTGCACAAAGTTGTCACTAAATGATATATTGCTCAAACACGACATGGTCATATGTGGAATTACACCTCAAAATACATTCTACTGCTTCTCCATTTTGGAAAGAAGACACTTCAAGCTATTTGCTGAGAGGCATGTTAAGTCCATGGAATATTTTATATTTTGCCACAAGTCTCTGGAAAATTATTATTATTTTTTTTGCACAAAGTTGTCACTAAGTGATATGTTGCTCAAACCTGCCATGAGCATACGTGAAATTACACCCCAAAATACCATCTGTTGCTTCTCCTGATTACAGGGATACCACATGTGTGAGACTTTTTGGGAGCCTAGCCACGTACGGGACCCCGAAATTCAAGCACCGCCTCCAGGCTTTCTAAGGGCGTAATTTTTTGATTTCACTCCTCACTGCGTATCACAGTTTCAGAGGCCATGGAATTCCCAGATGGCACAAAACCCCCAGATGACACCATTTTTTAAAGTAGACACCCCAAGCTATTTGGTATGGCGAGTATTTTGCAGATCTCGCTTTTTGTCACAAAGTTTTGAAAATTAAAAAAAAATGAGAGCTGCAAAATACTCACCATGCATCTCAGCAAATAGCTTGGGGTGTCTACTTTTAAAAATGGGGTCATTTGGGGGGGTGGGGTTTGTGTATCTTGGCATTTTATGGCCTTCAAAACTGTGATAGGTAGTAAGGAGTGAAATCAAAAATGTATGCCCTTAGAAATCCTGAAGGCGGTGATTGGTTTTCGGGGGCCCTGTACGTGGCTAGGCTCCCAAAATGTCCAACACATGTGTAATCCCCATACTCAGAAGAAGCAGCAGAATTTATTTTGGGGTGTAATTCCACATATGCCCATGACATGTTTAAGCAATATATCATTTAGTGACAACTTTGTGCAAAAAAGTTTGTAATTTTCCCGCAACTTGTGGCAAAATATTAAATATTCCATGGACTCAACATCCCTCTTAGCAAATAGGTTGGGGTGTCTACTTTCCAAATTGGGGTCATTTTGGGGGGTTTTGTACTATCTTGGCATTTTGTGGCCTTCAAAACTGTAATAGGTAGTGAGGAGTGAAATCTAAAATTTACGCCCTTAGAAATCCTGAAGGCGGTGCTTGGTTTTTTCAGGGTCCCGTACGCGGCTAGGCTCCCAAAAAGTCCCACACATGTGGTATCCCTGTACTCAGGAGAAGCAGCAGAATATATTTTAGGGGTTAAAATTCCACATATGCCCATGGCATGTGTGAGCAATATATCATTTAGTGACAACTTTTTGTAAAAGTTTTTTTTTTCATTTTTCAATCACTTGGGACAAAAAATAATAATATTCAATGGGCTCAACATGCCTCTCAGCAATTTCCTTGGGGTGTCTACTTTCCAAAATGGGGTCATTTGGGGGAGGGGGGTTGTACTGTCCTGCCATTTTAGCACCTCAAGAAATTAGATAGGCAGAAAATGTACCCTAGATTGTAGACGCTATAACTTTTGCACAAACCAATAAATATATGCTTATTGACATTTTTGTGGCTGAATATATTTTGGCCTAAATGTATGACAAAATTTAGTTTATTGGATTTTTCTTATAACAAAAAGTAGAAAATATAATTTCCGTTTATATCGCAAACATTTTTTTATCGCAGAGGCAATCAAATACTGTACTATCAAAAGAAAGCTCTATTTGTGGGGAAAAAAGAATGCAAATTTCGTTTGGGTACAAAATTGCATGACCGAGCAATTACCAGTTAAAGCAGCGCGGTGTCAAATTGTAAAAAGTGGTCTGGTCTTTGGGCAGCCAAATGGCCTGGGGCTGAAGTGGTTAAATGTATTTATTTTTGACAACTTTTTGGAAAATTAAAAGGGGTTGTAAAGTCAGAAGTTTTTTTTATCTTAATGCACTCTATGCATTAGGATAAATAGCTTTCTGTGAACAGCAGCCCCCTCAGCCCTCCTAATACTTACCTGAGCCCCATCTCTGTCCAGCAATGTCCATGAGTGTCTCGGCTGTCCGAGACTCTCTCTCCTGATTGGCTGAGACACAACAGTGGCGCCATTAGCTCCTGCTGCTGTCAATCAAAGTCAGCTAGCCAATCAGGAGAGAGAGAGAGGGAACAGAGTCCCTCTGTGTCTGAATGGACAGAGTGAGCTGCCACTCGACTCGGGTGCCCCCATAGCAAGTTGGTTGCTGTGGGGTCACTCGACAGGAGGGAGAGGTCAGGAGAACAGAAGATGGACCCGAGAAGAAGAGGATCTGTGCAAATCCACAGCACAGAGCAGGTAAGTATAGCATGTTTGTTATTTTTATAGAAAGAAAGACAAGACTCTACAATTACAAATTTACTTTTTTTTAGTTATCATTTTAACAAGTTATGTGTCACACACAGCATAAGCATACTTAGAATTACACCTCAAAACAAAATCTGCTATGCCTTACGAGTATGGGGATATCTTATGTGTGAGACTTTTTCACAGCGTAGCGTGGCCCGAAATCCAAGGAGCACCATTGGGCTTTCAAGGAACATGAATTACTCACAAATTATGCATCTAAAAACAAATTTGTGAAGGACCTGGGGCACCAGGAAAGTTGAAGCACCTACAAAATGACCCCATTTTGGAAAGCAAACACTTCAAGGAATTTTATAGGAGGCATAATGAGGCATTTGAAATGTATTTTTTTGCCACAAGTTTTTGGAAAATGCAGGAAAGAAAATTAAAATGTGTTTTTTTTGCACAAAGTGGTAATTTTTCACAGCCTAACCACAGAGAGGGGCCCAAAATCTAAAGGAGCATCTTCAAGCTTTATAAGACTGGTCATACATTATACAATTTTGTTTAGACTTACCAAAACCCTATAATGAGGTCAAACCTAAACACTTTCAATCTGTATGCAATCAGACAAGCCCTTGCACTACATAGTTGAAGGTAAATCTAATGCCCCTTTCACACTGAGGCATATTTCAGGCGTTTTAGCACTAAAAATAGCGCATAAATAACACCTGAAACACTCCTGTCCCAGCATTCTCAATGTAATAACCCAAGGGCTTTCACACTGAGGCGATGCGCTGGCGGGAGGAAAAAAATCTTCTACAAGCAGCATCTTTGGAGCGGTGAGAGGAGCGGTGTGTATACATCTCCTTCACCACTCCTTCTTATTGAAAACAATGGGACACAGCGGTATTAATCCTTTTTCGGGGGTTAATGCCGCACCGCTAGTGGCTGAATACCGCCGCAATTTTGTGGCAATTCTGACGGCATCAAAGTCCCCTTTAAGTGTCCCTCACATTGGGGCATGAGGGATGTAAAGAGGGATGCTCAATTGTGTAGTATTTAAAACGTTTATTGGAATCAGCAGCAATAATAAAAACAGGTACTCACAATGTGAAGTATCAGACAGGCATATCAAAAACGAGTCGCAAACTCGTCCAATATCTCTTCCAGTGCCCTGCGTTCCCGCACCCTTTCGTTACAGTCAAGTAACTTCATCAGGGGATAACTCAAGTTATCAACTTAAGTTATCCCCTGATTAGGGATGAGCCGAACATACCCGGGTTCGGTTCGCACCAGAACGTTCGAACCGACCGCGGGTTCGCACGAACATTTAGAACCCCATTGAAGTCTATGGGACTCGAACGTTCGAATTCAAAAACGCTCATTTTAAAGACCAATATTCAATTTAATGTTGAAAAATGTCTTTCAGAACCCGGGTCTTGCCCCAGGGAACATGTATCAATGGAAATTTTTTTTTTAAAAATGGCCGTTTTTCCGGAGCTGCGATTTTAATGATGCTTAAAGTGAAAAAAAAAATGAAAAATTCCTTCAAATATCACACCTACTGTGTGTCTATAGTAGTGGCACGTGTTTAGAAATGTCCCTGCACAACATGAAATTATTATAAGAACAAAGTAATTTAATACTGCTTGCGCACGTGCTGTGTGGCAACAATATCTCGATTATTTTAGGGGTGGTGGGGGGGGGGGGGGGGATTATTTTTTGGTGAAAGCAAAATTGAAGAAAAAAGGGCACCCCTCAAACATACTGTAATTGGAGCGCAACAAAGAGCCACGTGCAAAGTATTACATCAAAAATTGTTATTAGGCGCCCCTGTTACACAGGGGCACAAAAATTGGTCCGTAGGCACAACACGACACTGCAACCCCTCCCAATATCTGTAATTGGAGCGCAACAAGGAGCCACGTGCAAAGTATTGCATCAAAAATTGGCGCCCCTGTAAAACAGGGGCAGAAAAATTGTGCCTTAGGCCACGTGCAAAGTATTGCATCAAAAATTGTTATTAGACGCCCCTGTTACACAGGTGCACAAAAATTGGTCCGTAGGCACAACACGACACTGCAACCCCTCCCAATATCTGTAATTGGAGCGCAACAAGGAGCCACGTGCAAAGTATTGCATCAAAAATTGTTATTAGGCGCCCCTGTTACACAGGGGCACAAAAATTGGTCCATAGGCACAACACAACACTGCAAACCCTCCCAATATATTTAATTGGAGCGCAACAAGGAGCCATATGCAAAGTATTGCATCAAAAATTGTTATTAGGCGCCCCTGTTAAACAGGGGCATAAAAATTAGGCCTTAGGCACTGGTGGCGGAGCCCAGAAAAACAAAATTTCTTACTAGCTATCAGCAAGAAAAGTGAGGAGGAGAAGGATATTCCATCAGCATCATAACAGGACAGTCACTCAGCATACGCAGTCTCAAAGGGATCTGATATTTCAACAAAAAATTATTATTCAGTAACATCAGCATCAGGTGCTTGGTAGCTGGTGTTGATCCAATCCTGATTCATTTTGATGAAGGTCAGTCGATCAACAGAGTCGGTGGAGAGGCACACCCTGTGATCAGTCACAAAGCCTCCAGCAGCATTGAATGTGCGTTCTGAAAGAACACTGGATGCAGGGCAAGCCAGTAGCTTAATTGCGTACTGTGCAAGCTCTGGCCATCCTCAAGACCCAGTAAGCCAGAGGATTTTCTGTGGGGAAGGTGTCCAAGTCGGATCTTGCCGCTAGGTATTCCCGGACCATGTAAACTAGACGCTGGCGATGGTTGCTGGAACCGGTCAGACTTTGGGGCTGCGGACTAAAAAATTGTTTGAACGCATCGGTCAGACGGCCATCTTCTCCACCGCTCCTTCTCTGACTCACCGAAGCCTCAGCAAGACGTTGTCCAGGGCCAGGTTTTGGTAATCCTCCCGGTTCTGGGAACGCATTGCACAGACTCTTCTGCAAGGCCTCCCGCAGAAGTTTCATCTTATGCTCCCTCTGTGATGGCAACATAAGGTCCGCTACCTTACTCTTGTAACGTGGATCAAGGAGAGTTGCCAGCCAGTAATGATCCCTCTCCTTGATAGCACGTACACAAGGATCCTTACGCAGGCTTTGCAGGATCAGGGAGGCCATGCAGCGTAGGTTTGCAGAGGCATTCGGGGCACAGTCCTCTGGGTCACTGAGGACGACAGGATCCGCAGCCACCTCATCCCAGCCACGTAAAAGTCCACGTGTTCCTTGGGACTGTAAATGATCCCTTGAAGACTGATGCTGTTGATGCTGAGTGCTAGGCGCCACCTCCATGCTGCTGATACAATCCTCCTCCTCATCCTCCTCCTCCTCTTCCTGTGTTCTAGGTGGACAAGCAGGAACAGTGTCTGGATAAAGGGGGCCTTGAGAGGTAAGGAAGTCCTCCTCTTCCTCCCTCTGTTCTGCCTCAAGGGCCCTGTCCATTATTCCACGTAGGGTGTGCTCCAACATGTGAATAAGCGGGACAGTCTCACTGATGCATGCACTGTCACTGCTCACCATCCTCGTGGCCTCCTCAAATGGTGACAGGACAGTGCATGCATCCCTGATCAAGGCCCACTGGCGTGGTGAAAAAAACCCAAGCTCCCATGAGCCAGTTCTGCTGCCATATTGGCACAGGTACTCATTGATGGCCCTCTGCTGCGTGTGCAGCCTCTGCAGCATGGCCAACGTAGAGTTCCATCTGGTGGGCATGTCACAGATTAGGCGGTTCTTGGGCAGGTTGTATTCCCTCTGGAGGTCTGTCAGCCGAGCAGTGGCATTATATGACCTCCGGAAATGCACTCAGACTTTCCTGGCCTGCTTCAGGACATCCTGTAAACCCGGGTACCTGCCCAAGAACCGCTGCACCACCAAATTGAGAACATGCGCAAAACAGGGCACATGGGTGTGTTTTCCCTGTCGCAGGGCAGAGAGGAGGTTGGTGCCATTATCGCTGACCACCATTCCAGGCTTCAGCTGGCGTGGCGTCAACCACCTCTGAGCCTGCCCCTGCAGAGCTGAAAGAACCTCTTCCCCAGTGTGGCTCCTGTCTCCCAAGCACACCAGCTCTAGCACCGCATGGCATCTCTTGGCCTGCATTCCTGCGTAGCCCCTCGTACGCCTACGGAGCACGGCTGGTTCTGAGCAAATATCACCACAGGAAGAGGCCACAGAGGAAGAAGAAGAGGAGGGGGTGGAGGAGAGAGGTGTGTCACAAGCAGTAGTAGTGTTTTGGAGGCGTGGTGGCGGAACAACCTCCAAAACTACTGTACCTTGCCCTGCGTCCATCCCAGCTGCCAGCAGAGTTACCCAATGGGCCGTAAAAGACAGGTAATGTCCCTGTCCATGCCTGCTGGACCATGAGTCAGCGGTAAGATGCACCTTACCACTGACCGTCCTGTCCAGCAAAGCATGGACATTGCCTTCCACATGCCGGTAGAGAGCCGGAATCGCCTTCCGGGAGAAAAAGTGGCATTTGGGTACTTGCCACTGAGGTACTGCACATTCCACAAAGTCACGGAAGGGGGCAGAATCTACCAACTGAAAAGGTAGCAGTTGAAGTGCTAGCAATTTTGCTAAGCTAGCATTCAACCGCTGGGCATGTGGATGGCTGGGAGTGTACTTCTTTCGGCGCTGCAACAGCTGGGGCAGGGAAATTTGTCTGTTACTATCATTAGATTGCCCGCATGTACTACCACTACTACGTTGTGACACACCTATTTCTACACCTTCGGTGCAGGCTTCAGAGAGGACTGGGGGTCTAGTGGGGTTGGAGGTCACAGAAGGGCAAGGGGAGGTCCGCTTCGGTCTTTGGTGTGGGTCTTTCTGGTATGCTTGCCAACAAGCTGCATGGCAGCTCAACATATGTCTGGATAAACATGTGGTGCCCAAGCGGGTGATGTTTTGGCCACGCGAGATACGCTTGAGACATATGTTGCAAACAGCAAAGGTACGATCTGATGGACATGTTTCAAAAAAGGCCCACACCAAAGAACTTTTGCTGTACCGTTGAGACACAGCAGTGCCACGTAATGCAGTTGGTGTGCTGCCCTAAAGCTGACCCCTGGAGGGCATCCTGCCTCTTTGGAGATGTGCCTGTGCCTCGTCCTCCTCCTCCTCTTCCTCTTCCTCTCTCCTATCATGCACCCAGGTAGAGTCAATGACCTCATCATCCCCTCCCTCCTCATCATCACTGTCGAAAACCTGGCAGTATGCTCCAGCTGGGGGAACATCACTCCCAGATTGTTGTCCCTCTCGGCCACCCCCTCTCCCTGGGCTCACATCAATGCCTTCCTCTATCTGTGTTCCGTCATCGGAGTCTTCAAAACGCTGCGCATCTTCATGTAGCATGTACCCAACACTGTGTTGAAACAGTTCGGGGGACTCCTCAGGAGGACACGGTGGGACTAGGGAAGGATTGTGTGATGCCATTGTGCAGAGGGTAGAGGGCGCCTTAGCAGCTGTTTTGCCAGATGAACTATGATCAGTCTGTGTGAGAGAGGATGAGGAGGATGAGGATGGCTTGGTCATCCACTCAACTAATTTCTCTGCATGTTGAGGCTCAATGCGGCCAGCTCCCGAAAAGAAGGACCAGCGGCCACGGCCACGTGCTGAAGAGGATGCACCACATCCACCACCAGCGTTACCTCTAGATGCAGAGCCTGGTTGCCCTCGTGACTCTCTGCCTCTCTTTGTCCTTCCAGCCATATTTATGCGTTCAGGTGCTATGTAACAAAACAGACGCAGTCACACAACTGCGTTCAGGTGTTAGTAAACTCCACACAAGCAGTAAGAGCGACTGCGTTCAGGTGCTATGTAACAAAACAGGCGCAGTCACACCGACTGCGTTCAGGTGTTAGTAAACTGCACACACGCAGTAAGAGTGACTGCATTCAGGTGCTATGTAACAAAATAGTCGCAGTCACACCAACTGCGTTCAGGTGGTATTAAACAGCACCCGCACAGTAAGAGCGACTGCGTTCAAGTGCTATGTAACAGCACACACGCAGTGACACCAACTGCGTTTAGGTGGTATTAAACAGCACCCGCGCAGTAAGAGCGACTGCGTTCAGGTGCTATGTAACAAAATAGTCGCAGTCACACCAACTGCGTTCAGGTGGTATTAAACAGCACCCGCACAGTAAGAGCGACTGCGCTCAAGTGCTATGTAACAGCACACAGTGACACCAAATGCGTTTAGGTGGTATTAAACAGCACCCGCACAGTAAGAGCGACTGCGTTCAAGTGCTATGTAACAGCACACACGCAGTGACACCAACTGCGTTTAGGTGGTATTAAACAGCACCCGCGCAGTAAAAGCGACTGCGTTCAGGTGCTATGTAACAAAATAGTTGCAGTCACACCAACTGCGTTCAGGTGGTATTAAACAGCACCCGCGCAGTAAGAGCGACTGCGCTCAAGTGCTATGTAACAGCACAAAAAGCGGAAATGCAGCCGCGACCATTTTGGAATCAAAAACGGTGTCAAAATGCCAGCGTGGCCATTTTAAAGAAGGGAAAGAACCACAGATGGGAAAAAACCCATCTGTGGTTCTTTCCCTTCTTTAAAATGGCCGCGCTGTATTTCCGGCGTTTTGACACAGTTTTTGATTCCAAAATGGAGCTGCAGTGGAGAGGTGGCTCATCATCCCCACAAAGAGGACTGGGATGCCCAAGTGTCTGTGATGCCTAGGAGGGCATCTGTTGTTTTACCCTGTGGATCCATAAGGAAATGCGCCAGTGAAAGTGCGGCAGAGGAATGAAGCAACACACACAAAGTAAGATTGTTGATAAATACGTGAAGACTGTTGCTGATAAAAATGTGAAAGAGACTGATTATGCATTTAACCACTTCAGCTCAGGAAAATTTGCCCCCTTCACGACCAGGTCATTTTTTGCAATACGACACTGCGTTGCTTTAACTGACAATTGCGCGGTCGTTCGACACTGTACCCAAATAAAATTGATATCCTTTTTTTGCCACAAATAGTCACTTTTGGTGGTATTTAACCACTTAAGACCCGGACCAAAATGCAGCTAAAGGACCTTGCCCCTTTTTGCGATTCGGCACTGTGTCGCTTTAACTGACAATTGCGCGGTCATGCGTCGTGGCTCCCAAACAAAATTGGCGTCCTTTTTTTCCCACAAATAGAGCTTTCTTTTGGTGGTATTTGATCACCTCTGCGGTTTTTATTTTTTGTGCTATAAACAAAAATAGAGCGACAATTTTGAAAAAAAATCAATATTTTTACTATTTGCTATAATAAATATCCCCCAAAAATATATATAAAAAAATATTTTTTTACTCAGTTTAGGCCGATACGTATTCTTCTACCTATTTTTGGTAAAAAAAATCCCAACAAGCGTTTATCGGTTGGTTTGCGCAAAATTTATAGCGTTTACAAAATAGGGGATAGTTGTATTGCATTTTTATTATTTTTTTTTACTACTAATGGCGGTGATCAGTGATTTTTTTCGTGACTGCGACATTATGGTGGACACTTCGGACAATTTTGACACATTTTTGGGACCATTGTCATTTCACAGCAAAAAATGCATTTAAAATGCATTGTTTATTGTAAAAATGACAGTTGCAGTTTGGGAGTTAACCACAAGGGGGCGCTGATGGGGTTATGTATTCCCTGAAGTGTGTTTACAACTGTAGGGGGTGTGGCTGTAGGTTTGACGTCATCGACACGATCGATGCAGCCGCCACAGTGAAGCACGGGGAAGCCGTGTTTACACGCGGCTCTCCCCGTTCTTCAGCTCAGGGTCCGCTGGTCCTGCGGTCCCAGTCAGGGAGCTTCGTACCGGGTCGCGGGAGCACGCCCGCGTCCCACGGCTGGGTACTAGTACAGGATGTACCTATACGTACATGTGCCCAGCTGTGCCATTCTGCTGACGTATATGTGCAGGAGGCAGTCCTTAAGTGGTTAATCACCTCTGCTATTTTTTTTTTTTGTGATATAAACAAAAAAGGCAGACAATTAAAAAAATATATATACTGTGTGTGTGTATATATATTAATATATATGAAAAAATTGTAGATGCCCTAAACCTCCTACTACAAATATTGAGCACTTATGAAATATGTCAAATAATAGTATGTAATGTCAAATGCAGTGAATAATGGATAAACCAATTTAAGCCACAATATATATATATATATATATATATATATATATATATATATATATATATATATATATATATATATATATATATATATAATTGAGCTGCTACCTTAAAACTTACTAAAAGCAAGCAAAATGCATATTAAAAATACACAAAACCTGGATTCTGTGTAGGCAGCGCTACATAAGCCAGCATAATCCAATGATAAAGCTGGATAAAATGTGAAAATAAAGTCTTAATCATCAAGGTAAGACCTTCCTAATATGCAGTAGTGTGCGCTGTCCCAGTGGTTATTAAACATAAGCAGAACGTTCAGTGTGAAGCAGTCACTCAAATGCCAACATAAGTACAGTCTGTTAGCTGCTTCGATGTATCATTACTAAAATCTTGTATATAGTCCCTTATCATTCCCTCCAAGAGCTTGCATACTATTGATGTTAGGCTAACTGGTCTGTAATTCCCAGGGATGTATTTTGGGCCCCTTTTAAATATTGGTGCTACATTGGCTTTTTTTTACATTGGCACTGGGATGTGTTTGAAGGTCAGGAGGACCAAATGGGTACTTCTCAGAGCAGTAAAGCTGCCTCAAGAGAGCCAGGAGGCTGAATATTATGTTTGTTGCGTTGATGGTGGGAACCCCCCCTGTGTGGGGAAACAAATCAAGTGTAAACTTTTAAAATGGAAAGAAAAAGCCCTGAAACGTATTTCTGGTGTGGAGGAAACTTTCTGTTTGGCACTACCAATGAGCTTAAAATTCCTCAACTTGTCACAATATAAAAAAATATATATATTTTTTTTTACATACTGTCACCAGAGTAGTGCAGTGTTACCATACTCTGGGAAAGTGATCTGGATTTGTGTACGGTGATGATTACTGTAAAATCAATTGTTTTTAAGTGTTTCAAATGGCTTTCTTTTATGACAGCTTCCTTATTATTGTGATTGCTGTGATTAGCTATGGCTATTACATGGTACAGGACTGCTGTGAATGCCCTGTACCATGTGATCATTGTGACCGATCACAGAAATCACAATAGTAAGCAAGCTGCCATGAATGAAGACCATTCATGACAGTTTACTTGTTATCATGTAATTGCTGTTATGTGCCAAGCATTGCCATGCAGTGGACACAGCAGTCACAGTATCATGCCACTGCGCTCCCCAGGGGGCATGCTAAAGACATGTGAATGGGAGGATGTCCTCAGGCCATATATGTACATTGGCCAGTGGTTAAAGGGAAGCATTAAAAATACACAAATCCTTTAAAAAACAAGCTTGGGGTGCCTTAAATCTGTGTGCAAAGTGGTGCAAACTGTATGTATGGCACTGTTTAAATTGTTGATAAATGACATTTTATGGCAGGGATCCTCAAACTACGGCCCTCCAGCTGTTGCGGAACTACACATCCCATGAGGCATTATAAAACTCTGATCATTTTTCGGCTTGAAAAAAAATGTTGTTTTTCCAACTTCATCATTAAAACGACGTTGCCCACACACCATCGTTTTTAAAAATGCTCTAGCAAAGCGCGGTGACGTACAACAGGTTCAACGGCACTATAAAGGGGAAGTTCCATTCGCCTTCGGGCTGCTTTAGCTGATTCCGTGTTAGTAAAAGACGATTTGCGCTTTTCTGTCTGTTACAGCATGATGAATGTGCTTACTCCATTATGAACAGTAGTTTTACCAGAACGAGCGATCCTGTCTCATAACTTGCTTCTGAGCATGCGCAGGTTTTTAACGTCGTTTTAGCCCACACACAATCAATTTTTACAACCCAAAAAACTACATAGTTTAAAACGACGTTAAAAAATGCAGCATGTTCGGAAAAAAAAATTGTCGTTTTTCAGAACCCGAAAAATTATGTGAAGCCCACACACGATCATTTTAAATGACATTTTTTAAAAACAATGTTTTTTTCATGCCGAAAAATGATCGTGTGTACGCGGCATGACATTCACAGATATGACAAGGCATGATCGGAATTGTAGTTCCTGAACAACTGGAGGGCCATAGTTTGAAGACCCATGTTTTATGGCCTCTTTGTTCTGTTTATTAACACAGTGGTCTGGCTTCCCCTCAACATCCATAACCGAATCTGGATGAGGGTGTGGTATAGATTGTAAGGGGAGACCCCATGAAATTAAACAAAAAAGTGGTGTGGGGCTCCAACCCAAAATCCATACTAGACCACCCACACTGCATGGGTTCTTGCTTCTGCTAGGGGTAGTAGGGGAAATAACTTTTACTTAACTTATCCCCCACTCCCTCAGCAAACAGCACTCCCATATGCTCTAGCAATGAACTGTCCCTTAGCATCCGTATTTCCAATGCAGGGGAGAAGAGGCTAAAGGGACCAGTCTAACGTCACAGATGGGCTTGCAGGAGCAGAGGATCAGCTAAAACTGCTTTACCTGCACTGGACGGGGAAATGCGGGATCTGTCCTCCTCTGAACAGGGATATATGGCGAACCCCTCTCCTGCTGGGGCTGCCCAAGTCAGGTTACAAACCAGGGTGGTCAATCAGCTACAGCACGAGACGGCCAGGAAAAAAAATTTCTTTGCCAGACAAAAATTGTATGAACATGGGGAGAGAGCGGGTAAACTGTTGGCCTATCTAGCACATAGTGAGGATAGACCCCCTATGGTAATTTCCCTCACTGGTCCTAACGGGGAAAAGATTATGGAACCCCAGACTGTCACTTCCAAATTTAGGGACTTATTTTCACAACTTTATACGTCCCAGGATTCCACCACTGAAGCTCAATTGGAGGATCTACTGACAGGAATCACCTTTCCACAGCTAGATGACACCCAAATGGCTATGCCAGATGCACGTCTTACACTCGACGAAATAACCACAGCGATTGCAAGCTTCGCCAGATCCAAGGTTCCGGGTTCAGATGGGTTACCCAAAGAATTTTACGCCCAATACAGCGAGATACTTGCCCCCAAGTTATTGTCCCTCTTCAATCATTTATTTAACAACTTCACCTTACCCCCATCGATGGGCGAGGTGTTCATTATCCTCATACCTAAACCGGGCAAGGACCCAGGCCTCCCGGAATCTTATAGACCCATATCACTCCTTCAGGTTGACATAAAGATCCTGGCTAAAGTACTTGCCCTACACCTTAACCAAGTGATTCTAACCCTGATCCACACTGACCAAGCCAGATTTATGCCGGGGCATAACATCTCTTTCAACCTCAGAAAACTGTATATTAACTTACAGGTGACACATGCTAACATTGGGTCCCGGGTGGTGGTGGCTTTGGACACCGCCAAGGCCTTTGACTCGGTGGAGTGGCAGTATCTTTGGGGATGCCTCCGCAGCTTTGGTTTTGGACCTAACTTTATCAAGTGGGTTCTATTATTATATCTGCCACCCAGAGGTAGGGTGGTGGCCACCGGGAGGGCCTCCCAGACGTTTAACTTATCCAGGGGCACTAGACAGGGCTGTCCACTGTCTCCGCTCCTCTACGCCCTGGTGGCGGAGCCCCTTGCAATCTCCAACAGAGAGGACTCTGAGATCCAGATTCTTTGCCTTGGTTCCCTGACTGAAAAAATTTGCTTATACGCAGACGACACGCTACTATACCTTGCCGACTCTACCACATCGCTCCAGAAGGCATTGAATATGATTGAACACTTTGGTCAGTTCTCTGGCCTTAAAATTAATTGCGAGAAATCCCAAATATTGCCTATGGATAGTTTCCCCTCCCCGAGCTACAGGCGCAGTTACCACTCCAGCGAGTGAACACTATTAAATACTTTGGAGTATTGGTGAATAGAACACCGGCTGACTATATATCCCTGAATATAGAACCCCTTTTCGATCTCATCAAATCTAAAACCCAAATATGGGCGAGATTGCCGCTCGGTGTGTGGGGCCACATTAATATTGTTAAAATGATATTACTCCCTAAAATATTGTATATACTCTGGCACATACCCGTATACTTACCCTTGAAATTTTTCAAGTTAATGGAGGCCATACTCAAGTCATTTATTTGGGGTACCAACAGACACAAGCTGGCCTGGAGAGTCCTTAAGAACCCCACTGATCTAGGTGGAACAGCCCTCCCTGACTTAAATCTTTACTACCTCGTTTCCCAATTGTCTCAACTATACCACATAGATAAAACCGACAGACTCAGATTTCTCACGCTTCTCTGTTCACGGTGGGCACAACTAACCGCTGATCCGCTTACTGCAATCGCGGTGGGACACAGTGGGAACAACTCCAATGGAGACCGTGGGTCCCTATTGTATCAATATAGGCGCGTATGGGACATTGGCACTAAATTGTTGACGATCCCTAAGCACAATGACTATACCCCTTTATGGCACAATAGACTGCTCTCAGAGTTTCTCTTGATCCCTGACACAGAGATATGGTGCAAACATGGAATATATTATTTGCACCACATAATTTTCGATGGCACACTTAAAAACTTTGAGGACCTCCAAAATGAGTTTCTGCTGCTGATTTTTAGATTCCTCCAAGTGCATCACACAGCCCAAGCTCAGTTCCCACTGGCCTTTGCCACAGCCCACACCCAATGTCATCATGGCAGTGGTTAAGGGTGTGGACCCACGAAAACGAATCTCTGACTTTTATGTCATGCTCCTCACCCCATCATCTACCACACTAGCTTACAGCCTTAAACCAAGATAGAAAAGAGAGGTGGGCCCGATGGAGGATGAGGAGTG
Organism: Rana temporaria; assembly: GCF_905171775.1. Taxonomy (NCBI): domain Eukaryota; kingdom Metazoa; phylum Chordata; class Amphibia; order Anura; family Ranidae; genus Rana; species Rana temporaria. The sequence continues at coordinate 203,745,946 of NC_053490.1, read as the reverse complement.
GAGTGAAGCACTTGACGCATGCAAGACTGCATCCCCCAAGCTCTCCGATAGGCTGACCCAGTTATATGTGGTGCACCGGGCATATCTCACCCCCCTAAGAATCGCCCGCTTTCGACAACAGTCTTCTACCTCGTGCACAATGTGCAATCAAGCGACAGGCACATTCTTCCATCTACTTTGGGCATGCCCGGTCCTTCAGGGTCTGTGGAAACAGATTGTGCACTTCCTCCATGATGACATGGGATCCCCATTGACCCTGGACCCCAAACAATGCTTACTGGGGATATTCCCCGATTCTGAAATAGACAAATTCACTAAAATATTTTTGCATGAAACATTGTTTTCTGCTAGAAAAATTATAGCCAGACAGTGGATGAGACCCACTCCCCCCAGCTTCAATGACTGGAAACTAGATATAAATAACACACTTGCCTACAAAAAGTTCATATACATTAACAGAGGTTGTCCAGATAAGTACAACAACATTTGGGATAGATGGCTTGAGTCCACAGACACATGCACTGAGGGTCCGTAAACCTATAAATTCTTTTAGCGTACAATCCAATGAATAGCGTAGACATACGGTTCATTTATAGTTACTGAGTCCATTGTTCGATCTGAAAAAGTTTTTTGATCTACTGTGCCTATATGTGTATAAGCCATATTTATTTGTTTTATGCATTTCTCCAGTATTGTCTTGTAACTTGCAGAGCTATGTTCCAAATGTAAATTGTTTAATAAAAACTTTTTTTCAATAAAAAAAAAAAACTGCTTTACCCGGCCCCCTAGACATAAACAGGCAGCAAACCCTTGCATTTCTAGAGCCACACCACACACGGAGTGACTTTTTTAGTTTGGCTTTAAACTATGTGATCACCAGAAACATGCTATACTTTCCTTTTAAAGTTTTAAATACTGTATTTGCTGGCGTATAAGACTACATTTTACACTTAAAAAAACTGACCAAAAAGCAGGGGTCGTCTTATACGCCGGGTCAGCTGCTCAGATGCCTGCTGGATGTGCGGTAATACTGTATGTAGCTTCGGATACATACAGTATCTACCGCTTAGCCAATCCTGGTGAGCGGTGTATTCAAATGAATACAGAGCCTGCTCGGATTGGCTTTGAGAGTCAGAGAGACGTGGGATGATAATGTTACAGCCTCTGCCAATCCAAGCAGGCTTTGTATTCATTAATAGAATACATCGCTCGCCGTGATTGGCTCCAGCTCCAGCAAGAATGAAGAAGAATATGGCTTCAAGAAGGAAGAAATATGAAGCGTCGGAAGCCTCGGAAGGAGGGTCGTCTTATACAATGAGTACAGGCAAAAAATCGTAAAAAAAATGTAAAATTAGGGGGTCGTCTTATACGCCCGGTCGTCTTATACACCGGCAAATACGGTATGTGATATAAAAAACACGTGCAAGAGAAAGAAAAAAATAGGGTTAACTATCTCCTTCAGTTCCTTAATTCTTTTTATACTGAAAATATTGTGTGCTATGTTAATTTTACCAAGGTAAATTAGAAAACTGTCTTCTGGTACTGAAAGTGATTTTGGAATTAGGACTTTTTCTCTGTTACCTTTGTAGTCCAGGCAAACAATTACAATCAGACAAGTGATGACATCAAAAATAAATTTCATGTGATGCTACATATACTAAGATAAATTGATTTTTGTGCTTGGATGAACAAAGTACAACAATGTTAAATGAAACAAATCTCAGTAAATTAACAAGACTTAGTTACTAATCAAATGGATTATAGGCAGGCTTCTCATACATCTCTTCAAATGTTCATCCTTCAGTATCTCACTTAGATTATTTGATAACACTGCAATTTTGAACTTAGAAGCTCACAAAGGAAATGACAAACATTGGGAGATATTAACTAAGATAAGTTAGGAATGTAAAGCAATGTTTAATACGTTCCACATACTTCAGAGGAACATGGCACTATTCCAATCAGATGGAGCCTATACTGTCTGAATCAAATTTGTCTTGACATTGTTTTTAAAATTTTCTTTGGTACATCATCAGGAGAAGAAAGCAATTTAAACACTAGTAATGATACAAGTATAACATAATATATTACAACAGATATCATTGGTCATTTTTTAAGATTCAGTTTTAATACAGCAATAATTGTAAGGAAAATTTCATTAAGTTCTAGTAGCCATGGCTTGTCAAAATAGTGTATAATCGGCCATAAACAGATATACTTAAAGGGGTTGTAAAGGTAAAAAAATGTTTCCCTGAATAGCTTCCTTTACCTTAGTGCAGTCCTCCTTCACTTACCTCATTCTTTCGATTTTTCTTTTAAATGTCCTTATTTCTTCTGAGAAATCCTCACTTCCTGTTCTTCTGTCTGTAACTACACCTTCTGGTGTGGAGAAAGCCTCTTGAGGGGGGAGGGGGTGAGCAGGAGTGTAAGGACACCCACTAACACACAGCTCCTTTCTCTATCTGTAAAGTAGAGAGTGTCCTGACTTGCCTGCTCACCACCTCCCCCCTCTAAGGGAGAAAGCCTTGCATTACTGTGTATAGTTACAAACACAAGAACAGGAAGTGAGAATTTCTCAGAAGAAATAAGGACATTTAAAAGCAAAATCGAAGGATGAGGTAAGTGAAGGAAGACTGCACTAAGGTAAAGGAAGCTATTTAGGGATTTTTTTTTTCACCTTTACAACCCCTTTAATTTAGCTGAAAGATTGCGAGTAAACCCTCTAAAGTCATACTGTTTCTCCTGATCTCTATGCATGTACGGTGGAGGCGTAATTCCCTTTTCTGTAATTGCAAAGAAATTTCCGAAAATCTCTGAGACCAATGTTGTAAACTTTTTTTCCCATTAGTCTTTATTTGACTGAAATTAAAGTTATTAAGAAGACAAAAAACAATACATACAAAGTGAAGAATACAAAAGTAGAAACACAATATACAATAGTATATAAAAACCGCGCTACTTAGTGAAAACGTAAAAAAGCAGCCAACACTACAGAACTAGATCAATTCTGAAAAACAAACAAAGGACAAAAAAATGTAGCGCTAATGTTACGTGAAAAAATAATAAATAAATAAGACCCTTATAAAAGGGACACAAATGTGATGTGATTCACAAAAAACAATCTAAGTGAATAGAATGGGTAAAATGTTCAATATAAAAGTTCAATAATTGTTTCAACAAAAAAGTGACTTCATGCTGAGAAGAAGGTGCAGAAAGTTTAAATAGGGAGTCCACCACCAAGGAAGATCAAAGGCTTACCAGATGTCGTTGACCTAAGTAGGTATACACCTAATAGGTCACAAAGGCTTAAATGGTAGCAATATGATGGCTACAGGGTGACTGGAACGGCACACAGGAGGAAAATTCCCACAATGGATGTGATGAATGATGGATCATAAGGATAAAGACCAGTACTTGATGATAGTCAGCAACAATGAGCAAAACAATTCGCACTCAATGATTCCAGAGTTTCAAAACATTGCAGACCCGGGGAGGAAAAGATAAGATGGACATAGCGTAATACTGTTTAAAAGTTTTACTTGATTGAAAGAAGTAAAAATTACACTCACATATCGACAGATGTAACAAGCATAAAAATCATAAGCAGTGGGGTCAGCGGGTCCCGACGCGTTTCGATCAATCGATCGTCATCTGGGGTACTGAATACAAAAGTACAAAAACATCTGGTTTGACGGTTTGAGTGTTATGTGTTATGTGTTATGTGTTAAAACATCACATCCAACATCTATGACATCAAACATCAAAACATCTAAATCAATATGAATTAGTTGACATTGAAGAAAAGGGTTATAGTGTATCTACCACTCGATTTATTGCACAAAGCATTAGCACCAGAAGAAAAAAGTTGGGAACCTTTCTATGATGAGTCCACTGCCTGGGCACAAATGCTAAACCTATTCTTCAACATCCATCACATCCAACTTGTTAGGTAAGATGGCGCCCAGCCCTACACATGCTGACCCCACGAAACTGCAGGAAGCTTTGAACCATCACAGCCCTACTGGGACCTCACAAGCCATACACTACTTGCCCAGGTCAGAGATATTATTCAGAAAGAACTGGCAACAACATCCAAAACCATGATGACAGAATTATGTCATGACATGCAACAAATAGGCCATCGTATAGCCTCTCTAGAGTGACGTGTAGATTACACTACCATAGTAATAAACAGCCATGAAAAATAATTGACACATGTTTTACATGAAATGTCATAGCTTAAAAAGCAGCTTGAGAATTAAGAAATCAGAGCTTGCTGCTGCAATCTTCATATCTGTGGACTCCTGGAAAGTATTGGAGATCTCCAAGGCTCAACCCTCCCCCTTTTCCAAGAATTGGCCCCACATTTAAGGATCAACAGACTAAAAATGTATCAAGTCTAATAATCAACCAGGTGACATTATTCTTAAACTTAATTTTTTTGTAAACAAGGACACCTTCTTTGCACTGTACAAGAGTCTCATTGTTTGTCCTTTCAGGGCCACTATTATAGCCTGTATGCTGACTTAGCCCGATCCACTATTTTAAAATGACAGGCTCTCTGTTCTTACCTTACTACTCTTCAAGTAGCAGAAATTAAAAATTATTGGGGCTTTCCCTTCAAACTTTTTTTTCCTCATGAAGGCACTTTTTTCCAACTACGTACTCCTGAGAAAGTTCATACCTTTTTCCAACAACTAAATCTTCAGTCACCTTCAAATATAACTAATGTGCAAAGCCCAGATCAGATGTCTTCAAACCTCCAAACTTTAAAACAACCTCAAAACACCCTTAATTCACAACAGTTTGTGGATAGACCATTCTCTTACATGTTGTTCTCTCACATACAAGCTTTGCAACATCTGAACTTACAGATATTTCAGCTAAAATGCCTTAAAAAAGTATTCATACCCCTTTTTTTACAAATAAATATCTGAAAAGTGTGGCGTGCATTTGTATTCAACCCCCTTTACTCGGATACCCCTAACTAAAATCTAGTGCAACCAATTGCCTTCAGAAGTCACCTAATTAGTAAATAGAGTCCACTTATGTGTAATTTAATCTCAGTATAAATACAGCTGTTCTGGGAAGCCCTCATAGGTTTGTTAGAGAACCTTAGTGACCAGGGAAGCTGGTCAAAGTTGATGGGAAGATGAATGGAGCCAAAGACAGGGCAATTTTAGAACAAACCTCACATTTACATATTTGTGCTAAATGTATTAATCATTGTGGTCTATATTATAATCATTAATTTGAATGTATATATAGTTGTTTTTTAAATACATTTTTTTATTTAATTTGTGTATAATTGTATTCTCGCAGTGGCATTTGCTGCTGCTTAAAGTATTCCCAGTAAATTTCCGGCTGCAGCACTGTCAATGTTATGCATCCGGCTGGGGTCAACCATGTTGTGTTCTCTTTTGCATCTTTGCGATGATGCACATCCGGTGGTGATGACCCCCGGCTGTGTGTGTTTAATGGCATGTGCGCCCTTCCTGCTACACTTCTGAAGGTGGCTTTTTAGGCTGAAATACATTAAGTGACACAGCTAGGACGCCAGCATGCCTCATCCGTGGTTCATTATTGATTCATATATGCTTTATTTCATCTCATGTTTGTGGGTACCCCTTTTTTATCCGTGAATTGAGGTTTTCTTGACAGGATTCATTATGTGCCTCCTCATTTTCCTTCTATGGTAACTATCGCTCTTGCTGCTTGCAACTGAAGTTGAGGCTGTACATTGGTGATTTATTGGAAACTACAGAGGATCCTTATACCTTGTAAGCTCCCAGTTTGGATTGTGGTTCCCGACCGATGATGTTACCTGCCTAAGCATTTGGATGAGACATATACCATATGCTTGCTTTTTATCTGTTTTTGGTAAACAGTGGTGTGTGTTTATTATACACTGAAGGTGGTGAGAGGTTCTTAATTTCCACATTCACCTGTATCCACCATCTCTTCCTCTGTCTCTTACCCCTAGCGCTACATATGGACTTTAATATTTTTTAATAAACTGCAATGAATGTATTTTTTGCCAGCTGCTTTTATTTGTTGTTCAATACTCATGATACATTCTAGCACGGATATTTTGTCTTGTTTTATTTAGAAGACCTGTTAGAGTCTGCAAAAGACTTGAGACTGGGGTGGAGGTTCATCTTCCAGCAGGACAACAACCCTAAACATACAGCCAGAGCTACAATGGAATGATTTAGATCAAAGCATATTCATGTGCTAGAATGGCCCAGTCAAAGTCCAGACCTAAATCCAATTGAGAATCTTTGGCAAATTTGAAAATTGCTGTTTACAGATGCTCTTCTTCCAATCTGACAGAGATTGAGCTATGTTGCACAGAAGAATGGGAAAAAATGTCACTCTCTAGATGTGCAAAGCTGGTAGAGACAGACTCAAAAAGACTTGCAGCTGTAATTGCAGTGAAAGGTGGTTCTACAATGTATTGACTCAGGGGGGCTGAATACAAATGCACGCCACACTTTTCACATATTTATTTGTAAAAAATATAGAATACCATTTATCATTTTCCTTCCACTTCACACTTATGTGTCACTTGGTGTTGGTCTATCACATAAAATCCCCGTTTTTGGTTGTAACATGATAAAATGTGGAGAATTTCAAGGAATACTTTTTTAAGGCACTGTAGCTGAAAAGGATTAATTTACATGGTCCACTCTTTAGGGACGTTTTCATCTTTCCTGTTTTATTGGGGTGCTAAAGATTAACAAATATATACAATATATATATATATATATATATATATATATATATATATATATATATATATATATATATATATATATTTTTTTTTTACCCCTTCCCTGCCCTAACTCCCCCACCCCCCCTTTTTATGTAAAAAGGTTTTATTTAACAATATAGTATTCTTATTGTTTCTAAAACTTCCTCTGAGCTTTTAAATGGTTTGTCTGTTATGCATATGGGCTTAATACTAGTAATCATCCAAATGCAAGAATAACCACCCAATTTTTAAATTATAAGCCTATACCTTCATTGTCAACTTTGCTAGTATGAGGAAAGATATATTTAAATATATTTAAGCTACTTGAATCTAATTATTATACTACATGAAATCTCAGAACTGGTTGTTTCGAAAGATAAAAATTGTATTTTCATTGTTTTTTTTTTTTATATTACTTATACTTTTTACAAGTGTTACACAATATTTAGAAGTGTAACCACAATATTTCTAAATGATACCAGCTTTTGACCAACCTCTCTAATATAATGAAATAAATAAAAATTTGCTGCGCTTCGAAGTTCTCGTACAAATGATGATAATAAAATAACAGCAGCCAGCGCAATATTAAAGTAGGATCAATAAACAGCATATATAATTAAGGTGCTTTAAAAAATCAAGTCCACAGAAGCTCAATCCAGGAACAGATATCCATGCACCATATAAATGTAGCAGCAGACCAGATAATGTGTGTAGTAAACCCACTCCAGCAGTATTCACCACATATATAACATCCTTTTCTCAAGCCGCTCCGGTCCGGTCTCCAGCAGCGGAAGCTGTGTGCAGGAGACAGCCGACAATGGCTGGGAAATACGGAAATATTCTGCAGAAGGGTTTACAAAAGTCTCCAGATCAAAAATACAACATTGATATGTTAATTAACCATAAATAACACAAGAGCAGGCAAGTGGTAAGTGCACATTGATAAAACCAATATATAGGCTACATAATACAGGAAAGAAATGTCAGAAGATGTGTTATTTAGTATCAATAAAGCAGTTAGTATCCCAATCGACATTTAACCCATAGGGGGCGTATGTCTTGAGCTCATTGACCCATTTCATATCCGATTTTGAAATTTCCCTTGTTTTATTACATCCACTTTTAAATTAAAATAGTACAAAGCTACAGTAAGCAAAGTAATGGAAAGATTATAGTAATAACAATAATTATAAAAAATTATAAAAAATTAGGATCACAGTGCTCGATAGACCAAAATATATATAAATTAATCCATTATCAGTGGATAATTCAAATCAATGCAAACAATGAATAGTCCATGCAAAAAACAGTATAAATAATAAAAGTGAAATAGTGATGAAAAAACAAAGATGCAGCCTCCCATTAAGAGCTGCAACATTTCACAGAGTGCTTCTTACTCCCAACTAGTGCTCAGACAGCTCAGACAAGTGCTCCATTTCTCATTAGTGCTCAAAGATCATTTAACAGATCACCTCCAAGTGCTCCCCACTACAGGAATAATCTCACCTGAGGGAGTGTGAGCTCTACAATTAAGTAAAATCAATACAAGCCTTTCAGCCTCCCAGGCTTTGAAATTCCTTGCTGTTGTCCTCTCAGATATTGATCATGGTGATTCGTAGTATCCCAAGTGTATATATAAAGAAAAACAACTAATAGTGCTTATATCCTCCAAAAGACTTTATTAAATAAGTACAGGTTACTCACATTGCTCAGGTGCTTCCAGCACACCAGGCTCTGACAAGCATTAAAATCTGTGTTTTGAACACACCGCTCACAGACAACCATCCGACTCACAGCTCCATGCTGCATGCAGATGTCATCACAGTCCTGGCCCCTCCCCTTTCCCTGGTTTAATCACATACCCTCCAGTTTGGGTCAAGCTTCTCAATACCAATTGAGTATTGAGAAGCTTGAACCACACTGGAGGGGATGTAAAAAAATCTGGGAAATTTCAAAAATGGAGTTGAAATGGGTCTAGATATACACCCCCTATGGGTTAAATGTCAATTGGGATACTAACTGTTTTATCGATACTAAATAACACATTTTCAGACCTTTCTTTCATCATACTATTTTTATGTTTATATATTTTTCCTCCTTTTTATCTACTCAATTTTTTAGTAATATAGTATCATCATATAGGATCCTGTATTATGCTGACTATATATTGATTTAACCAATGTGCACTTACCACTTGTCTGCACTTGTATTATATATGGATTTATTACCATATCTATCCTGGATTCCCGATGGGAAAAGGTCCAGTGGAAATCCAGAGGGGAAAACCGAGAACCTGCTCTCTACCTTTCCCCCGTACAGACGATCGGTTTTCCCGTCGGAAAAACTCAGATGAGAGCTTTTCCTCTGGAATCCCGACCTTGTTTATGCTCCACCTGAGTTTTTGCTACATGCGGCCGTGTTTTCTGACGAAAAAAAGTCAGTCGGGAATCCTGGCGGGATAAAAGAGAGCTGGTTCTCTTTTTTTTCTCCGGCGGGTTTGGCAGTTTTCCCATCGTAAAAACTGCAAGGGAGCATACACACAGCTGGAATTCCTGGCCATAAGCTCTCCTCGCAGTTTTCCCGTCGGAAAACCTGATTGTGTGTACGGGGCATGAGAAGTATTTTTTATCTGGAGACTTTTGTGAACCCTTCTGCAGGATAAAAACATACTTTTTTGGTACTTTTCTACTTATATGGGGGGTTTTTGATATCACTGGCCCACTATCGAACAATTCTTTAGTTTGTCCATTCATTTCACTTCACAGTTATTTTATTAATACTGCCTGTTTTGTTTTGTTTATGTTACTGGCATCCCCTTTCTAAATATGGCTACAGACCCTTCAATATGGCTGCATAATCACTTCTGGCCCTCAGCAATTATGGCGGCTGATCTATTTCTGGCTCTACCTGTAACAATAAACTTACTACACTATGAGATTCCATCTGTGCTCCTGATGGGCTTATTTATTCTCAGTGGCACTCTGGCCAGAGTTACCTGCTGGAGTGATTCACTGCATTATCTCCAGAGGGATTTCCATATGTGTTTAAGGCATCTATGCTGCTGTAACAGCAGCCATTAATTCTGATGAGTTTGCAATTCACTCAATAGTGGTGGTTTAATCGTTCGGACACCACTGCTATACACCTCTTCTTCACTGGAATGGTGGCGTTATACAGTCCTGATCAAAAGTTTAATACAACTTGAAAAATGGCAAAAAATCATATTTTACATTGTTGGATCTTAACAAGGTTCCAAGTGGAGCTTCAACATGCAACATGAAGAAATGAGAGTGAGACAAAACATTTTTTGAGCATTCAATTAATTGAAAATAACGAATAAACTGAAACAGGCTGTTTTTCGGTTGATCAAAAGTTTAGGACCACACCTCAAAAAAAAAATGAAACCCCCCCAAAACAGAAATCCAACTTCCAAAACATGAACTCAGTAATGAGTAGCTCCGCCGTTATTGTTGATCACTTCACAAATTTGTTTTGGCATGCTTGATGCAAGCGTTTCCATGAGGTGAGTGGGAACATTTCTCCAAGTGGTAAAGACAGTCGCACGAAGTCCATCTACTGTCTGGAACTGTTGTCCATTTTGGTAAACTTCCCTTGCCATCCATCCCCAAAGGTTCTCAATTGGATTTAGATCAGGGGAACACGCAGGATGGGCCAAAAGAGTGATGTTATTCTCCTGGAAGGAGTCCCTTGTCCTGCAGGCATTGTGTACTGTAGCGTTGTCCTGTTGAAAAACTCAGTTGTTACCTCACAGACGAGGCCCCTTAGTCATGAGGAATGCTCTCTGCAACATCTGGACATAGCCAGCGGCCTTTTGACGCCCCTGCACTTCCTGAAGCTCCATTGTTCCACTGAAGGAAAAAGCACCCCACACCATTATGGCGCCCCCTCCACTGTGGCGCGTAGAAAACATCTCAGGTGGGATCTGCTTGTCATGCCAGTAACGTTGGAAACCATCAGGACCATCAAGGTTAAATTTTTTCTCATCAGTAAAAAAAAAAAATTTGAATGTCCCATGCTTGGTGCTCTCTTGCAAAGTCCAAACGAGCAGTTCTGTGGCGTTTAAGGAGACAATGTTTTTGAAGACGTTTTTGTTTTTGAAGCCCTTAAGTCTCAGATGCCGTCTGATGGTTATGGGGCTGCAGTCAGCACCAGTAAGGGCCTTAATTTGGGTCGAGGATTGTCCAGTGTCTTGATGAGAGACCATGCTTATGCAGTTCAGCAACCCGACCACGTTCAAAAAGTAAGAGTTTTTTTGCCTTTGCCATCACAAGGTGTGACTACCTGACAGAAAATGACAATGAATCCACATATTTGCACAAATTTGGCCTTTTAAAGGTATGTGGTCCTAAACTTTTGATTAGCTGAAAAACAGCCTGTTTCAGTTTATTCGTTATTTTCAATTAATTGAATGCTCAAAAAAATTTTTGTCTCACTCTCATTTCTTCTTGTTGCATGTTGAAGCTCTACTTGGAACCTTGTTAAGATCCAACAATGTAAAATATGATTTTTTTACATTTTTCAAGTGGTCTTAAACTTTTGATCAGGACTGTAATTGTATATTTTTCTTCATTCATTTGGACAATTTTTTTGTGATACATTTATCTATTTTTTGGACTATTATTTTTTTATGACTGTAACTGTCACTAGACACTACAATTATTATTTGTGATGCTTTATGTGATCTAGGTTTCACTTATTTCTATTTGATTACCTATTATCATTTTTGAAATTTAATGGCTAAATTCTTACACAAAGGCAGAAAGCTTTGAATTCTGACTTATTAGATTGTTGTTTTAAGGTTTCAAAATACAGAAAATGGTCCATATCGTTCAGTAATTTATACTAAATAGTCCTAAGGGCTAATTTTTTATGGATAATGTATGAAATGCACTATATATACTTTCACTGAGAACCAGCAAATTGTATAAAAAAGGTACTTTTATGTGGATTCTGACTCTCTGATTGCCTTGAAAACATGCACGCTGATTTAAAAGATCTTTTAAGAATTAAAAATTCATGAAACCCATAAATTGCAGTTCTCAGTGGATCAAGAAATTTGGCACACTCATATTCATTAAAATAAAAAAAATTGTGATTCACAAGTTAGTAGTTTATCCCTTTCATGCCTAAACCATTTGTTGCTTACAAGTTAAACTTTTTTGCTCGAAAATTAATTAGAATTCTCAAACATTATATATTTTATATTTTACAATAAATTGTGTTAATTGCAATATTTTATGTCACACACTATTTAACGATTACCAGGTTAAATACGTGACGATACCTCACGTGTGATTTGAGCACCGTTTACATATGCGGGCGCGACTTCCGCATGCGGTTTATTTGCTGCACAAGCTCGCGAGGACAGGGTCACTTATTTATTTTATTTATTATTTTTTATTTACATTGTCACTTAAAAAAAATATTCTGAACACTTTTATTGTGTCACAAGGAATGTAAACATGTCTTGTGACAGTAATAGGTGGTGACAGGTACTCTTTGGCCCCATACACACGATAGAATCCTTTCGCTGAAAAATCCCAGCAAATGGGTTTCAGCGGATAGATCCTATGGTGTGTACACTCCAGCGGATCTGTTTCCGCGGATATTTCTCCCCTGGGATGGATTCCAGCAGATCGAATATTTGCTGACATGCCAAACAAATCTATCTGCTGGAATCCATCCCAACGGATGGATCCGCTGGTCTGTATAGACTCACCGGATCCATCCGTCCGAAGGGATCCCCCGCATGCGTCGTAATGATTCGACGCATGCGTGGAATTCCTTATATGACAGCGTCGCGCACGTCGCCGCGTCATAATCGCGGCGACGGCGCGACACGTCATCGCGAGAGGATTTCGGCGCGGATTTCAATGCGATGGTGAGTACACTCCATCGCATTAAAATCTGCTGAAATCCTCGAGAGGATTTATCCGCGGAAACGGTCCGCTGGACCGTATCAGCGGATAAATCCTCCCGTGTGTATGGGGCCTTAGTGGAGGGACCCCAAATCCTTCCTTTGCACTTCAAGGTATTTAGATCGGCAAAAATGGCGATTCTGAATAGCCTATTTTGTATGGAATAATGTTTTGATGTATCTATAATCTCTTTGAAATAACTACAAAAGTATTGTTTAATGATAATTTTACCACCGGATGGTTTTGCCATATACCATACAAGTAAATAATTTCAGTAACTTATTCCATATAGACACAGAAGCGTAATTATGAAATTTGCTAAATCCTTCTATAAGGCTCATGTTAAGACCGGAATGGCCACTTCTGCTGTGTGATGTACCTATAGTATCCATGTTTTGAAGGACACTTTATGCTCATGTGCTGATATTTGGGTTCCCCCAGGAACTTAAGTACCAGATCATCAGTTGTTAACATGAAGACTGTACCCAAGGAAGAATGAGCTAGGAAATGTGGAACAGGTGAGGGTAGTAGCCAATTTTTAGACTAAATGAAGATCATGTCCAGCTAGGTAGAGTCAGTAGAAGAAAATACGTGTCATGGACTTGGCCGACCACTAGGTGGCGCTAATCGCGCATCAGCACGCAATAGCGCATCAGCGCGCACGGGAGCGCGCGTTCGCGGCACGTCAGCACGCACGGGTGTGCGCAATAGTGGCAACGGCACTCACGGGCACGCGCAATAGCGGCAGCGGCGCATGGGCATGTGATGACGCCATTTTGGCGCCAGTCAGGCTATTTAATGGGGCTCATCCCATAGCCTCTTGCTGCTCAGTCAACAGCATTCCTGTTACCCTACCCGACATCTGTTACCTGATTGTCTCCTGCACCTGTGAACCCGGCTTACCTTTGACCCTTCTGATCTCCGCCTGCCCTGTCCTCCGGCTTGTCTGACTCCGCTCCTGCCTCCTCCTTCCAACAGTTTGCTGCTCGCCTGTTACCGACCCGGCTTGAACCACAACTCCGCTTCTGCCTCCTCTCTGTACCTGATTCGCCCGCCTGTGTTTGACCCGGCCTGCCTGACTCCGCCAGCATCTGTACTACAGAACACCTCCCTCCTGCTGCCTGTTCCAGCCGTCTGCACCAAGCTCCTGTTGTCTGCTTTCTGACCTTCCAGCATCTCCGCAGTTCCTGCACAGCATCCCCGGAGTCTTCAGGAAACCACCGCAGACCTGCACAGCACCATATTAGGCGCTTGTGCGACTCTGAACTCTAGCGCGCCCTGTCTGCTCTACCAGGGGTTCCAGAGTCAGAGGAGCAAGAGTTGCCGCTCCCTGCATGTCAGGCTCTGCTCTGTACCAGGTACGTGACAGTACTGAGCAGCCATGTCTGAGCCTGCGCAGGGAGTGGATCCCATGACGGAACTTTGTCGCCACCTGGATGGCCTTACCCAAGCAGTCAGAGCCCTGCAGGAAGGCTATACCCGACTTGAAAATCGTGTCCAAGAACTGTCTACCCCATCCACTTCTTCTTCTTCTGGCGCATTCGCTTCACATTCAGTTATTATGCTGCCTCCTGAGCCCAAGGTGCCCATGCCTGAAAGATTTGCAGGGGAACGAAGCAAGTTTAGAGCGTTCCGGAATGCTTGTGAGCTCTACTTTGGACTTCAGTCACGGACTTTCTCATTAGAAGCCACCAAAGTTGGCTTTGTTATTTCCCTCCTTTCGGGTGAACCGCAGGCGTGGGCCCATCGTCTGATGGAGCAAAAGGACTTATCTCTTGATCGGTTGGACACGTTCTTTCAGGCTATGTCCTTGCTGTATGAAGACCCCCATCAGGCCGCTACTGCGGAAGCTGCTTTGCATACCCTCCTGCAAGGCCGCAGACCCGCAGAGGATTATGTAGCTGAGTTCAGAAGGTGGAGTGCGGACACTAACTGGAACAATGCGGCCCTTTGCTATCAGTTTTGCTTGGGTCTCTCAGAAACTCTCAAGGATGAACTTGCACGAGTAGGGGTCCCTGACACCTTGGAGGCCCTTATCAATTTAACCATCCAGATTGACAGACGCTTGAGAGAACGCAGGACTGAACGTGCCACCGGTCTGAATCGTCCAGCATGGATGTTGCCTCGGGTACCCGCCTACCCTAACCCGATTCCTCCAACCCCGATCACTACCTCTAGAGACATTCCAGAACCCATGCAGCTGGGCCTGATCCGCCCTTCCCTCACTTCTGAAGAACGACTTCGACGCCGGACCAACAACCTTTGCCTCTACTGCGGAGAGCCCGGCCACTATGTAAGAACCTGCCCAGCAAAATTCCATAAGTGCACCTTCATGTCATCTGTCCCCTCTGTTCCCTATAATCCTGGGCATACCCTGGCTCCAGGCTCACAAACCCCAGATAAATTGGACTACCGGTGAGATTTGCTTCTGTTCCACTTACTGCCAACAACACTGCTTGCAGGCGATTTCATCTTCCCCCTCTTTGCTCTGCATGGACTCCGACGTTGAAATCCGCCAATCCGTCCCCGAGGTTTACCATGAGTTCCTGGACGTTTTTAGCAAAAAGGGGGCTGACAACCTTCCCCCTCATCGGCCATACGATTGCCCGATTGAGCTCCTCCCTGGGGCCGAAATTCCCTTCGGAAGAATTTTCCCCTTAACTGAGCTGGAACTCGAAAATCTAAAGACCTATATCGACGATAACCTCGAGAAGGGGTTTATCCGCCCTTCCACCTCGCCAGCAGGAGCAGGAATCTTTTTCGTCAAGAAGAAGGACCATTCTCTCCGCCCCTGCGTGGATTACCGCAAACTTAACAAGGTGACAATAAAGAATCGATACCCCCTTCCGCTGGTGCCGGAACTGTTCCAAAGACTGGGAGCAGTGGTCATCTTCACAAAGCTGGGCTTGCGGGGGGCCTATAACTTGGTACGAATACGGGACGGCGACGAATGGAAAACTGCCTTCCGCACCCGCTTCGCCCATTATGAGTACTTGGTGATGCCCTTCGGGCTCTGCAACGCGCCTGCCACATTCCAGCACTTTGTGAATGACGTCTTTAAGGACTACCTTGACCTCTTTGTCGTAGTCTACCTTGACGACATCCTCATCTTTTCCCCTTCTGTTGCCAAACACCGGGAACACGTCAAAAGTGTGCTTAAGCGACTCCGAATACACGGCTTATATGCCAAGCCTGAAAAATGTGAATTTGAATGTGAAAGCATACAGTTCCTGGGACTAGTTATTTCAGTAAACGGCATTGAGATGGACCCACAGAAGGTTTCGGCAATCCTTGATTGGCCTGCGCCCACAGATAAGAAGGGCATCCAACGCTTTATCGGGTTTGCCAATTTCTACAGAAAGTTCATTAGGGGGTTTTCCAACATCATCGTCCCCATAACCAGCCTAACCAAACAAACTGTCCGGTTCCGTTGGTCCGCTGAAGCCCAAGGAGCTTTTGAGGCTTTAAAGAAGCTGTTTACGTCTGCACCGGTCCTTAGACACCCAGATACCAGCCTGCCCTACATCTTGGAGGTGGACGCTTCGGAGACGGCAGTTGGGGCAGTGCTGTCCCAAAGACAGGGGCCAAAGGCCCTTCTTCACCCGGTTGCTTTTTTTCCCCGTAAACTATCAGATGCGGAAAGGAACTATGACGTGGGTGACCGAGAACTTTTAGCGATCAAGGCAGCGCTGGAGGAGTGGCGGTACTTATTGGAAGGCGCAGCCCACCCAATTTTGATCTACACAGATCACAAGAACTTAGAATACCTGAGAGTAGCCAAGAGACTAAGACCACGTCAGGCCAGGTGGGCGCTTTTTTTTACCAGGTTCACCTTCCATATAACGTACAGGCCAGGGTCGAAGAACACCAAGTCTGATGCTCTTTCCCGGATGCACTGCAATTCTGAAACCCCTGCTCCTCCGGATACCATACTTTCTGCTGGAAATTTTCTGTTACTACAAGATGACCTACTGTCCCGGATTAAACAGGCCTCTGCAGGAATGGCCTTCCCTTCGGATACAAATTTGCAACTCAGAGATGGCTTGTTGTGGCATGAAGACAGGATCTTTGTGCCAGAAGAGTCACGGGTCAGTGTCTTGGGTCTCTGTCACGATCATGAGCTGGCCGGCCATTTTGGAGTACAGAAGACCTCGGAACTCTTGCAGCGCACGTTTTGGTGGCCCCAGCTTATGAAAGACTGTAAGACTTATGTGGAGTCGTGCACCACGTGCAACCCGAAGTAAAGGGAGCAAATCCAGAGCCTGGGGACTGTTGAAGCCTTTGCCCGTACCAGAGAGACCATGGAGAATGATCTCCATGGATTTTATTGTCGAGCTCCCTCCTTCTGAGGGTTTCACCACCATTTTTGTAACAGTGGACAGACTGTCCAAAATGGCACACTTTCTGCCCATGAAGGGTACACCCTCTGCTCCTGAAACTGCCAAAGTCTTTATTAAGGAAATCGTGCGGTTACACGGCATTCCCGTGAACATCGTATCAGATCGTGGAGTACAATTCACTTCCAGGTTCTGGAGAGCGCTCTGCGAATCCCTCAAGATTGAGCTGTCATTCTCATCTGCTTATCACCCGCAGTCAAATGGCCAAACTGAGAGGACAAACCAAACTTTAGAACAGTACCTACGCTGTTTCTCTTCATTCTCTCAGGAAGATTGGGTCTCTCTATTACCACTAGATGAATTCGCATATAATAATTCAATTCACTCTGCTACCAAACAATCCCCTTTCTTTGCAAATTATGGCTACCACCCGCTATTCTTGTCCAACAGTGTCCCGGAATGTACGGTGCCCGCTGTCCAAGAGACATTAGACTTCTTCAGCACTAACAACAGGCTACTCCAAGAAACTATGGCAAAGACTCAGGAGCATAATAAGGAGGTGTTTGATAAGAGGCGGAGAGGAGAACTCAGTCTGGAACCCGGAGACCTGGTATGGTTATCTACTGTTAACCTGAGACTTGCCTGTCCGTCCAAAAAACTGGGGCCTAAGTTTATGGGGCCGTTTCCAATCAAGAGGAAGATCAATAGTGTGGCCTACGAACTTGAATTGCCAGATTCTTTTCGCATCCATCCGGTCTTTCATGTCACGCTCCTGAAGCCTGACGTCGCTAACCCCTTTCCGGGGCGAAGCACTGATCCACCCGAACCGGTCTTGGTTGACGGCGAGGAGGAATTCGAGATTGAGTCTATCCTTGATTGCAGGAAGAGGTGCAATCAGGTTCAGTTCCTGGTGAAATGGAAGGGCTACGGCCCTGAGGAAAACTCCTGGGAACCCGAACGCAACATCCACGCTAAAAGATTGATTCGGTCCTTCAAGAACGCTCACCCACTTAAGATGTCTTAATTGGGCACCCGGAGGCTGCCCATTGTAGGGGGGCAATGTCATGGACTTGGCCGACCACTAGGTGGTGCTAATCGCGCATCAGCACGCAATAGCGGCAATAGCGCATCAGCGGGAGCGCGCGTTCGCGGCACGTCGGCGCGCACGGGTGCGCGCAATAGCGGCAACGGCACTCACGGGCACGCGCAATAGCGGCATCGGCGCGCGGGCATGTGATAACGCCATTTTGGCGCCAGTCAGGCTATTTAATGGGGCTCATCCCATAGCCTCTTGCTGCTCAGTCAACAGCGTTCCTGTTACCCTACCCGACTTCTGTTACCTGATTGTCTCCTGCACCTGTGAACCCGGCTTATCTTTGACCCTTCTGATCTCCGCCTGCCCTGACCTCCGGCTTGTCTGACTCCGCTCCTGCCTCCTCCTTCCAACGGTTTGCTGCCCGCCTGTTACCGACCCGACTTGAACCACGACTCCGCTTCTGCCTCCTCTCTGTACCTGATCCGCCCGCCTGTGTTTGACCCGGCCTGCCTGACTCCGCCAGCATCTGTACTACAGTACACCTCCCTCCTGCTGCCTGTTCCAGCCGTCTGCACCAAGCTCCTGTTGTCTGCTGTCTGACCTTCCAGCATCTCCGCAGTTCCTGCACAGCATCCCCGGAGTCTTCAGGAAACCACAGCAGACCTGCACAGCACCATATTAGGTGCTTGTGCGACTCTGAACTCTAGCGCTCCCTGTCTGCTCTACCAGGGGTTCCAGAGTCAGAGGAGCAAGAGTTGCCGCTCCCTGCACGTCAGGCTCTGCTCTGTACCAGGTACGTGACAATACCGCTCTAAAAACTGCTGATCCCTCTGCTATGCTTCTGTCCCACTGAACCAAAAAGGGTGCTGGCTGTGCACAGGTGCATTAGATGGAGAAAATTCCTGGACTGCCGCACTCCTTGAAACAATGTCTTTATTCAGCAAAGAAAATTCAAAAATACAAAACAACCAAAAACAGTGCAGTCAAAAAGGAGAGGTGGACAAAAGGAAAAGGGGTGGCTGACATGTTTCACATCTTTCGATGCTTAGTCTTAGCTATGACTAAGCATCGAAAGATGTGAAACATGTGAGCCACCCCTTTTCCTTTTGTCCACCTCTCCTTTTTGACTGCACTGTTTTTGGTTGTTTTGTATTTTTGAATTTTTTTTGCTGAATAAAGACATTGTTTCAAGGAGTGCGGCAGTCCAGGAATTTTCTCCATCTAATGCAGGTAGAGTCAGTGCCAAAGGATGAGACAAATGCATAGCTGAGGTGCCTGGGGTAACCAGAGCCAAAATACACAGTTGTGGCCTATAGACACATGGGAATGCATGTCTATGCCACTACAGATGGACAGGGTGCCTGATCCTATAAAATAAATATATGCATCAAGCTTGAAAAAGCAGAAGAGAGGTCTGCAGTTTGAGAGGACCCAGCAGAGGAAGTCAAATAGCATTGGGACCTAGGAAGTGGAAATCCAAGCAGAGGGTGCTGATTGGAAAATATACACAGAATAGTCCTTGACACCTTCCCTCTTCAGGTATGATCCAGTTTGCATGTACAGTTCTGGCTATGTACAAAGAAAAACATTTTAAATGGTTAAGAAAACAGCAGCAGAGGTTGTTAACAGGAAAGTATCAAGGCAGTCTAGTTTTTTGCATTTAATCAGATGAGTGTTATTAGTGCCACAACTGTCAGTTAACCTAAGGACTTTAGTAGTGCATGTGAGTTTAAAATAATTTGTGCTTTATAATAAATAAAAAAGTTCAACAGCAAAGTTCCCACTTTACCTTTATTTACACCTCTGTAAATAGGGACATATAGTACTTTTGCACACGAATAGTTAATGCATTGCAGAACACTGACAGAAATACATTAGGGGAAAGCTTACAATGAATCCACTTTCCTTTTTATCTGGATTATAGCTAAACATAACCACACATGTTTAATTTGCCTGTTTTACTTTATTAGCTGACATGTGATTTTTTTTTATAATAAAATATCACAAAAAATATCCCTTGAATACCTAATGCAAATTGCAAGAAAACACCAAATCGTTTTATTGTGTTTTAGCCTTTTATCTTTATGACTTTTGTTTTAAATCAAAGTCTAATCTTTTTAAATCACCCTCACATTTGAAAGTAATCATCCCATCGATTTCTCATCAAGGGCTTGTATTAAACTATTTATTCCTGTCTGCATAGCATTATTTTACTCAGTAGATGTGATATATGTTACAGCTAGCTCTAAGTCAATGCAAATATGCACCCGGTTCCAGTACCTACAAGTTTTCTGTTTTTATTTAAAGATTGGCTTTCTTCAACCTCACTTGCGTTCCTCTGGGTATGCATGAGCAGCTGTGGAAAGCTGAAAGGCTAGCCAACAGATTTTTCAGCCCCCACAGATGTCAATTAGTGTCTCTTGGGCTTGTTTTGGAATCACTTGGGTGCCGGGACTTCCATGTGCTGACTTATTTGCAAAGCATGAGTTATTCACTAACTCCATTATATTAATTAGAAGATTATCAGCTCTCAGTGGTTAGCTTGTCTGCTGTAGGGAGGTTCATATGAGATGTTAATGCAAAACCAATTGAGAATGGATTCTATGACTGTATAAAACCTGCTATCTCCATTATTTCTCAAGCTGTGCATATGCTGTAAAAATCTGAATTGTTTAGCTTAGTTACAGGCTAAGGTAACCTAGATAGCAGGTCAGCACAGCTGCGCACAGAGATGACAACTAGCCAACTATTTATTGTTAGAGTGGGCCAGAGGTAGTGTGTCATGTAAACAGAAAAAAAAGTGTCATTACAGTACAAAAAATATAGTTATTTAAAGCAGTAGTAAACCGCGGCTTGCAAAAAAAAATCCCCTGCAAAGGCAGTGGAACAATGTGCTAGTATGCACTGCATGCTAGCACAATATGAAAAACTTACCTTAGAACAAAGCCCTCCAGCGGCTCACTGTCACCACTGATGGGGCTCTCATCTTCCCTCTGTCTTCTTTCAGGGTTCTGCAGGCTCTGGTTGTATGAGTGGCCGGGGCCACAATGACATCACTCCTGCGCATGTGCATGGGAGCTCTTGGCTGCTGTGCAGAGCTCTGAAGCTCCAGCAAGGTATGCTAGAGCTTCAGCGTGCATGCACTGGCGATGTCAGTGGCTGCATCCAGTGGGAATATCTCCTAAACACCACGTGATGACATCACTCCCGCGCATGTGTGTGGCAGCTCTTGGCTGCGGTGCAGAGTTTGGAAGCTCCGGCATGGTATGCCGGACCTTTAAAGCGCATGCACTGGCGACATCAGTGGCTGCATCCAGTGGGAATATCTCCTAAACACTGCATGTTTAGAAAATATTCAATGTACCTACAGGTAAGCCTTATTATAGGCTTACCCGTAGGTACAAAGCCCCAAAAAAATACTTTACTCCCACTTTAATTATTGTGAATGGTTTCTGCTCCAAAAAGTGTGGAATACTAGGTATATTCTACAAAGTACAACACATGTTAAACAAATTTTGACACACAATCACGATTTATAGAGTTTGTATTTTATTTTTAATGTAACAGGGTAATTCACACTTAGTTTTCTTGCAATATAAATGTTTTCGTTAATTTTAATATAGTATCATTTTAAAAAGCCAATTGGCATAACTGTTCATTTCATGTTTCAGGTTCATAAAATTAATTCTAAGTAAACTTAGAAATATTAAGTCTAGTCTGTACACTTGGTATGGTTTATAATCAGCTCATAACAATTGAAATCAATACTATGTTATACATTATGAGCAGTCACCAGTTCAATTAAAACATGCCCTAAAACTGGCTGCTGTCACCTAAAAGGTGGCAATGGCTAGTGGTCACAGTGGTAAATGTTACTAAGGCTCTGTGTATGAAGTGGCTGATAAAACCATATTAAAAATGTCTTTGCCATATTATATTTGGTACTGGTGATCACATTTGGGATAGAATAGAGCAGTTTCTGCAGTGGCTGCTTTACTAAATGAGTTGAGAATTTTCACACAGTAGTTACATAGTCAGTCTGGTTGAAAAAAGACCCAAGTCCATCCAGTTCAATAAATTGTGTAAATATTCATTTCAATAATCCCATCATGTGAAAAGCACATTCATGTGTACCTATTTCATCTGCACATGATTGGAAAATGAAGTGAATTTTTACACAATTTATTGCAAGAAGATTCTTAGGTCCTTTAGTAAATTAGCCAATCTGTGTATGGCTCTATTCAAGGTGACATGCTTATCTGCTGTACAAGTCTTTAAAGTTGAAGACTGGGCTTTTAGGAAAGTAAAGGAGGAGCCATGGCATTTAGCTGGAAGAACTAACCCACAGATTTTGGTAAAAATATTGAAAATCTGATCAATAGTAATCGTAGGAGCATGAGTGGGTTGCAGCATAGACCCCCTGTACCTACCGAGTCCAGCAATGGTTACTATTAACGTCAATACTGCTGTATGGCCTTGTATTGAGGTGATTATATCAGGATCATAGCTGCAGCTACAGTTATAATTCTGGTATGTTTTTTAGAGCCAGCGATTCTCTATCTGTATCCAAGTAGCTATACAGCCACTCAATCGCCTTTACAGATGGCAGAAGGGGGTTTACCCCTCTACCTCCACTGCTCATTGCCTTTACCAGGCTTTCCTGTCCCACCGGGAAGCCATGTTCCGATGTGTCTGGTCACATTGAGTGCACTGCACTTTGTGAGAGGAACTTCCGTTATCCCTCCTGTTTGTAAAATCAGAAATTAGAGGCGACAAGGATTTCATCACATTCCATTTTAGTTTGCTTGCTTACAAACTGTTAAGCCCCGTACACACGATCAGACCTTTGCCTGACCAAACTCACATCGGAATTCCGACGGAATTCCATCGGAGTAAAAGAGAACATGTTCTCTATCTAAACTCCGATTAATTTAGTCGGAATTACTCCGATAGGGTATACACGCGGTCAGAATTTCCGATGGAAAAAGTCAGTCTGACTTTTTCAATCGGAAATTCCAATCGTGTGTATGGAGCTTTACCTGCTTGAAAACCATCTGATCAAACTCACCTCAGTTTTATTAGATGCTTTGGAGGCCAGAGGAGAGAATCTGTCACAGCACCTGCTATCACAAGTGATGTTATTCATCCCTTGTGATAGAAATAAAGTTGATAAAAAAACTTAAAATAAATAATAATAATAAAATAAAATAAAAATATGTAAAGCACCCTTGTCCACCATCCCTTGTCAGGGATTCTAAGTAATTATCTAGAAAAAAAAAATGCAGATTTTTGCATGTATGTGAGAAATGTCATAATTGGCCTGGTTTTGAAGTGGTTAAAGTAAACAATGTCCTTATGATCTTTCATCTACTCCTCAAATCAAACAATATATTTAGAGAACGTAACAGGCTTTTAAACAAGAGTTGATTATGTAACTATTGTTTGCTTAGGTGCCAATTTCTTTTAATGCAGAAATATTCATGCCAACATCTTTCCACTCTAGGAATGTATCTTTGGTGCAATGGATCCTGGGCCTGGCACAGGAGAGTTTTCAAACAAGAAATTAGGTTTACATAAGCAAGCAATAGTTTAGGTTTGCAAAAAAACATTATTGCTTGGGTTACAGGGAAGAATTGATTGTGAGATGCCATAGGGTTTGGCATAGCTCTCTGCACTGCATTAAATCTACTTGCACCAATCCCTTGGCAATGAAAGCGTATGCATTATTTTTAACCATAATAACAAGATTCAATTTTAATAGACCAAATATAAACTAATAAGAATTGAAAAAAACATTGAGGCTCCTTTATTACCACAGTTTTGGTTGTTACATTAAAAGGTGAAACCATTAAATATATGAAGGTTTTAGAGGTTTTAATTTAATCATATGATGGAGGTCAATTTATAACTATGAATGAGGCACACCCTGTGTAGGATGTAAAAATAAGAAAATATTTTCAGGTCAATTACACTATTACAACGCACATTGGCCCGAATTGTTAATATATAGTCACACACATATATTATCATATATAAATACATACATATAAATAAGTGCAACTTATCACCCATGTGAGCTAGGAAACATTTTTCATGAATATATATATATATATATATATATATATATATATATATATATATATATATATATATATATATATATATATATATATATAATAACCCCATTTATTTTCCATAGATCCTTAATTCTCGATAAAGGAATTATTTACCTTACAAAAATCTTGCTAGATAATAAGAAATTTGCTGAAAATGTTGCATTCTGTGGTTAGTATACTTTAGGGTGAAAAAACATTTGTTAAAAGGAAAAATCCACTAGTGTAAAATATATATGAGTTAGGTAGAAAAATGTGTTGATTTTTATGTATGTATTTTTAATTTGTAATCTTTTTGCAGAAAGCATCCTAGTTATTTTTTAAGATGTACAAGTAAGTAACAAACAAAGTTTTATTATGATGTTGGTTTTAATCTTGCTGAAGGAACCTGGCTTTGACAAAACATCATATTCACCTTTAAGCAGCTCACGGGTTCAGATTTAGAGACTTTTGTTTTCCGAAGTACGCATCAAGAGCAAATATTCCTTTTTGTGGGAAAAGCAAAGTGGCCAACAACTCCCTGGTACGGGACTGGTTGTCATTTCAAGAGCAAGAAAGTATAATTTCCTGATATGCTAATACTATTTTTGACCACACTGGCCAGTTCTCTCCAAAAATATCACTTATTTTTTGTATCAGTGATGAAGTATAAAGGGTAGAGGTATATGCTATGTGCTAAGAATCATAATAATTACTCCCACCAGCAGAAGGACAATTCTTCTACTCCATTCCATCCTACCTTTACTAGTTGCCACTGTGAACCTTCTAGACAGGAAGTAGAAACTTGACTTGAACCAATCATTCACTTGTCTGCTAGCTAAACATTTGTGATTTTGTCACTGTCATAATTGTAAGTTGATGCCTCAGCTTTAACAAAACTTTTGAAATCTGTTCAGCCACAATGGCGAGTACCTAATTACATTTTTTTTGTCAGATTAAGGCTTTTTGTGCTATATGCACACATAAAAGGGAAAGTAGCATGCTTCTTGAAATTCTTATTGTGTTCTTATGTGCGAAAGACTTGTATCAGCTGCTATGGCAAGGGACAATTTATTCATCTTTCATGGCCCATTGGTCCAAATTAGTAAGCCATGGGAATGATGCACCATGGCAAGAAGGGGGTATGCCAAATTAAACTTAATCAGCCAAGGTACAAAAAGCCACTCAGTAGGCTCATTTTACAGTTAAAACATACATAGAACATAGTCCCTTGGGGGACTTGAAGGTGAATGTGATTGCCTTTTACTCCTTTGTGGGGTGGTTGATGCATGGGGATATCATTAATATGCTTGGATTGGTAATGTCTTGGATTATATATTCTATGGCCCGGATTCACATACAACGGCGCATAGTTATGCCGGCGTAGCGTATCGAATATACGCTACGCCGAAGTAGTGCAGAGCGGCGAGCACAGTATTCACAAAGCACTTGCTCCCAAATCTACGCTGGGTTCCCTCGGCGTAACTCGTCGTAAGTGGCAGTGGGCGTGAGCCATGCTAATGAGGTGTGACCCCATGTAAATGATGTACTGAGCGTCATAAAGATACAATTAATGTACGGCGCATGCGCCGTCCTGTGGACGCATCCCAGTGTGCATGCTCAGAATCACGTCGGAACGTACACCTAAGATACGTCGAATCACTGCCTACGACTTGAACGTAACCTACGCACATCACTATTCACGTACTACTACGTAAACAACGTAAAATACGACGGCTGTTACCTGGTCCATAACTTTGCATGAGTTGCGCCTCATAGATGGGGAATAACTTTACGTCGGGCGTACAACCTACGTAAACCGCGTATATTAATGTGCTGGGCGCAATTACATTCGTGAATCGGCGTATCTCAATCATTTGAATCTTCCAATCATAAATCAATGGGAGCGCCCCTTGCTGCCAGCGTAAATATGCACCCACGATACGACGGCATAGGAAAGTTACGTCAGTCGGAAGAAGACTATTTTCAGGCGTATCTAGTTCTGTGGGCACGGCGCACAGATACGACGGCGCACATTTACACTTATGTGGCGTATCTTGAGATACATTGGCGTAGGTGCTACGTGAATCCGGGCCTATGTCTATAAGTTTTTTTGACATTTCTATAATATTTGTTTTTTAAGAACCCTTTTGCTGTACCGTCTGTGGGTGCTGTAACATTGTATTGCTTGTTTATTGTTGTCATGGTTGTGACTATTGTTTGTATGTTAAATGTTTACAAATGCAATAAAATGCAATAAATGACATTATGGGGGTGATTTACTAAAACTGCAGAGTGCAAAATCAGCTTCCAGCATTGTGTTGTCAAAACTTAAAGTGGTTGTAAACCCCACTTTATGACTTTTACCTACAGGTAAGCCTATAATAAGGCTTACCTGTAGGTATAAAGAATATCTCCTAAACCTGTACGGTTTAGGAGATTTTCCCCCCGCAATGCTCCGCTGATTGCAACGGCGCATGCGCAGCGGGGATCCTCGGCTAAAGGACCCTCAGCTGCCGGACCTTGCCGAATTGAAGTCATCGCCGCTCCAGCCAATCACAGCGCTGGAGTGGCGATACCCGGAAGACACGCCGAGTCAAGATGACATCTCGCTCTGCATGGACCAGGTAAGTTCCTCTCACCTCGTTCCGAGGTAAGTATTTCATAATGAGCTAATATGCGGTGCATACTAGCTCATTATGGCTTTTGCCTTTCAGGTGAAAAAAAAAATCGTGGGTTTAATTACAACCACTTAAATTAAACAAGCTGAAGTTAGAATCTGACTACTAGTTAGCATGCAGAACTGCACCAGATTTTGCACTCTCCAGTTTTAGTAAATCAAACCCTATGTCTAAAAAAATTATGCTGGAGATTGAAACATTTTCTAAAGAGGACCTATAGCATTTGTATTCATTTTTATGCACGTAAGAAACATCAGCTATATAAAAAAAACAAAAGTGTGTTATTAAAAACAATACATACAGCATATGATGATGAAAACACTCACAATATGCCTGATACAATATCAACTTTGCCAAGGCTAGTAGTGTCCTAATGGAATTTCGAGCAGTATTTTTATTTGTGGCTTTTTGCTTAAAAATATATACCAGTAGTTGTTTGTTAATAATAACATATGCCTTACTTATACACATAATGTGTGATTTTAATGATATGCCCACCCTAAAGCATATTTCCACTATTGCAGCCAAACTGAGATAACACCTGCTTATATTTTTTACATGTTCCCTTTAACGTAGTGTTAAAAAATTTAAAATGCTGCTTACTTTTAAAATGTATTTTTACTTGCTTAAAAATCCTTAAATGCTCTCCTTGCTGTGTAATGTTTAGGACAGTGCTGTAGAGTAATGTTCAGCATTATTAACGCTGTCTGTACTGTGTTCATTATTCTTCATTATCAGCTGTAAACTAGGCTTGAATGCTATTTGTTAAACTTTTATAAACTGCCCTCCTGCATTGTATGTTAAATAGGGATAGTGTGGGGGCAAAGACACTTGAGACTGTCTAGAAATGTTTTAAATCAACCATGATGCCTTCTTTTTAGAAACATCTAAACAGTAAGAAATAATTTTGGGTATGCTATGTGACTAAACACATAAAAAAACATATAGCAGGGTTTTTGTAAAATTAGACTGCAAAAGTGGAAAAACATTTTAACCTCTTCAGGGCCACGCTATCACTGAATGATGGCTACAGTGCAGCCGCACATTGCCGAGAGGGCATCTATTGACGTCCTCCCATGATCGCGCTTCTGCAGTCATCTGTGATTGTGGTAAAGAACCAATCACAGTGGTTCTTTACCATGTGACCAGCTGCGTCCAATCACAGCTGATCACAGTGTAAACAGGATTTGCCAGTTATCGGCATTCCTCTCTCAACACTGACAGTGCATGAGGGGAGGAGAGCCAATAACCAGCAAATCCACACAGGGGACATCTACCCTGATCATCAATGTAGTCCCAACAGTGCCCATCAGTGCTACCTATCAGTGCCCACCAGTGCTACCAATCATTGCCAATGAGCACCAACCAGTGCTGCTAATCACTGCCCATCAGTGCTCCCTGTTAGTGCCCATGAGTGCTGTCAATCAGTGCTCATGAGTGCTCCCTGTCAGTGCCTATTCGTGCTGCCTGGCAGTGCCTATTAGTGATGCCTATCAGTGCCGCCTATCATTGCTGCCTATCAGTGGCCATCAGTGCCACCTATCAATGTCCATAAATGCTGCCTATCAGTTCCTGTCAGTGCTGCTTATCAGTGACGCCTGTCGGTGCCCATCATTGCCACCTATCAGTGCGCACCAGTGCCATCAATCAGTGCCAATGAGTACCAATCAGTGCTGCCAATCAGTACCCATCAGTGCTCCATGTCAGTGCCATCAGTGCTGCCAATCAGTGCCCATCAGTGCTCCCTGTCAGTGCCCATCAGTGCTGCCTGGCAGTGCCTATTAGTGATGCCTATCAGTGCCTCCTATCATTGCTGCCTACCAGTGCCCATAAATGCTGCCTATCAGTTCCCGCCAGTTCCACCTATCAGTGCCACCTATCTGTGCCCATCAGTGCCACCTATCAGTGCCCATCAGTGCCGCTTATCAGTGCCCATTAGTGTCACGTATCAGTGCAGCCTCATCAGTGTCTCCTCATCAGTGTCCATCAGTGCCACCTCATCAGTGCCCATCAGTGCAGCCTGTAAGTGCCCATCAGTGCAGACTCTTCAGTGCACATCAGTGAAGGAAAAATAATACTTATTTACAAAACAGGAAAATAAGAAAACTTTTTTTTCTAAATGTTCTGTATTTTTCCGTTTGTTTAGCAAAAAATAAAAAACCCAGTGGTGATTAAATACCACAAAAAAAAGCTCTATCTGTCTCCAAAAATGATACATATTTTGTTTGGGTACAGTGTTACACAATTGTCATTTATGGTGTAACAACGCTAAAAGCTGAACAATTTACCTGGGCAGGAAGGGAGTGAAAGTGCCCAGTTGGCAAGTGGTTAAACGGAAATTATTCCGGTTTGTATTCGGTTTATCTATATATTTATTTATTTCCAAGTTTAATTTATATTTTATATATTTTTTAATATGTGTTTTTAAATATATATTTATTTTTTGAAAATAAGCATTCAATAAAGGGCTGAACCCAATTTCTAAAGAAAAGGCCCAGCACTAGTTTTTCCCTTTGTACAAATCTCTGTCTAATAATTATCTGTATACTTAAAGCTGAAAGAAGATGTGTCCTATCGCTGAACATGTATGGTTTGTTGCTTTTCAGCGTTATTGCCAATTTTCTTTTGTTTTTTTTAGGTAAACTGTAAATTTAGCTGCACAAAACTTGAACATAATAAAAAAATACACTGTATACGTACATTATATGTTCCCTTAACCCTCGGGCTACCTGCTATCTTTTGTACCACCTTGCACAGCAAGGGTCCAATGGGCCCTGTATTATAGTTTGGTACATAAAATAAATAAATGTTGGTACAATTTTTAGTATAATTATTTTTATTGTAAAACAGTGTAATTATGAATTTTGATTATAATTTTAGCTAGTAAAATATTGAATAATCATGAAATACTAAGCAATGCTTACTCATTTGGTGATAATGAAGTGTATTCTCCATATGTTGAGCACTAACTATGAAGAGTATTTAATCTTATAATATTTTGCACATAAATTCACAGATAACGATAAAAATGATAAAGACATTTTTAATTGAGAGAAACATGATATTTTGATATGTAGGTGTAGGGCATAAGTAGTTAGAAAAGTTATGCTAATATGATTAAAAAAATTTCACTGTCCACAGTTCAAACACACTACTTTCAGATGTTCTTGACATACATCTTATTTGCACACACAACAAACTGTTCGAGTTTTTCTGTCTTTACTGTTAGGGCAACACGTCTTTCTGGAAACCAGAGTAGAGTAGACATTTTGTTTTTCTGTGGTCACGAATTCTTGGGGCAGTTCTTTTTTTTTTTACGAATTGTTCCAACAACTGTGATTATTTTCTCCAGTAATTTTGTATCTAACTGCAGGCTCGTGAAGAAGTGATGTTTCTTCCAGAATGTAATATTCCTTGAGCCAAATACATTACCACCTGCTCCCCCTGATAGACTTCCTTTCCTTGGTCTTGACATTTCCTGGTGTACACCTGCATAGTAAATTGTTCTATTCCCAGATGAAGAGGGCAAATCAGTTTGGGTGGTAGGTGCTGTGACGGTGCTATCATCAGAAGCCGAGTTGTCTTCTACAAGGATGTCATCTATTTATTTTTGTCATCCAATGGCTCGTAATCTGATGCATGTAGATCTTCTTCAGAATCTGAGTTCAACAAACAAAGTATTTCTTCATTACTGAGGCATTTGCGAGCCATGATGAAACTACACCACCAAATCAAGAAAGCATAACAAATCTTCAAAAGCTAAGAAAGCAAGTCCTAACATGC
This sequence comes from Rana temporaria, assembly GCF_905171775.1. Classification (NCBI taxonomy): domain Eukaryota; kingdom Metazoa; phylum Chordata; class Amphibia; order Anura; family Ranidae; genus Rana; species Rana temporaria. The sequence continues at coordinate 203,715,324 of NC_053490.1, read as the reverse complement.
AAAAACATGTCCTAACTTTAACACTGTATCCTGGTCTAGGCTAACAAGGCCCAGGCCTAGGGCAGCACTTTGCAGGGGGGCAGCACGGAAAGAGTCCTCGCCGGCTTGCACTACACTGTTAGGGTAGCGCCAGTCTTATGGGGTGGACTGAGCAGAGAGGCAAATTAGTCTAGCGCCCCCATAAAGCAGCTTCCGGTATGCAGGCGGCTGGCATTCCGCAACTGTGGGGGGGGGGGGGGCAGTGCTTCTAATTTTTGACTGTCATCTCATCCTGGACCACAAACCTTCCTTACTGTGCTATATGTTTCTGCTGCACCATTGGCAAGGTTATATGTTCTTAGTCCTCTCCATAAAATTATCCGAAATTTGTGCTTAAAGTAGAGCTATAGGGCCAAATCCTCAAAAGAGATACGACAGAGTAACTGCTGTTACTCCGTCGTATCCCTGGTCCTAACTATGAAACTGATCCACAGAATCAGTTTCCCATAGTTAGGACGAAGATCCGACATGTGTAATTGAATTACACTGTCGGATCTTAGGATGCAGTACCGCATCCGCCGCTGGGGGCATTTTGCGTCGAAATGCTGCCTCGGGTATGCAAATTAGGACTTACGGAGATCCACAAAGTTTTTCAGCTTCGTTTTTTCTCCGTAAGTTTTATTTTGCTAACGCAAACTGTTTACACCTTGTAAAAACAGACCTTTCTTGCTCGCGACGCGTTTTTTTTTTCAATTTCAATTTTTTTTTTTGGCGCCGTATCTTTTTTTTTACCCGACGCAACTTTATTGTCCCGTCGCAATCCACAAAGCCCGACGTAACGTAATTTCGCTCTATGCACGTCGGGAAAATGACGTCACGAGCATGCGCAGTACGGCCGGCGCGGGAGCGCGCCTCATTTAAATGGTAATCGCCCCCTGGAGAAGAGGAACGCCTTGCGCCAGCCCGATTTAAGTTACACCGCTCAAAATTTCTAGGTAAGTGCTTTGTGGATTGGGCACTTAGTTAGAGATTTTGCGGCGGTGTAACTTAAATGGAAAAAGTTACGTTGCGCCAGTTTTTTGAGGATTAGGCCCATAGGCAACACTTTTTTTCATTTTGGATAGAGTAAGGGAGGGTTAAAGCCCCTGTCAGTTTATTTTTTACCATCCCTGTCCCATTGCAGAGATTTTCCTTCTCTTCCTGTCCCATAGTCAAACAGGAAGTGAGAGAAAATCTATGCAAATTAAGGGAATTCATTTCTCCCCCCAGGCCCTCAGAACTAGTGTCCTCACTTGAAAATGTCAGGGTGGGTCTTAAAAAGCATGGGTTGTGGCCTTGACAGAAAGGGTGAGTTATATTTAAATTAGGGGGTGCACGAGTTTAGTCATGCCTAGGGCAGCACAAAACCTAAATACCCTCCTGCCTAAGTTGCAGACTGAAAATGTCTCACAAAGTGCAGTACAGTGATCATGTGACTTAATGAGTCATAACGGAGAAACCATTGAAGAGCAACATGGGTTCGATGGACCCTGCCAGTGTACGATGCTATAATTTGAATTTACAGAAAACGTGTAAATACAAAAAAATCATGCTTTCAGATTTATAACTGTCAAATTAGCAGTAAGAAACATTTGTCCGCTGGAAACCTGTCCGCTCGGCCGGGAATCCGGTCCAGTCGGCCGTACAGACGACCGAACATGTCCGCGGAAACTGGTCCGCGGACCAGTTTCAGCAGACATGTTCAGTCATGTGTACGAGGCCTAAGGCTCTTTTCAAATAATAATATTAATACATTTCCTTTAAAATAAATACAACACAAACTACCTACAGTGTCCATTTGACCCTGCCAGTAGACCGAGGGTTTATTACGATGTTTTGAAGCTACACTATGCAACCAACCAACAGCAGCCTTTGACAGATTGTAATGCCCATATTATTAATATTGTTTCAGAGCTTCTGTCAATGTATGATTTTTTTTCAGCTCTCCCTTCACAGTATGGCACCCCATCTAAATGGTAAGCAGTATGTTTTCTAAAATGTTAAAACACAGAATGCATTTTTGGCCCAGCAAACTAGATTAGTGATGTGAATTGATATTCAGGCCTTCCCCACCCTAGTGTCCTCTCATGATATTCATCACAGCAGGTGTAGTAAACCCTTTCCAAATTGCCCACAAAAAGTGCAGATTAAAACAAAACAAAAAAAGAAACCAGGTTGCATATGTAAAGATTTTCAGGAATCTGTCTAATATACTAATTACTAGATTCACCACCATCAGCAGTATTTAATACATACATTTTTCATTTATATCAACCTTTTATTCTACTTGTTACTGCTGAATGCAATACTTTAGTTCATTTTTTAAGGTTTTCTTTCATTTATTTTCACCTGGTGACACTGCCAATTACATACTTCCTGTCCTAAGTTGATGCTCACATGCTCAAGTGGTTTGGACAAGCTACAAAACATCTTCAGTTTAATGTGACTAACTACTACTGCATAACACTGCAAAGATCACAGAATATAATCAGCTCACTGGATTTCTGGCAGGCTAAACTGTTGTTTTTTTGCACTTATTAATCATATACATTGCAACACGTTCAATAGCAACCTAAAGACCTCGGGCCAGATCCACAAAAACCCGGCGCAACGTAACTTTTTCAATTTAAGTTACACCGCCGGAAAATTTCTACCTAAGTGCCCGATCCACAAAGCACTCACCTAGAAATTTTCGGCTGTGTAACTTAAATTTGTCAGGCGCAAGGCGTTCCTAATTTAATGGGGCGAGTCCCATTTAAATTAGGCGCGCTCCCGCGCTGGACATACTGCGCATGCTCCCGACGTCATTTTCCCGACGTGCTTTGCGTGTTTTTTTATGTTGCGCCGGGTTTTGAGAATCGCGACGGGCGTAAAAAAAAAATACGAGTTGCGGCGGAAAAAAAAAATTGAAAAAAACAAAAACAGCGACGCGGGATAGAAGGGTCTACTTTTACAAGGCCTAAACAGTTTAGGCCTTGTAAAAGTAGCCCTAATATTGCGACGGCAAACTAATACTTACGGAGAAAAAACGAAGCGTAAAAGCTTCGTGGATCTCCGTAAGTGCTAATTTGCATACCCGAAGTGGCATTTCGACGAGAAATGCCCCCAGCGGCGGCTGCGGTACTGCATCCTAAGATCCGACAGTGTAAGTCCCTTACACATGTCGGATCTTCTCCCTATCTATGTGAAACTGATTCTGTGGATCAGTTCCATAGATAGAAACAGGGATACGATGGCATATCAGTAGATACGCCGGCGTATCCCTTTTAAGGATCTGGCCCTTTAAGCCTAGGTTCACACTGACAGGGGGATTGAAATTGTGTAAGTTCAGCTGAACTCGCACAATTTCATTCCTGCAAGTCAGTCTGACTCTGGGGGTGATTTCAGAGACAATTCCTGCACAGATTTCTGAACAAAAGCACCCAAAAGTCGCCAAAAGTAGTACAGAAAGATTTTTTTTGTTTTCTAAACATTGACCTTGCATTAAAATGCCCAAAAAAATGTTATGATGAATTCTGAAATTCAAAGAAATGGGCCAGTTTAACCACTAGAGTACCGGGCCATCGTCAAATGACGGCTCCACGGTTACTCTGAAAATTCAACAGGACGTCATATGACGTCCTGTATTCTTGCGGCCACTGGGGGGCGCGCGAGCGCGCGCGTGCCCGGCGCGTCCCCGAGATGCCGATGCGCGTGCCTGGCGGTCGCGATGTCCGCCAGGCACTCGGAATCGGCGGCTACAGGGACAAGACGTGGAGCTCTGTGTGTAAACACAGAGCTCCACGTCCTGTCAGGGAGAGAGGAGACCAATCTGTGTCCCTTGTACATAGGGACATAGATCGGTCACCTCCCCCAGTCACCCCCCTTTCCCCACAGTTAGAACACAATTTAGGTATACATATTAACCCCTCCCTCACCCCCTAGTGTTAACCCCTTGAATGCCAGTCACATTTATACAGTAATTAGTGCATATTTATAGCATTAATCGCTGTATAAATGTGAATGGCGCCAAAAACATGTCAAAAGTGTCCGATGTGTTCGCCGCAATGTCACGGTGACAGTAAAAAAAATCGCAAATCGCCGCCAATGCTAGTAAAAAAATTAATAAAATAAAAATGCCATAAATCTATCAGCTATTTTGTAAACGCTATAACTTTTGCGCAAACCAATCAATATATGATCATTGCGATTTTTTTTACCAAAAATATGTAGAAGGATACATATCGGCCTAAACTGAGGAAAAAAAACATTTTTTTAAAAAAAAATTGTGATATTTATTAAATAAAAAAGTAAAAAATAGTGTTTTTTTTTTAAATTGTCACTCTTCTTTTGTTTATAGCGCAAAAAATAAAAACCGCAGAGGTGATCAAATACCACCAAAAGAAAGCTCTATTTGTGGGAACAAAATGATAAAAAAATTGTTTGGGTACAGTGTAGCACGACCGCGCAATTGTCATTCAAAGTGCGACAGTGCTGAAAGCTGAAAATTGGCTTGGGCAGGAAGGGGCGTAAGTGCCCAGTATGGAAGTGGTTAATAACCCTACTCTTCAGAAATGTACTGAATCTATTCATAAACCCTCACTTACAGTGGGGTATGTCCTGGAGCTGGTGTGAGATGGTTACCTGAGACCAGAAATATGTGTAGCCATGTATTTTCTATAACACAGCTGCAATGTACCTGCACAATCATAGAAACAGAAAGCCTCACAAGCTTAGAGACATCATCTCTGCCTAGGGCAGGCTGCTTCCCAAGATGGAGGCAATTCCTCCAGATGTAGCCTTTCTCCTCTCCCTTCACACTCCCAAGACATTCATATTTATAGGTATAAATAAGGGGTCTGGTGCCCCCAGTGGTGCAACTCTATCCCTAATATATGTATATCCATAAAAACATGAGTATGCACTGGGACTTTAAATGAGGTGCAGCACACACAACAGCTAAATACATAATAGACATGGATTACACTTTATTAATAAATAAATACAGTTTTCATCACATTACATGGAATAAAAATAGTTGGATATCAAGCTGATTTGTAATTAATAATTCTATAAAAGTACATATCATACACATTTAAAGTTCAATATATGAAAACATGTTTGGATGAAAAATTGCATCTTGAAAACTTGATGTGTTTTGTGAGTCAACGCTCACTTCCTCAGGAGTAGATGCAAATAATAATGAATGTCTGTAAAGTAAAACATCAGTATAAGATATATAGGACAATTGGTAGAGAATAATGTAATTCAAACCTCTGGGGCAACCATAGGGGACCCCATACTTAAAAAATCAAGTTGGATACCCACATGTCAATATTTCCAATAAGTGACATCCAGGGATGTCTGGCTCAGGAGCTGTGGAAGACAGACCCGCAAGGACAAACAGAAGGTGGATACAGCATAGGTGAAAATTAAAGTATGTCCATCCAAATATATCACCCAGAGGGATCGCTATAAAGAAAATATGTGCTTACTTGTTATGTAAATCTGAATCTAAAGGAGATAATGTAAACATAAATAAAGTGATAGCTCCAGGGTGATGAAGAACAAAAATGTGGATAGTGCTATTAAAACAATGCATAAATATAGGAAAAATAATCCATCTTTGAACAATCAATGAAAAATCGATGAAAAATAAGGTCGTAAAGGAATATATATGTAAGTCCAATGGTGGAATAGAAAGAAGAAAAAGAGAACCAAGCCACCATAAGACAAGTAAAAAATTGATCAAATGAACGTTAACACCAAGACCCGCCATGGGTGTAACATGATGAAACCGAGGAGCCAATTGTTGCTTTGCAGTCTCTGAAGGTGGAAATCTGCCTTCTATCCCTCCCATTTATACCCCAAGAAGAATTGCAAAGCCCTCCCAACGCAATGTAAATGCAGCCGGGGGGAGGCGCAAGGAAACAACATATACCACCATGTGGGAGAAAGGCGCTGAAGGCAGGAATCTCCACAGGCTGCAAGGAGATGACGAAGCATGCTGGCGTGATGATGTCATGTGCCAGACACACACATGGTACCGATTCCACACAGCCCCGCCCACCATGGATGAGTGGACAGGGAAAGGGAGGAAAGCCTCCCAATGGCATCGCAGCTCCCGGGACATATTGAGCCCACCAGCTGGTCACAAAAATGGAAATGCCATTAAATGATTAATATAGATCTAATAGGCCATATATAAACATAAATCAAGCATAAATATCTTGCATCATAAAAACTTAATAAAGAACCATAAGATAGCAGCAGACCACAAGTGGACAAAGGTGTCTTCCACCAGCAAAAAATAAAATAAGTGGTCTGGTGGCCCCAGTGGTGCACATCCCTCCCTAATATATATTATAGGTATGATAAATCCTGCAATCAGGGCATTATGCACATGCGCCCCACCTGCGGCGTCAGGGTGACACTGGGAGGTGTGAATGTCCAGTTTCCATCTCACACGCTGTAGGGCAGGCAGGTGTGGACCCGTTTCTGGAAATTCCGCCAGACATGAGATCCGTTTCTCTGCCTCTCTGTCGCCCTCACGGCATGTAGTATGAAGTTTGTAGGGTCCCGCCCCGGGCCTTGGGTATTTTAGCTTGGGCTGACCAGGGAATCAGTCTTCAATCCCTTACCATGAGCGAGACACTGCATCACTGGTTTCACACTGTCATCACACACGCCAGTCAGGTAGGGGTCTCCCATGACACCATTCACACTTTCTTGCCCATTTTTATCTAGGTTTTTTTTCACATTCTTTAACCACTAGCCGACCGCGCACCGTCATTATACGGCGGCAGGTCGGCTCTCCTGGGCGAGAGCCCGTAGCTATACGTCCGCTCTTCGAGCGGCCACTAGGGGCCGCTCGCCCCCAAATGGCCGTGCGTGTGCCCGGCGGGCACGATCGCCGCCGGGCAAACGCGATCGCTCGTTACAGAGCGGGGAACGGGAGCTGTGTGTGTAAACACACAGCTCTCGGTCCTGTCAGCAGGGGAAATGCTGATCTTCTGTTCATACAATGTATGAACAGAGGATCAGTGTTTCCCCTAGTGAGGCCACCCCACCCACAGTAAGATAACACACAGGGACATACTTAACCCCTTCACTGCCAGTGGCATTTTTATAGTAATCCAATGCATTTTTATAGCACTGATCGCTATAAAAATGCCAATGGTCCCAAAAATGTGTCAAAAGTGTCCGAAGTGTCCGCCATAATGTCGCAGTACCGAAAAAAAATCGCTGATCGCCGCCATTACTAGTAAAAAAAATATATTAATAAAAATGCCATAAAAATACCCCCTATTTTGTAAACGCTATAACTTTTGCGCAAACCAATCAATAAACACTTATTGCGATTTTCTTTTACGAAAAATATGTAGAAGAATACGTATCGGCCTAAACTAAGGAAAAAAATGTTTTTTTATATATTTTTGGGGGATATTTATTATAGCAAAAAGTAAAAAATATTCATTTTTTTTCAAAATTGTCGCTCTATTTTTGTTTATAGCGCAAAAAATAAAAACTGCAGAGGTGATCAAATACCACCAAAATAAAGCTCTATTTGTGGGAAAAAAAGGACGCCAATTTTGTTTGGGAGCCACGTCGCACGACCGTGCAATTGTCAGTTAAAGCGTCGCAGTCCCGAATCGCAAAAAGTGCTCTGGTCTTCGACCAGCAATATGGTCTGGGGGTTAAGTGGTTAACACCCACAAATTTCACATCATTCATACAATATATTTTTCTTTTTTTCCCCTCCCTTTTTATATTTTTATATTTTTCTTTCTTTTTTTTCTCATGACATTTTTTACACCTTTTTTCATACATAATTTTTTTTACAACAATTATTATTTTTACACACCATTCACCACACAATAATATTTTCCATATTGATGCAGATTGTTTAAGACCATACCCTCTTTCCTCTCAGGGATTGCACTGTAATAACCTGACCTGCCAGTTGGCGGGCCCCTTTATCTGGTCTGGGTTTTTCTGCCTCAGCTCTGAGCCAGATACTTGCTGGAGACCTCCTCTTCCATTCCCTTCATCCTCACATGAACTGGTATATTTCTTGTGCTTATCTGTAAGTATCACTTTATCAAAAAAAATCTAAATACAATTTTCAGAATTTTCAGAAATCTTCCCCTCCCTTTATTTATTTTTATGAAGGGGACATTGTATTTAGATATTTAACCATTTATATATTTATAGTTAAGTTTTGCATCCATACTCCTGATGAGTGAATGTGATTCACGAAACACGTAGAGTTTCCAATTCATGTGATGCCAAGACAGTTCGGCTTTTTATCCAGCATGCACTTTATTTGCTATCATCGTACACAATGTATCTGTTCATTTGGTATATTTACATTATTGTGTCAGCCTATTTGTATATGGTTGTGTTTATGTTTTGAAAAGGTTATCATGCCTTTCTAGACCATGGAACTGCATTTGATATAATGAAGGTTTTATCCACTGGGAGTGGGGGGGTGTGGGTACCGCCGACATGCATGGATTGATTGAGAGCCGTTCTTCCATCGATCAAGAGGGAAGAGAAAAGCCGCGGGATTACATAGCTGATAACCCGCTGTTACAGCTTACTTTACATTGCAACTCCCTCCGCTCCGCGCGTGGTTACACAGCCCGCCTCCTGATCCCGTGCCTGTATCAGATTGACAGAATGCCAGTCCAATGCTGAGACGTGTTCTGTCTATATGATACAGGCACGGGGCAGGAGGCGGGGCTGTGTGTAACCGCGAGTGGAGCGGAGGGAGCTGCAATGTAAAGTAAACTCTAACAGCGGGTTATCAGCTATGTAATCCTGTGGCTTTTCTCTTCCCCAGGGTGATTGATGGGAGAACAGCTCCCGATCAATCCCTGCATGCCGGCGGTACCCGCGCTCCCCCTTCCCACTCCCAGGTCCTCGCCAGAAACGATTTTGCACTCGCAAAATGCGAGTAGGCGAGGGGTAATTTTGAGGCCTGGTTGTGTTTATGTTTATGTTGTGTTATGCATCGCTAGACCATGGAACTGCATTTGATATAATAAAGGTTTTATCATTATATGTATACTTTTGTTGCCAGAGATTTCGACATTAATGGCTGTATGTTGAGTTATTTTAAGGGGCCAGCAAATTTACACTGTTATACAAGCTGTACACTCGCTACTTTACATTGTAGCAAAGTGTAATTTCTTCAGTGTTGTCACATGAAAAGCTATAATAAAATATTTACAAAAATGTGAGGGGTGTACTCACTTTTGTGAGATACTGTATTTCACGTCATTCATACAATATATTTTTTCTTTTTCCCCTCCTTTTCTATACTTTATATATATATATTTTTTCTACTTACAGTTAACTTTTGCATTCATACTCCTGATGAATGAATGTGATTCACGAAACGTGTAGAGTTCCCAATTCATGTGATGCCAGCATGCACTTTATTTGTGTGTATATTTATAATGTCATCGTACACAATGTATATGTTCATTTGGTATATTTATATTATTGTGTCAGCCTATTTATATATGGTTGTGTTTATGTTTTGAAAAGGTTATCATGCCTTTCTAGACCATGGAACTGCATTTGATATAATGAAGGTTTTATCATTATATGTATACTCCATAAACTCATCCTTTTTGCAGTAACATACCTCATTTAAAGTCCCATTCTTTCTCATTTTGTTTTTATTCTCAATAGTTAGGAATGGAGGCTTGTTACTGTGGATATACCAGGGCACATTCCTCTTTTAAACCATAGGAGCAGACCACAAGTGGGCAAAGGTCTCTTCCACCTAACATCAATACGGCAAAAAATAAAATAAGTGGTCTGGTGCCCCCGGTGGCGTACATCCATCCCTAATATATATTATAGGTATGATAAATACTGCAATCAGGGCTCTCTATTCTATGTTTATCTTCAAGGTTTCTGGTTATCCCACCCAACTTTTTCAGATATATAATGAGAGGCAGGGGTGTCCACGGTCTTCACTTATTTTCACTCTTAAGATGCAGAGTTTAGCGGAGTCCATTAGAACCTATTCAGATATACATGGCATTAGGATAAGAGGCAAATCTCACACCATAAGCCTTTTGCCAACAATATCAATTCTCCCTGCAAGCTGCACAATAGGCCCTGTCAAAGGTTGCTGGTATTTATATTATAGAGTTAATTATGGCAGTGATGGTGAACCTTGGCACCCCAGATGTTTTGGAACTACATTTCCCTTGATGCTCCCTACACTGCAGAGTGCATGAGCATCATGGGAAATGTAGCTCCAAAACATCTGGGGTGCCAAGGTTCACCATCACTGCTCTAAGGTGTTGATTTACAATGGGGTTGTTTACTTTACAAGAGAATTTGAACTAGAGCTGAGATCTGTCAACCCTTCATGTTGAAATACACTGAGGCCTCGTACACACGACCGAGTTTCTCGGCAAAAAACAGCAAGAAACTTGTTGGGAGATATTTTTTTGCAGAGGAAACCGGTCGTGTGTACATTTTCGTTGAGGAAACTGTTGAGAAACTCGATGAGCCAAAAAGAAAGCATGTTCTCTATTTCCTTGACGGGAATGGAGAAAATTGGCTTGTCGAGTTTCTCGACGGCTTCACAAGGAACTCGAAGAGCAAAACGATGTGTTTCGCCCGTCAACTTTCTCGGTCGTGTGTACGAGGCCTTACATGCTCCTGACAGGAACTCACAAATATTCTTTATAGACTTGCTACAGTATATCACATAAAATTACATCCAGGAAGAGACCTGCTCAACCCCTACTGCACAGAAGAAAATCCCTGTAGTGGGTCCTGTTAGAGAGCATGTAATCACTGTCTCTTGCATGCACAACTGCTGACTGGTTTCAAGGGCAGACCCTCCTCATCAGAGCTGGTTTGCTTGCTTTCCTTACATGCTTGCTCTCTTTAACTAGAAAATCCACTGCAGCCCTCAACTATAAATTATTGGCAGACATAGTTGCATATGGAACTGCACAACCAGCAATCATTTATAATAATTTATATGTATATATGTTATAAAAAGAAGTGGCAAAGTTGATCTCTTTAATACAGGGGGGGAAACAATCTGTACCTACAATCCCACAGTGGCTGCGAAGGGTCAATGTGCTCCGTCTAATGGAAGAACTAACATGTAAGAACAAAGGACTAACCAGAAAATATCCTAAAGCCGCGTACACACGATCGGTTCGTCTGATGGACCGTTTTCATCAGACGAACTGATCGTATGTACGCGGCTTTAGGATATTTTCTGGTTAGTCCTTTGTTCTTGATCGGTTTGTTATCCATCGGTGAAAAAACTAGAAACTTGTTTTAAAATTATCTGATGGTTAAAAAAACGATAGAAAAAAAAACGATCGTCTGTGGGCACGTCCATCGGTTAAAAATACACACATGCTCAGAATCAAGTCGACGCATGCTCGGAAGCATTGAACTTCATTTCTTCTCAGCACGTCGTTGTGTTTTACGTCACCGCGTTCTGACATGATCGTTTTTTTAACTGATGGTGTGTAGGCAAGACTGATGAAAGTCAGCTTCATCGGATATCTAATGAAAAAATACATCAGACCGTTTTCATCGGATGAACCGATTGTGTGTACAGGGCATAATGGTCAAAATGAGCAAAATGGGCAAAATGGTTTGAATGTAAGACTACTATATTATACTTTGAAAAATACTATGAAATAATTTCAGACTCCAGTGAATAGTGTGTCAGAGCATGACATATCAGTTAACATTAATTATTCTTTAACCCTTTGACAACTTTATTTATTTGTTGCAGGTCATTTCCTTTTCTCCCTTTTTTCCTCTTTCCCTCTTTCCCTTTTTGCATGGATTTATCCCCCCCCCCCCCCACCGTAAGGGAGAGGTTGGAAATTAAAACATTTAAAATGTATTGTATGTGTTTAAAGTCAATGTAAGTAATATTTACGATTGGAACAGCTTGAAGTTTTAACTACACCTGTTACAGGGAACAATTTTGTTTGTAATTGTAATATAGGATTTAATGGCTGTTCTGATGGTATCTAAGCGACTTGACATACACTATATTGTATTGTTTTTCTAAAATAGCAATAACAAATTATTAAACAAAAAAAATAAAGATTCCCAGTCTGGAAGAACCAACAAGGCCATAGATACTGTGTATTAGGAAGTAACAAAGTGGTGGATACTGTCTACTGTAATCACATACTCCTATGTTTCCCTGCAACAAGACTGTATCCCCTCTCTCTAGCGCTAACTGTATCTAATTGCATATTATGTGACTTTGAAAAGGTATTGATTCACACATAGGGTTGATTTGATAAAATTGTAGAGGCTGTTTACTGACCAAAAGGGATGTTAGTGACTAAGGCAAACCTGTGCTTACTTTGAATGCTAATTGTGTGTCAGAAAAAAAAATATATTTTTTTTCCTTTTCTCTCACGCCTGATTAGGTATTTAAAGTAAATACACAGTTCACCTTATTTACTAACATTCTTTTTGCAATTTTACAATATACTTCAAAATGAATGGTAATTTTGCTGGGTTGACATTCTCTATTTCTTTAGAAAATTAACCCCATTGGCTGGGTGATATAAAGTTGCATGCCACCAACAGGTAGTAAGGTGGTACACTGGTAAAAGTCAAGGCATTTATTTCATAAAGCAGTTTTATTTAAAAGTTTATGCTTGGAATAATATTATAATTAAACTTATATTATGTGGTGGTCCTAGGACTAATGTATTCCATTTCAACAAACCAGCATAAATTTTGTTCTATAGCATACATTTTTGTTTTTGCTACCTATTTGACCAAATTTGCTTGAAAAAAAAGTTCTAATATTTTTATTTTTTTAAAGGGTTGGGTTTTTCAGATGTATTTAGGTTAGTTTATTTTATTTTGTTTTCTTTGTATCCATGTTTGAATGTTATGTGTGGTTTTAATTTTTTTATTTTACATTTTTGTCTGTAAAAAAAAGAACAATGATGAAGTTCAGTTAGGGGGATTTTTTTTGGAACAATAACAGTTCTGGGATTTATGAAAATTGTTTTTCAGAGTTTTGTACCCATGGCACCCTTTAAAACCAACTACCATAATATTGCATTCCTCTCAGTCTCTCTCATTTCTGCTGAAAAATTAAAAAGGCAAATTTGGTTCAGTGTGTATTGTCCATGGTTAATTCTCAGTAATGGGATTGTACCAACATCCCTGCTACTTTAACAAACATATACTAAATAAACTAAACATTTAGGACTTTCAAGGTACACAAATATCTACATCACAAAATCAAATATTTTATTCTTACATTCTGTTAAAATCATCCATTAAAAACAACTTATTTCAAAGGCTGGTACAACATTTTAGCCTTAGTGGACCTTACACTCAATAGTAGTTCTTTCTCATATGTCTATAACCCAGATCCATATATGTTGCAAATCTCTTTCTTGGATATTAGCGACTCATGCAATTCATGAAGACTTTATAACAGACAAAAGAGAGAAAAGACACAGCGCCTCTACTGTAAGTGCAGCATGCACGGACCATTTAATAATTAGTACGAGTATAATGGGCTATACACAAATAGATTAAAAGTAATCTCATAGTGATCCTTATTAATTGCTCGATAGAACCGGAGGAGTTAGCCCCATGTCCGCGTCCCTGGGGTCAAGCCGGCGGCTCGCACAGGTGGGATCCAAGCACTTCCAGCAGGATGTAGATAGTAAGGGCACTGGAGTCTCGGGGATGACGTCACTTCTGGATGTGGAGCGAGAGAAGCGGCTTTGCATTAGAAGGAAGCTCTCACCTTCCTCAGGCTATACAAGGTATCATCTTGTCCAAACATGAATAGGGGGGCGGTACCTGTGCGCCCTGCATTATGGGCCACCACTCAAATGGCTTGCTCAAATGGCTTGTTCTATAGCTGGTCATGTGTGCAGCATGATGGCAACTGTAGATCTAGATAAAAGCTAAGATGGCACCATCATTGGAGGATAGGAGATAGGAGGGTTCAGTTCTGCTTTAAAGCTTGCATATATAGCAACAATCAACATGGTCATGAAGAGTGTTATTCAGTGACCCCATGAGGCAGATTCATCCTTTTTATTTGTTTTGGAGACTATTGTTACCCAGACAGAAGTTGTAGCGATATTTTATAATTTAGAGAATTGTTCTGGTGACAACTGAAAAATGTGGGATTTCTTCTCTCTTCCTGTTATATCTGTGGAGCAGGAATTAAGGTAATCTCTCACCAAATGGGATACAGGCAACAAAATAATTTGACAGAAGTTCTAACCCTTCCCCACTCTGTACTGTATGTTTTGGCTGGAGTTTTAGTCTAAGATTGCACCAAAAACTGTGGATAATGTTGCAGACAGGTGAAAGTCAAGTGTGGTTTTGAAAGGGAGACAAAGTTCATAATGCCAAAGAAATGTCTGGCTAGAGGCAAAAGTTGAGTTTTTTGGTAAGTTATTGGCAGTAGCTGGGACAGGCAGCACACATACCAGGGTAAGAACCAGAATAACATTCAAAGCAGAACTGTCCCAGAAAACTAAAAACATAAAGAAAAGCCTCTTTGTGCAGGTACTGATGCAATATAATGCACAGAATATATATCTTCAGTTGAATTTGGCATAGAAATTCCCAAGATTTTCTGCACATATATTGTATTTCACCATGCACATTTTTATTATTGTTAAGATAAGTACTTCTCCTTCTTCTTCTTCTTATAATTATAATTACTATTTTTATAATGCAGTATTTATACAGTGCCAACAGTTTGCACAAAGCTCTACAATATAGTTAGAGTAACACGTTGATATTAGGTTTTTGGGTATTCTAAATGGTACATCTAAACATCATATGTTCCATTGAAATCAGTGCCCACAATAAAATGAACTCATATGCAAAGCAATGTCATGTGCTTAAAGCTTTTACAGTGATGCTCATGGGTTAAAAATAACTGAAATCGTGTACAATAGACAAAATATATAACTCTCCAGTTTGCTGTCTTGTGATAGATCACTAATTATTGGCATATTGTTAATGGTTCGTGGTAGGGCTTAAGTGGTGTAATTTAACTGTCATGATTATGGTTAAGGAATAGGACGTTCAATTTGGGTTACATGTTAAGAAGAAGGTTGAATGTTAAGAGTTCATTTTAGAGATTCCCAAGGTAAGGGTGAGGGACAAGCAAAATGGTCAAGAGAAGGGTTAAGTGCCAGTGTTTAGATGAGGAGTTAAGTGTTTATAGGAATTATTTGGAGGGTTATATTAAGTGTTAATGGTTTAGACAGAGAAAGGATATGTGCTAAAGTGTACCTTTGTGTCAGGGAAAGTTTATACAGTAGTTAAGGACATTTAAAACACAGAGAAAACTAACAATGTTGAGAATTAACATTTGGACACTTATCTTTCTCACATTTCAGCCCACAAAATAACAGCGTTCACTACTGACCAGAGGATCAGAGGATCAGAGAGCTGCTGGCTGCAGGTAAGTGCAATTAAAACTAAGGTTACAATTTAGGGGTTAAGTAAAGTGCTAAGAGTTCAGGAAATAAAGCAGGCCTATTAGTAATATTAATTAATGTATTTTGCAAAGTCACAATATATGATAACAGTATAAATATATAATCATTCTGCTGCATGCAATTTTCCGGCACTTCACAAAGTGTGAGGCAGCCAAGATCAGTTAAGAACAGACAGCCCCTAGTATTTACATACTGGTGTCATCTTTGATCCAACATAATAAATTATCCAGTAAGTAGATACTGACAAAGCTGACAATGATGCTTGAGCAAAGATAATATTGGTCTACTAAGGAAAAGGTAAAATGTCTGTCAAGTAGAACCCTGTGATCTATTTTTGAAGTAGTAACACCTGCAACTATTATATTTTACATTACTGATCATTCACTTACCTAAGGCATAACGTGTAAAAGGGTTTTTCGAGTGTTAGGGGTTCTTAAGAAATTATAAATACTCATTTATGCATTCGCCTGTTGTTGCTGCTGAAAACCTCACACCAAAACCACTACTTCTGGCCTCCAATTACTCAAGAGTACTCATGAGTTTGCCTATGACCTGCATATCCATATTTTTCACTTTACCTAAAACAGTTGTATTCTAGTATCTGATATTTAGATCCAGAGGAAACAGATTCCCTTATAACGTCCTTAGAAAGAAAATGTTTGTGAAATGATAACTCAAAAGAAGAGATTAAAAATTAGCTGTGAGTTCACGTTAAACATGATTTTGACTCAAACTCTAGCTGTCCACAAACAAATAAGTTAGTTTGCGGCCATAGCAACAAACTACCAATCATGCAGTTCCTGGCTATTGAACAACGGCCACATGACATAGAAGGGCCAATGATGGGGGTTTTCTAATGTGCCATACCTCTTCCTATAAAAGTCAGGTTTCCTATTAGCTTCTTGTCAGTGTGTTTTGGAATTGGAGTAGATAGGGACAGCTGAAAGAGTGTTTTCAAATACAGTAACAGTAAAGGTTTTCTTTGCAATTATATATGATTCCTTGGTTCCAGCAACATTTGTAACTGGTGCTAAGCACAATTTCTGTTTAGGCCACAGATAATGTCAAGGGATGGTGCTTTAACATCAAAGCCAAGACATTTAACTGCACTGGAAGTGTTAAGGACTATACAACTCAGTGCACACAAGCCCACATGCATCATTCACAGGTTCTCTGAGTGGAGGTGCCAAAGCTTTAACCCCTCCAGAAGACACATTCCATATGCATGATAAACCAGCATTCACCCTACAGTCTCCAGGCTCCTTCTGAGAGGCCGTTTACACATTTCTAGAAAAGTTAAATGTCTTTAGATCTCTCCAACTACAGAGCAGCACCCTGTGGCAGTAATACATATATCAACTTTTCTTGCTGTGGCCACAGTTTCACACTGGTTGTTTCCTGTTTGGCAGGTCAAAATATTTTAATTATAATGCATTTTGTGGTCAATGAACCATCAGCTAGTTATCTGGCCTAAAGGGACCAATAAGGAGCGATTTTTCTTCTGCCAGCCTGTTACTGTGCTCTATTGCTCAAATTTTCTGCAAATTGCACTTGTGAAACATATCCTAAATTTCCTAGACTTCCTCAAAGTCACTAGAAGCTACATATGTTGCAGCAGATGTAGCAGGACACTGTGGTAGGGAGATGTAGAAAGTGAGCAATAATGGAGGAGGAGTGTAGACCTTTTGTTGCAGATGTGTCTCACTGAGGTGCTGACCCATTGAAAATGGGGTAACACAGTAGTGGGCTTAAGCACTGTATGGCCATATGGTGTGACCAAATCCCCATATTTGCTTATTTGCTTATTATGTTCAGGTGCTTTAAATAGCCTTGAAGGATTTTGAATGACATTTTTGTATGTATGCACTATAATCTTTTGTTCACTGAGGTGCTGCTCCCATCTAGCTCTCTGGTACAAAGTCATGTGTTTCCCCATACGCATCCCTTATTTTTCAGACATTTTGGTGTTTGACATGCCCCACTGTCATCCAAAGGATCAAATTGACTATTGGGTGTCCAGGGTGGACCACTGGCCGGGGCTTGCACATAATACGCTGGATCTTCTGGATTGCCCTAAAACCCTTTTTGTCTTATTTGTTATCATTACATAGTTACATAGTTACATAGTTAGTCAGGTTGAAAAAAGACACAAGTCCATCCAGTTCAACCACAAAAAAATTAACAAACAAAATAAAAAACACAGAAATATCCCATACACCCAACTCTATACCCACAGTTGATCCAGAGGAAGGCAAAAACCCCAGCAGAGCATGATCCAATTTTCTACAGCAGGGGAAAAAATTCCTTCCTGATCCCTGGATCAAGTTTACCTACAAATCTTAGTCCTCAGTTATATTCTGTACATTTAGTAAAGAATCCAGGCCTTTCTTAAAGCAATCTACTGAGCTGGCTAGAACCACATCTGGAGGGAGTCTGTTCCACATTTTCACAGCTCTTATTGTGAAGAAACCTTTCTGTATTTGGAGATGAAATCTCTTTTCCTCTAGACGTAAAGAGTGCCCCCCTTGTCCTCAGTGTTGACCGTAAAGTGAATAACTCAACACTAAGTTCACTATATGGACCCCTTATATATTTGTACATGTTGATCATATCCCCCCTTAATCTCCTCTTCTCAAGAGGGAATAAATTTAGTTCTTCTAGTCTTTCCTCATAGCTGAGCTCCTCCATTCCTCTTATCAGTTTGGTTGCCCTTCTCTGCACTTTCTCCAGTTCTCCGATATCCTTTTTGTGAACTGGTGCCCAAAACTGAACTGCATATTCCAGATGAGGTCTTACTAATGATTTGTACAGGGGCAAAATGATATCTCTCTTTCTGGAGTCCATACCTCTCTTAATACAAGAAAGGACTTTGCTCGCTTTGGAAAACGCAGCTTGGCATTGCATGCCATTATTGAGCTTATGATCAACTAAAACCCCCAGATCCTTCTCCACTACAGATCCCCCCAGTTGTACTCCCCCTAGCATGTGTGATGCATGCATATTCTTAGTCCCCAAGTGCATAACTTTACATTTATAAACATTAAACCTCATCTGCCACATAGTCGCCCAATTAGACAGAGCATTGAGGTCGGCTTGTAAATTGGAGACATCCTGTAAGGACGTTATTCCACTGCATAGCTTGGTGTCATCTGCAAAGACAGAAATGTTACTTTTGATCTCAGACCCAATATCATTTATAAATATATTAAAAAGTAAGGGTCCCAACACTGAACCTTGGGGTACACCACTGATAACCTTACACCATTCAGAGTATGAATCATTAACCACTACTCTCTGAATTCTGTCTTTCAGACAGTTTTCTATCCATTTACAAACTGATATATCCAATCCTGTAGACCTTACCTTACACATGAGCCGTGTGTGCGGAACTGTATCGAACGCTTTTGCAAAATCCAAGTATATCACGTCCACAGCCACGCCTCTGTCCAAGGTTTTACATACTTCTTCATAAAAGGAAATCAGGTTTGTCTGACAACTTCTGTCTTTCATGAATCAATGCTGTCTGCTGCTTAAATATATTTTTTCCAGCAAGAACTCATCCATGTGGTCTTTTATTATACGCTCCAGTATCTTCCCAACTATAGAAGTTAAACTAACAGGTCTATAATTACTTGGTAAAGACTTTGTTCCCTTTTTAAATATGGGCACCACATTGGCCCTGCGCCAATCCAGTGGTACTTTTCCTGTCATTAATGAGTCCCTAAATATTAGATACAGTGGCTTTAAAATTACAGAGCTCAATTCTTTTAGGATCCGTGGGTGGATGCCATCTGGTCCAGGTGCTTTATTCACCTTTATTCTGTCTAAATATTTCTGGACCATATCACTTTTGAGCCATTGTGGATTTGGGGCTGTGTCACTCCCACCACCATTATGGACATGAGCTCCCCCTTGCTCCATTGTATACACAGAGCTGAAGAAAGCATTTAATACATTTGCCTTCTCTTTGTCCTCAGTCACCCACTCTAGATTGTTTTGTAAGGGGTCTACATGCTCAGACTTCACCTTTTTACTATTAATGTATTTAAATAATTTTTTGGGGTTTGTCCTACTATCTTTTGCAATCTGTCGTTCATTTTGCATTTTTGCATCCTTGATTTCCTTTTTACATATCCTGTTATATTCTTTGTAACATTTAAACGACACTAGTGTTCCTTCATTTTTATATTTTTTAAAAGCTATTTTCTTATTGTTTATAGCTTTTTTAACTTTGACCGTGAGCCACATAGGTTTTATTTTTAGCCTTTTAAACGTATTGCCCATGGGAATATACTTTGCAGTGAGTTCACAAACAGTCTTTTTGAAGAATTCCCATTTCTGTTCTGTGTTTATCGGTGCCAATATTCCCTTCCAGTCTAAGTCCTGGAGAGCAGCCCTCATCCTTGGAAAATGTGCTCTCTTGAAATTGAGTGTTTTTATCTTTCCTGTATGTATTTCCTGCTTATAGTTAACATTAAATGGAAAATATGATCACTGCTACCCAGGTGTTCCTTTATCTGAACATTAGTAATAAGCTCTGCATGGTTTGAGATGACCAGGTCCAACAGAGCATCATTCCTAGTTGGGGCCTCAATAAACTGGACCATAAAATTGTCCTGTAATAGGTTTTTAAATTTTTGTCCTTTAACTGTCCCAGCAGTGCCATTAATCCAGTCAATTTCTGGGTAGTTAAAATCCCCCATTATTATCACAGTCCCAGCCCTTGCAGCCCTTTCCATCTGTGCAAGGAGCTGAGTCTCCACCTCCTCCTTAACATTGGGTGGTCTATAACAAACTCCAATGATTAACTTTGAACTACGCACATCTGTATGCAGTTCCACCCATAATGCTTCATTGTCAGCTCCGGCATTACTGCTTGGATGTAAAGGGGTTGTAAAGGTCCGTGTTATTTCACCTTAATGCATCCTATGCATTAAGGTGAAAAAACACCTGGCAATCACCGTTCCCCCAGCCCCCGTTTTACTTTCCTAAACCCATTTGTCTAATCGGCCCGTCCCCACTGCCCTTCTCTCCACAGAGTCCCGGCTTTGATTGGATAGATTAATAGCAGCGCAGCCAATGGCTCCCACTGCTGTCAATCAAATCCATTGATGCGGGTGCTGGGAGCAGGGCCGAGTTTCACACTCGGCTTTTATGGACGCCAAGTGTATGACCCAGGAGCATGCCCGCAAAGTAACCCCCTAGGGAGAGTACTTCTCCAAGGGGGTTATCTAATGCGGGGAGGAGCTGCGAGAGCCGACGAGGGACCCCAGAAGAGGATGTTTGGGGCCACTCTGTGCAAAATTAACTGCATAGTGGAGGTAAGTATAACATGTTTGGTATTTTAAAAAAATCAAAAGGGAACCTTTAGTATCACTTTAAGCTAATTGAGAGGGTGTTCAATGCAGCAGGAGATTTTGTTATGCAAAGGCATTACTACACCGGTCTCCTGAAAGTGTGGATCGGCTCTTTCATTAAAATGAACCAGTCTTGAATTACCAAAGACTACAAAACCCCTGCTGCTGATGCTACAGACTAAACTTATAATTATCATCTCATTTTAGCTGCCATTTTTCTAATGTTTACTGCAGTGTAAATCTTGTGATGTCTCAAAGTTTGAGGCCTATTCCAGTGCTCAGTAACTGTAAAAAGTGCCACACAATGTCAATGTCTTCTTTGTTTGGCCTATTTTGTTTCTGGAGCACTGTAAAGATGGCACACAATGATTTTACAGCTGGACCTCAACTACCTATGGTCTCCAATGTGAGATAAAAAAGTTTTAGTGAAAAAAGTGTCAAACAATAAGGATACACCTAATGCCGCATATATACGTTATTCATGTCATGGAAAAAAACGACGTTTTTCTCGACGTGATTCCTCTCAAGCCTGCCTTGCATACACACGATCGTGATAAAAAATGCTTGAGCAAAGCACAGTGAGGTACAACACGTACGACGGTACTATAAAGGGGAAGTTCCATTCGGATGGTGCCACCCTTTGGGCTGATTATGCTAATTTCCTGTCTCATAACTTGCTTCTAAGCATGCACGTTTTTCCCCCCTCGTTCAAGCGTACACACGACCGTTTTTCATGACGAGAAAAACGATGACGTGAAAAAAGACGAGAAAAAAAAGAGCAGGTTCTAAATTTTGAATGGCCATTTTTCTTGTCGAGAAAAATGCTCTGGAGCCTACACACGACCGTTTTTCACGACCAATTAAAAAATTGCATTTTCTCGTCATGAAAAACGGTCGTGTGTACGCGGCATAAGCTCTTAAAACTCCCCCAAAAAACTGATGAGCCTGCCCCACATCATTATTATTATTATACAGGATTTATATTGCGCCGACAGTTTGCGCAGCACTATACAACAGTAGGGCAGACAGTTCATTTACAATGCCATTCAATAGTCATCCACATACTAACCTAAACACACCATCAGGGGTGTCTTTGTACAAAGATTTGGCTTGTGCTACACACAGGACATATCACCACATATGCTGGAGTGAGATAAATTATAGACTTGTTATTCACGATTAACTCCAAAATATGTTGTAATTTTACTACCATATGCAAATTCAAAGCTCACCATGTTGGGTATCTATTAATTTGGCATAACCTCATCTTATATCCTTTTTAAAAAGTTGGGTAATATATATTTAGTGCCCTTAAATAAACCTTACTATATTTTTAATTGAAAGTTTCTGCTTGATAAATCTTTGTGCAAATTTTGTGTCAAAAAAAGGTACTACCACTCTATTATTCTCTGGGGTCTCTGCTTTCTGGAAATATATACCGTTTTTGCTTTGCTAAATGTCCTTTAGGGCAGTGCACAGCTCAATGTGCCCTTTTTTTGACCAACATTTTCTATTTCCCTTGAAAAGAGACAGACGTTTGTATCAAGATACACCCCTATACTGCAAAAAAGTTTTTGTCTGATTTCAAACTGGATTCAATAAAACTCCCAAAAAATTAACCCAGCATGAGGAAAGCTTCTCCCCAACTTTTCTATTCACTCTCTATTTCTCTTTCTTTCTCTCTCTCTCTTTGAATGCTTTTTCCCTACAGACAAGCATAAGTTGCTTTTTCCCCAACTGCAGAACGCTGAACCTTTTTTTGACTACTTGATGACCTTTCTCCTTATTGGAGGATACTTTTCCTATATTAAGAGGCTGCTGTTATGCAAATTTAAGAGAGAAAAACTTCATTTTTATGAAGTTAGTATTGGACTTCGAATGACGTCACCAAACATATCAGGGTGACTACCTAGAAGGAGAGACCGTTGTCCCAAACATCCCTTGTGATAGCTGGGGCAGTGACAGGTTCTCTTTATTTATTAGACCCTAGGTCTCTAGTCTGCTCTCAAAAGGCATCTGATCAAACAGAGATTGCTTTGATCAGATGCTTTACAAGTCAGTAAAGGCTTGTAAAAAAAAAAAACTAAATTGGAAGTGACAAAATCATCGCTTCTGGTTTCATAGGCTATAGAGATGATTGGAAAATGGACATTCCTCCTTTATCGATATGTTGTACTTCCCCAACTGCCAGTTTTAGTCCTGGTGGAATGGGAGAGCCTGGGAAGGCAAGGGGGGAACCACATTCTGCCACACGCAAAAGTGATCCAGCGGCTGTATAGCCACTCAGATCACTTTTACATTATAGAACATTGCCAGCTGTAAAAAAGATACCAAAGTGATAACTACAGCTACAACCACTGAAACCTAAAGGACTTATGGGTATGTTCATTTGAGCAAAGTGGTTAATTAAAGGGGTGTTCCAGGCTTTTTTTTTATGTTTATTAAAAGTCAGCAGCTACAAAAATTGTAGCTGCTGGCTTTTAATAAAAATATACTTACCTGTTCCTCGGTCCAGCGACATGCCGCTGGGAGCTTCGTTCTGGTCTCCCCCCTTCACCGCCGGCTCCTCCACTGCAACTGTGGGCACCTGGTCGTGACAGCTTTCGGCTTCACGGCCGGGCACCCACTGCGCATGCGCGAACGGCGCCGCGCTCCCTGATTGGACAGGCGATCTCCTGGGACCTGTCACGTGTCCCAGGTGATCGCCTACAGGGAGAAGCCACTAAAAAGCAATATGACGTATCGCCTTAGTGGTCCCTGGGCGGAAGGAGGAAGTGGGACAGGAAGTCCCACTCCTCCTGAAGCCCCCACTCCTCCCCCCCCAAGAAAATGACATGCCAAATGTGGCATGTAAGGGGGCGAGGAGTGGATTAAGCGGAAGTTCCACTTTTGGGTGGAACTCCGCTTTAAGTAATTTTAAATCAGTAAAGTGTTGATAAGTTAATGTATCTGTATAATAAACCACAGTGTAAAATGATTTTAGTAGATTGAACATGTTATACAGAGATTTTGGTAGAGGAATACTTTTCCGAGCACACTATGACACTAAGCAGCAAGTATAAAAGTGCAAATGTTAACACTTAAATATGTGACAGAAAAAATGTTGCACTAAATGTAATAATACATAATACCAGCATAGTGTAAAAATTATTCTCAAATATCAAATTATTAACAAACATTCAAATCCTAAAAATCTAAATCAAACACAAAAATAAATGCAAATTGAAATACTAAACACTGACCACCTGTATTTGCAAGCTGTGACAGGTGTTAAAGTGTGTATGTGACCAAAAGTTACAACTTTTCATCACACAAATGTCCTTTTTCCCCATTATTGGAGGTATGATAGCCTTGACCTGGCTTTTAAAGGGGACATGTGCACACCTTGTTGAAAGGTTATTTCTTTCAGGTAAGAGAATGTCCATATGAATGTTGGTGGTATTCACTGGACACAAATGCTAGGGGGTCTTCAAAAAGTTTCTGCACTTTTTTAAAACTCTATTAAATACAAAAAAGTGCGTAAACTTTTTGAAACCACCTAGTATTTGTGTCCAGTGAATACCACCAACACTCATATGGACATTTTTGAAGAACCCTTGTATAAACTGGTTTCATCACTTATGGAAGCCACGTACACACGATCAGAAATTCTGACAAGAAAACTATGGATTTTTTTCCGACTGAATTTTGGCTCAAACTTGTGTTGCATACACACGTTCACATAAAATTCTGACTTTCAACAACGCGGTGACGTACAACACTACGACGAGCCAAGAAAAATTAAGTTCAATGATTTTGAGCATATGTCGACTTGATTCTGATTTTTGATTCTGAGTTTGTTTGTGCATCGGAATTGCATACAGACGATCAAAATTTCCGTCAAGAACCTTTCCCATCGGAAAATTTGAGAACCAGCTCTCAAATTTTTGCTGTCGGAAATTCCGATGGGGCCTACACACGGTTGGAATTTCTGACTAAAAGCTCACATCAAACATTTCTTGTTGGAAATTCTGTTCATGTGTACGCGGCATAAATGATTAAGGAGTACTATATTTGGACTTATTGGCCTAGATTCACATAGGGTGGCACAACGTTGTGCGGGCGTAGCGTATCTTATTTACGCTACACTGCCGCAACTTAGAGAGGCAAGTGCTGTATTCACAAAGCACTTGTGTCCTAAGTTACGGCGGCATATCGTAAATCGGCCGACGTAAGCGCTCGTAATTCAAAGTAGGCAGGTCGTGGGCATGTTGTATTTAAATTAAGCGTGACCCCATGTAGATGCATGGCCGAACGAATGGCGCATGCGCGCGCATGCTCAGTATCACGTCGTATTTACGCCCAAAGATACGCCGGCTCAATGCCTGTGACGTGAACGTAACCTACGCACAGCCCCATTCACGTACGACTTACGTAAACAACGTAAAAAGATACGCTTGTTCCGACGTCCATACCTTGCATGGGCTGCGTCACCTAGAGACCAGCTTTATCTTTATGCCGGCGTATGTCTTAGGTAAATGGTGTAACTAATTGCGACGGGCGTACGTACGTTCGTGAATCGGCGTATCTTGCTCATTTACATATTTGACGCGGAAATCAACGGAAGCGCCACCTAGCGGCCAGCGTAAATATGCACCCAAGATACGACGGCGTAGGAGACTTACGCCGCTTGTATCTTGGCAGAATTTATGCGCAACTGATTCTATGAATCAGGCGCATAGATACGACGACGGCCATTCAGACTTACGACGGCGTATCTGGAGATACGCCGTCGTAAGTCTTTGAGAATCTGGGCCACTTTGTATTTTGGAAGTAAACTTGGAGTTTTGGACTATTACAAGGCAGTTTGAAACTTTTTTCCCAGATTAAAGGACATTTGTGTGATGAGAGATTGTAACATTGCTGGTCACATACACTTTTGACAGCTTGCACATATAGGTGGACATTGTTTATTATTTCGTTTTGCATTTGTTTATTTTTGTGTGTGATTTTGATTTGTATGATTTGTATGTTTGTTAATCATTTGATATATGAGAATTATTTTTACATCAGACTGATATTATTGTAGCACAGCATTCTTTTTGTCACATATTTAGGTGTTATCTTTTGAACTTTTATGCTGCCGGCTTAGTATCACAGTGTGCGTGAAATTTCATTTTGTCATTCCCCTACCATGTATAACACGTTGAATCAACTTAATCCTACAACCAAAATCATTTTACACTATGGTTTATTATACAGATACATTTAAAAATATGTTGAAATAAGATCACTTAACAGCAAGTTACTGATTTCAAATTCCTTACTTAATTTGTGTTTGGAAACATCTAAATAAGTGATTTCAGGCAAATGAAACATTTATTGAGCTACAGATACTATGTAGTAAGCATAGCAACAATACAAAAGTATAAAGTTCACTCTATTTGCCATAATCTGAAATCTGCAAATAAGCACACACAAACCTATACTGTGTTAGTAGGAGTGTAAAGCCTCGTACACACGATAGGTTAACCAGAGGACAACGGTCTGAAGGACCGTTGTCCTAGGTTAACCGATGAAGCTGACTGATGGTCCGTCATGCCTACACACCATAGGTTAAATAACCGATCGTGTCAGAACGCGGTGACGTAAAACACAACGACGTGGTGAAAAAAAAAGTTCAATGCTTCCAAGCATGCGTCGACTTGATTCTGAGCATGCATGGATTTTTAACCGATGGTTGTGCCTACTAACGATCGGTTTTGACCTATCGGTTAGCAATCCATAGGTTAATTTTAAAGCAAGTTGTCTTTTTTTTTAACCTATGGTTAAATAACCTATGGGGCCCACACACGATCGGTTTTGACCGATTAAAATGGTCCTTCAGATCGTTGTCCTCTGGTTAACCTATCGTGTGTACGAGGCCTAATTCCAGAACTGCGTACTGTATAACTTCCTTGCTCTCTAAATTAATAGGGTAATGGGTGGCCTAACTGATCTCGGGTACGGATGTAGCACTACCCACGTAGGAGTTTCTAATGTCAGGGTTCCCCACTGCTGCTCAGCCAGTCACATAGCATTTTCTTCTTGCATCCAGACACAGAAAACATTATTTTTCTTGGTTTTGTTGTTTGATTATGGGATTCTAACTTGGATGGGATAGGGATTATGGGATGCCCAACTTGACAATAATAACAGAACCCGGGACAACTTCCTACCTATTTACAGCTTCCACTCCTTCCTCCTGCACAAATCTTGATCCTTTGCACAGCTCTGCTGGGTATACTCCTTTAGGCTTTTTGTTAGCTTAGCAACAGCCCCTTACAGGCTAGGAACTCTCAGTCCCCTGAAAAAGTAGCACAGGTGGAGTGAAATGCTTCCTGAAACACTTTTAGCAACCTGATAGACACTGGTCCCAGCTCTATTTCTTGCAGGAAATGACAGCCCATCTGGCTTCCATTCCACCAGCCCACCTGGCTGCTTCTTTTTCCCAGTCTATCCAACTGAAAAACACTGGAGATCTCCCAGGGCAAGGCTAAAGACTTAAGCGGTCTTCTACAGATGACAATTTCCCCCCTTGTCTGTCTCTGTATCATAATGATCTACTCACTCTGTCTCTCCTTGCTCCCACTGCCTCCCTGAAAAGCCTTCTTTCAACTTGTCCTGTGGTACCATCCTTCTAGGTCAGTAAACTGAGCCCAGGCAGGTAGAGCCCCAGGCTGGCAGGAGTCCCGTAAGGGCCAGCAACAGACTCCCTCAGCACTGCATCTCCATCTTTCATCCTACTCCCCTCCCAGCATGACAAATGTCTATTTACTTGCACTTTACACTTGCTTATAAAGATGTTGGCCACTGAGGGTGCATATGTGGCCCCCATGGCAACTCCCTTCCTTTGCCTATAATGATTTCCATCATGCCAGAAAAAAATATCACTCATAGCTAGATCCAATGCCTTTACCAAAAATTATTTTTGCTTTCTTTTTAAGTCAGTGCTTTGTAAGTCCTACGTTACTGCCTCTAAGGCATAATTTTATTTGGTGTTTCTATATATCGAGTTTACATCAACACTCGCCATTGTTGCCAAAATACTGCTTATTATTGGTCTACCCGGAGGGGTTTTCCTTGCAGTTTTGAATTTTGGGTATTTGATATATAACCAGCATCCTTGGAGCATCAGGTACTAAATACCTTGACTCTTTTTTATTGATTAGATCTTCCCTTTTTTTTACTAATTTCTTTAACTTTGCCTTATATTTATTAGTAGGGTTCTTCTTTAATTTCTCATATGTGTCTCTATCTTTTACCAATCTATTAAATTGCCAAATAATCTGTTTTATCTAGGATTGCCAGTCTGCTAGTCGTATAACAACCTCTTTCTTTCTTTCCAGCATTTTTAATCCCTTCTCTATGTCTTTCTTCTACCTTCCTGGTGTGATTTTATTTATCTATGAAGCTAAGAATCTCTGTAAGTGTGATTTTAACCTTTTATATAATAAACAAGAACTTACTACACTATATGGATTCTCTTTCCTTCATGTATGAGTGGTGACAACATAGGAAGATACATCTTCCTGCTCACCAGTATAGGCTTAATAGACCCACATGTAGTGTTGCTAAGGGGTCCATACTATCTGGTAAGTAAAAAAAACAAGGGGGTGTGTGGAACACCATTCACTGCGTGATATTTTGGAACACTACAGCACTTTAGAAACTCTTGCACAGGAGCACATTAGAATAAAGTGTGTTTTTTTTGGGACTTTTCTAGTCTATCTTTGACTTTCACTAGCTACCTACTTTCTAGCTTATATGAAATTGGACTTTTATGATTTATTTGGTTTGAAACTCACAAAGTGATTGATTTATATTTTATTTTTTATGGTGAATGCACATTGTTTGCACTTTGTTGTCAAAATTAGTACTATTTTCACTGTGATTTGTTGTATACAATTAGAATCTTAGTGATATTGTAGAAAAATAGCTTAAATTGTTAGTTTACATTTATTTTTTTGTCTGCGTAATTGTTTTGCAATGTTCAGTAATGAAAACCTGCCATTATAAAAACATGAGTCCTGATTTCCTTTCGAAATTGCTTGTTACCTGACTAGTGTGTTGATTCCCTAGTTTAATTCTTCCAGAGTCACTAACCCAGAATAAGTATGCATATAAGGAATTTGGACTTTTCCCCCGGTTGTGTTTGCTGCATCTTTGTGAGCTGGGAGTCTCAAACAGTTTAATTCCGCAAAGAAGCAGAGACTGTTCTTTTAGCAAGATAAATAAAGTGAAGAAATTGTGTGCACTCGAACGATCCAATCACTTACAAGTAAAAAAATCATGTGTTTTTCATTTCTCTTTGTACATGATTGAATGACTGAAGTGAACGCAGCACAATCTTGCCCTAAATAATCTTTTTTTTGCTTTAAGGTAACTTCAACAAAAGTGACACTAAGCATACAGTAAATCATTCCCTTGCACTGAGCATGCTGTAAGCGAACTGGAATTTTAAAGCCTTGTGAGAAATATATACGAAGTCCTTTTCAATCATTTTTTATGTGATCATGAACCTATATTCTCTAGTACCTAGAAGGGTTATTAGATGGCTCAATAAAACTTGCACTTATTGTACACTATAAAGGCAGACAGCTTCAAATCCAGTGGAGTCTAATCCCCACTATAATCACCAGTATATAAAAGCACCTCTTCAGCACACACTATATGCCCCGTTGCCTGTGCTGTGGTGATAATGAGGGTAGACTGAACAGTTCACTCCAACTGAACTGATAAGTATTTTCTCCTAAGCAGTAAACTTCTCTGAGTATCACCCCCTCTGTGAAAGAACGACTGCTCCCTTCTGTTTTAACTAGTTTTCAAGCAGTAAAAAAACATTTTATTGCTTTCAATAATTCTCATTTAATCACAGGCCATTTCAGTGACTAATGAACATGCTTAGCTTTTTGCATAGTGCAGAAGTAAGAAGGCTGGTGAAGGAAGGTACAGTAATGTTTAAAGTCACTAGGGTGTGCCTGTTCTTTCATTAGGACATAGAAAGGTGCCATTCAAATTGTTCTAAACAGGAAGTAAAGGATTCTGTAGACAGACCAGTTCCAGCAGTGTTTTCTGGTGAATATTGCAGAGAGAAACCATACTTTTTAATTCTTATTATAATACACTTGTGACATTGTGTATTGTTTAGAGTCTTAAACCACTGTAGTCATATACTTGCATCACACAGAGATCAGGCAAAATTAAGGTTGCTTACAACTGAACTTCGGGCACAATACATTTTTATTAACATTGCTCAACATTCACAAAGGATATAAATTAACTTTGTCCGCACTAAATTCTTTTGCAAATTGAGTTATTACCTTGAAAAAGGTGTAGTGACCTCATCAGTGATCACAGCGCTGCACAATAGTCTGTGCAGAGAACAGGACTGTGCAAGATATCCAGCAGGCCCACAAAGTTCAGGCCACCTACAGAAAAATAGAGAAGGGAAGGTGATATAAAACAAGTCCTGTTGCATGATGTGAGGAGAGAGAAGCAGTGACCAGTCATTATTAGAGCTCGCTCCAGCACTTCGGCAAAGTTTTACACTTAATTTTTGTACAGATTTGAAAGAAATGCGCAAAGCACACCAAGATTCAGGTAAGAATACACATTAATTTTGTATCTACACAGTTGTGTATTTAGAAGTTAAGATTCAAAGATAGTTACATAGGTTAAAAGGTTAAAAAAGCACACAGATCCATCCAGTACAACCTCTGTGTGTGTGTATGTGTATGTGCTTGTTATTATCGATTCCCATAACATATTCTAAAGATGGAGTGAGATTCAGATTTGCCAAGGATTATATTTTGCAGGGAAACAAAATTTGCACATTTTTTTTTTAAACAATTTTTGTACAGATAGGCATCTGAGAAATATTATCCATTGCATACTGAGAGATATAGCTTGCAACATAAGTCATATCAAGAGTGAGCACACAAGGCACAAAAGTCATGTTCCATTTCATGAAACACCAGTTATAACAGACACTTGAGTCTCTACCATCCTGACTGTATGTCATTTTTCTTAAACCGCAAATCAACAAAGTAACAAAACATATATAAAGAAAGGAAACACAAGAAGTAGAAAGAAAGAAAAAAGGGGGGGGGGAGGGAAGGGGAAGATAAAAGGGGAAAGGAAAAGGGGTAGGGTTTGGGACCCCTACTCCCCCTCTACTAGTACAAAGCCATATTGACTAGCGCTGAGCTGCTTATTGGTGCATTGCACCTTGGACAAAAACCCTCCAGTTTTCAGCTAGATCAGAAGATATGCAACATGGTACCCTTGGCCTCCCTGCGATGCCAACAGGTGTTCGCCACATTAGGGTACATTTTCTTTAAGAGAGACAGGACCTTATACCAACACGTGAGTACCTTATAGCTCAGCTCTGGTATTTACTGGACACTGAGGAGTAATGAGCAAAAAAAAGGATATGATCCCGCTGCTCAATGGAAAGGGTAAGGCCCAGATCCCTTTCTCAATTCTGGAGAAATCCAGGGAAGAATCCCTCAGGAGGACGTACTAGCAATTTGTAGTCCTCATGAGTAGAGGGGCCCTGTTGCAGATATACGCTTTCCAGTGGTGTGTTAAGACCACCCCTTACTGAGTACAAAATTTGCAAATTTTTATCTGAATTCACCAGAACATTTATTTTTGTTTATGAAACTGCTTTGCATGACCTTTAAACCATGGGCAGCAGGTTTAGGAGAACTGGTAAGGGACTTTTGGGTAAGGCAGCCTCTTTGCTGTAAAAGGGAGGGCTCAGAGCAGCCATAGTGTTAGTGTTTGGAAGCTGCGGTAGGGAGAGGAGAGGGATAGAAGACCAGCAGAATAAGGAGAGGTTAGTGTCAGCTAAAGGCCTGCACTTTATTTCTATGTGTTCTAGTTAAAGTAAGTTAGCGTCCCTCCCAGCCAGTGTCAGTTAGCGTCAGTCCCTAATTGCTGATCACCGCCATTACTATAGTGTCTGTCTGGTTTCTGTATCCTTGTCACAGTCAGAACTATACTAATAGTGTTCTCAATAGTATAGTATCCCCCAAAACACAGTGTTAGCAGGATCAGCCCCGATCACTACCAGCACTTGTGACATGTAGCAGAATACATTTTGGACTATATGTATAAAGAAATTTGATTTGATTGGATATGTCTTATGACAGAAAGTAGAAAATATTGTTTTGTTTTGTTTTTAATTTTTTTTTTGTATTTTTCATTTATATAATAAAAAATAAAAACCCCAGTGGTAATCAAATACCACCAATAGAAAGCTCTATTTATGTTAAAAAAAATGTATACATTTCATTTGCGTACAGTGTTTCATTACCAAGATATTGCCAAATAAAGTAGGACAGTGCTGAATAGCAAAACAGGGTCTGGTCATAAAGGGGCTAAAACTTTCTGTGGTTAAGTCACCCTATTTGCCAGCATTTATTTTTATTTTTATTATTGTTGGCTTTTTTTATTTCATTTTAATTTATGATTGATTTGAGGGCAGCAGCCATTTTTATCTGATGTCCCATCCATAAAAAAACGAATTATATGTTGATAATGCCTTTTGATTAAAGTTTGGAGTTGTTTAAGTACAGCTTTTTGCAATCATCTGTTCTTGAAGCTGCCTATTGTTTCCAGCACACCGCTGCATTGTTTAAAAGAAAAACGAAGTTCAAAACCAGTGTGTACCTATACCACCTCAAATGATATTACTCACATTTGTCACACCCACCTATCCCTATAGAAAAAATAAAAGTAAGACACACACTGGTTAGGCATGACTGCTGCTGGCCAGTTTTTACAGTTCTGTATTGTCTTCATTTTTTAATAAAAACATCTGTCTGTGGCCTACATTTTGGTCTAATTTTACAAGCTAAGCTATATCTTTATAAAAAATGCTAAATTGGACCTCCTTTCTTAGCAAAGCTCAGCGCTCAGGGGGGTTAAAGTGTGCGTGATGAAACAGATATAGTTAAAATGTGATATAGATAGACCACTTAAATCACAAGCTATATCTTTGGTTTAATGCTCCTAAATTTTGAAAACTTGAAACTTGTATATTCCTTGTATCTCTAGTACATGTCAACCAATTAAAATGCCCCGCCACTGGCCAGTTATTACACTACTGTATCTTAACATAGAAATTGATCAGAAACAGGACAGTTTTGCATCAGCAAGAACAGGAATGGCCTCAGCAGAACCTCTGGCCAATTTCTTTCTGCTGGTCAAAACAGACCTATTACCACTTGTCAGATCTGAAACTACCTAAAAAAAGCATCTTTTTATAAAATTTAAATGATCAGATTGGGGTACTACTGCTGTAGGTAAGCCAAGCAAATTGTAATAGTTTTTTACCCCCACAACACCAGTTGAGTGTTATTTTATTTATTTGTGTTTGACTCTTCAACTTCAATCGCGTACACACGATCAGTTAAACCGATGAGAATGGTCTAATGGACCGTTTTCATCGGTCCAAACCGATCGTGTGTGGTCGTCATTGGTTATTTATCCATCGGTTAAAAAAAAGCCAACTTGTTTTAAATTTTACCGATGGATTCCTAACCGATAGAAAAAAAATGATCGTTAGTAGGCACAACCATCGGTTAAAAATCCACGCATGCTCAGAATCAAGTCTACGCATGCTTGGAAGAATTGAACTTCCTTTTTTTCAGCACATCGTTGTGTTTTACGTCACCGCGTTCTGACACAATCGTTTTTTTAAACGATGGTGTGTAGGCATGACTGACCATCAGTCAGCGTCATCGGTTAACCGATGAAAACGGTCCATCAGACCGTTCTCATCGGATGGACCGATCGTGTGTACAGGGCTTAAGTTCTGCAGTAGTGAAAGGTCACTTAAAGTCTGATAGCCGGTTTCCTTTAAATCGCTCAACCTCACACACTGTCACCCGGCTTCTGAGTGTGCAGTAAAATTTGATTTCAAGTACCCTTTCTTTTCCTGATTAAAGTTTACCTTTGTGCTATGCAAGTAAATAAGGGGGCACATTTAGGTCTATCATGAGTAATCCTGTAGCTTTGTAATAATTCAGGAAAGAACCTTTAGATGCATACATAAGCACAGTCATGATTGGTTTTCCCATGAATCTGTGATAACTGTAGAAGAGATTGGTCAGAAAACCACCATTGAATGGAACCAAAAGATAACACTTTGTAAATAAACAAGCCTACATTGTTTTTAGGCCTCGTACACATGACCGAGGAACTCGTCGGAAAAGACACATCGTTTTCCTCAACGAGTTCCTTGTTAGACTTGTCGAGGAACTCGACAAGCTTGCTTTGCGTACACACTGTCAAGACAAAATCTCCTCCAAACGCGGTGATGTACAACACATACAATGGCAGGGGAAGTTCGATTCCACTGGCACAACCCTGGGGGCTGCTTTTGCTAATCTCATGTTACTGCGTGTTAAGTAAAAGTTTGGTAAGAGACGATTTGCACTTTTCAGTCTGTTACAGCTTGAAAAATGTGTTATCTCCATTACAAATGCTACTTTTACTGCCGTCTCATACTTTATTCTGAGCATGTGCGGGTTTCTTAGCATACACACGCTCGAGTTTCTTGTCGAAAACCAGCCCGACGAGGAACACGACGAGGAAATTGAGACTCCCGTTCGTTCTCTTTTTTTCTCGTCGAGTTCCTCAACAGTTTCCTCGATGAAAAACGTACACACGACTGTTTTCCTCGGCAAAAAAGCTCTGCCACCAAGTTTCTTGATGGATTCTGTCGAGTTTCTCGGTCGTGTGTACGAGGCTTTAGTCGTAAATACAATTTAAAAATGTAAAATAGGGAACATCTGATGGTTTGAAAGATATATATATATATAGGTGTGTGTGTGTGAAAAATATATTTTCGGCAAATAAACTGCTGCCAAATTTTGCCTCCTATATATGAGCAACTATGCATAAAATAAATAAATAAAGGTGCCCAGACATAGCTTGACCTTGGGGCAGGTTACATCACCTAAATCAAAATGTACTGGTAGTCAAGCCAACTATGTAACTCAGTAGTAATTGTCTATGAGGTCATTGTCCTCCTCCAAACTCAAATATTCAGCTTGTGTACCAAATATCTTATTTCAGAGCATCCCACCTTATGCCAACATTGTTAAGGGGTCTCACTCCTCCTGCCTCGTTTGCTTTCTGTTTTGTACAGGTCATATCAGAGTTCCTGATGCAAGAAAGATATTTTAAAACACAGAACAGGGGCAAAATATGACACCTAATGGAACAATTTAATTTCCAATTTCCCAAATAGATATGAAAAACAAAAAATAGATTCACCACCATAAACCAAGTACTGAAATAGTTTTTAAATATACTAACCTTTTCCCAATATACTGTGCTTGCTATTAAATTCTGCAAACTGTTATCACTACAGAACTAAATGATATGTGGAATAGCATTACCCCTACAGTATTCTATCTGGCTATTTTAAGGCTGTATTCACAGTTGTGTGTTTTGGTAATGCACAATAATTTACACATTGTAATGCATGTTACTGTAGAATTTCCAATGGCATGCTTAGATGTAAATATATATATAAACACACCTACATTGTATTGCATCACAATGCACTGTTTTAAATACAAAATACATAAATAAACGTGTGTGTCTTAATACATGCAAAGATGTAAATCGTCCCCTATTCACTGAGAAGCTTTGAGAACACAAACATTTTTATTATGGCAAACAATTGTCAAGCAGGTGTAGAATAATTTACCTGGATAAACTACTTAATGGAATAAAGTTCCCTTCATATTACCAGAGCCCTTGTTCATATCAGGGGGAAAAAACTTTTAATCTGGCACTTGCTGTATGGATGGGTGTGGCTTAATTCAAATACCAATAATTTATCAGTTAGTGTTCAGACTTGATATAATTTACAAGAGCAGCCAAAATAACAACAACCATAATAATATTAATACTATTAATATGCATAGTGTGAATTTTTTTAAATCATTTTTTTTTCTGCTTTATAACGTTTAGAATATAGCTGGCACACATGTATTTTTCCACAAGCCACAAATGCATTTGTGACGATTAACACAAATAGGTCTTGTTTAGATTTATAAGTTGTTCTCCCATGGATGGGGAAAGGACGGCTGGTTCATTGAAATGTTGATCAGAGCCTATGTATAAAATATGTGGCATCTGATGGGTTGTCCTAGACTCTGTCTAATTCCACTTTGACAGGAGACAGGACGTACCCAATAGTGAAAGGATGGGCTGTCATCAGGACACTTTGATGTCTACAGCTCCCTGATAGAAGGTCAGAACATACAATGACATGTACAAAATAACACTAAGTGGGGGTAATGCTGGGGCATTTATCTGTGCCTTCTATATCTATTCCAAACGGCCCTCGTTTTGTATTATTGTGTGTGAAATATATACATAAATGAAACTCAAGCTACACATGAAGTTTATGTACTATTCACTTAACCTGCCTGCTTTTATTCTCCAATAAGACAGTGAAAATTACATTTAAAGTGATAAATAAACATGAATAATAATTTTTAAAAAATGAAAAATTCTACATTTATATATAAAAATTAAAAAAAAAACGCAAATGCTAACCTTACCGGGGTATTAAATAGAGTAAAAGTTCAATCATTTAAAATAAATATTTGTCATGTTTATTTTTTATTTTTTAACATTCGTTATATTTTTTAACTTAAACATTTCTATGTCTATATAATAACACGTTATTGATTTGTTTCATGTAATTAGAGGTAATTTTGAAAGACATATATAATTTATCAGACCTTTGTCTATAGAATTACATCCCGGGTCTGTTTTAATGCACAGTGGTAAGGTTGTATATAATTGTATCTCTATGGCTTGCAAGCTGTCAGGTGGGAAACGTACAAGCCAGGGCAGACTGCAATATAAGCATTATATAGAGAAGTCAGACTAATTAGGACCACTGCCCACTCCTGATTTGGATGTCAAATAGTGCAAGGGGTGCAATCCTTTGCAGCAAGGTGGGAGGCTGCTTTTGCCCAGCTATGTCCAAGTGGATCTTAGCTTTGAGCCTTGCCTGGGGCTAAAAAGCTAAGCACTGACTTAAAATGGCCAGAATAAGCAGCCAGGCTACTCCTTCCCAATCTCCATCACCCATATCCACTGAACAAGCCAAAAGAACGGATTGCTCCATGAACGCCCATCAACCTCCACTTACATACTAACATTTAAAATGAAAAAAAAAAAAAAAAAAAAAAAGGTTACTCGTTTAATTTCTTTAATAGGCCTGTAGAAAGCTACTTGGAGGGTTAATCCAAATAACTTATCCTCTTTGTTACTTCTTTCTAAAATATTTTGTATCCTTTTGTATTATTGTCACAGCTTTTTTTTTTTTTTGCAGGTAAATCGAATATGTTTATTAAATAATGTGATTTGTTTTAAAACCTAGGTTACATTTAGGTTAATCAAGTCAAGTCGCTTATTTTTATTTTTTATTTTATTTTTAAAAGGCGCATATATTACTTTTTGAAAGTTCCAAAGCGTGTGTTAAATGGTCGTTCATTTTTCTGCCTACCTCAAACAGTCTATTCGTTTCCCTGGCTGGCCAAGGCTTGGTATATGTGATATATGGCTTGCTGAACACTGTTAATAAAACTAAGGAAATGTACACTGCCTATAGTGACAAAGTATTTCCTATTGCTACATCTCATTAGTAGTACACCCTTTAAGCCCAGCTTTAACGTGGTCCGTGGAAATAGTTTGGTTTTTGTTTAACTATTTTGTTATTTTGAAACTTTAATATTGGATTGTGTCTAAGAATGGAGCTATGGCATTGATTTTTATGTATTTGTGAAGAGAAAACTTTGCAGAAGATTTGAGCTGCAGTAAGTAAAAGGCGTGAGGAGTGCATATGGGGAAATCAAGTCAGCCCTCTAATGAATAATGTGAGTATAGGCATATAGCATTACTGTTAGTAAACGCCAACCCTTGTGTAAATCTCGCTTGTGTGTTGGAAAAATACAGCACTTCATTGATAGGGGTCTTGACAATTGTCTCAGTATATAACAGCTCATTTCTAGGCTGCTTCTCTTTTTTTTCAGGCTTCCCGCTGCTAATTCTATGCATGTGTGTAAATTTCCTTTTTTTTTTTTTTTTTTTTACAACTTGTACATAATATTCCCTTGAGTTGTACATTCCTCGGAAAGTAGATGGCACTGGGACAAATGAAACATCATAAACCTCTTCTGTATCTCCCATTTACAAACGTTAGCTTCCTGAATGATTAAAACTCGTCCTAGCCCAATTACATCTAATAACTTGTATGGTGTCGCAGTCTTGCATGTCCCTGGTTACCAATTGCTTCAATTAGATCTTCTTGTCTGCTGCAAAGCAACAGGGACGAGCTTCAAACTTTAGAACATGTTAAACTAGTTCAAATGAGCATTTTACAATTAAAAAGAAAGAGAGAGCGAGAGAATGGTCGCTTTGTATTTGTTGCTTCGGTGTAATAATGTTACAGTACTGAACATATATATATATATATCATCCTATTACTGTTTAAACTTTGGAATTAAATCTAAATAATATGTTTAATTATATTGTGGTCTCAATTTTCATTTATTATAGACGTCTGTGTGTGTGTGTGTGTGTGTGTGTGTGTGTGTATTTTTGTATTCCTAATTTCTATATATTGAGATAGAGAGATATGTAGATAGATAGATAGATAGATAGATAGATAGATAGATAGATAGATAGATAGATAGATAGATAGATAGATAGATAGATAGATAGATAGACAGGCAAATAGATAGATAGATAGATCGATAGATAGATAGATAGATAGATAGATAGATAGATAGATAGATAGATAGATAGATAGATAGATAGATAGATAGACAGACAGACAGACAGACAGACAGACAGACAGACAGGCAGACAGACAGACACAAATAGAAAAATAAAAAAAAAGAACATAGACAAATACTTTTTTTTATTTGTGGCGATTTGTATATTTGATTACACCCCCCATATGTCATCGGCGATTCCTGCAGCTTTATTAAATAGGTGGGACTCCCATACCCTTTCCATTTTGTACGATAGATAGATAGATAGATAGATAGATAGATAGATAGATAGATAGATAGATAGATAGATAGATAGATAGATAGATAGATAGATAGATAGATAGATAGATAGATAGATAGATAGACACTTTGTTTACGTTATATATAAATAATGCCATACAGTGTGATTTTATTGACCACTAGATAATTGAAGCACTTAAAAGTAAATTAAATCTCTCTCTCTCTCTCTCTCTCTCTCTCTCTCTCTCTCTCTCTCTCTCTCTCTCTCTCTCTCTCTCTCTCTCTCTCTCTATATATATATATATATATATATATATCATTTACTTTTAAGTGCTGCAAGGATATAGTTTAATAATTGTATACTGTGTATATATATATATATATATATATATATATATATATATATATATATATATATATATATTATACAGCATGAATATATATATTTAGAAAAATTACATATATATATATATATATATATATATATATATATATATATTTACAAAAGTAGATATAACTATATTTATATATTTTAAATATATATGTATATAGTATATGTATAGTATACAGTACAAATATATATATTTAAAAAAATATATATAACTATATTTATATATTTAAAAAAATGCATATATATATATATATATATATATATATATATATATATATATATATATATATATATATATATATATATAAAATGTATATATAAAGATAGGTAGATTGCCTTATTGCATCGCTATACCAGTTCTTTGCAGCCCTTAAAAGTAAGATTTCCTAAAAGGGACTTGCTGTAAATTAGTGCTGGTAAGATACACTACAGTCCCCTAGTTGTTAATAACAGGCGCTTCTAGCTGAGAGGAAACGTAGGTAGGAAATAAATGAAGTTTGTGTGATTAAAAGAATCCGGTCTAATTATGAAAATGTCATTTATTTGGGTGACGGAAGCGTTCAGGATCAATCAGCTTCAATTAGGATTAAAGTGAGCCCATTCAATGAAATCTATTAGCTTCTCATTTCAGACACGGATTCGGCGCATAAATCAATAAACAGCAGAAAAGAGAGACCAGTGGCAAAACACAGAAAAAAAAAAAAAACTATTACAACCCAAAGACTTGTAAAGAAGCATCTGTAAAATTCTGAACCCTTTTGATCAATACGATGAATATTTAATAGTTAAAAGAGGAAAATTGAAATCTATTAACACCATCTCCTCCCTTCTTATTAGGACTACACCATGCCCTGAGACTTGTTTGATTTTGGAGCTCCAGAAAACGACATGGGCAGTCTTGTCTTAAACCTCTATTAAATACCTCTCGTTCTTCCTAGCTCCATCAGAGATTTTTCTAACACTCCAATATTCACCAGCCAGCCTCAAAAAGTCCTTTTTTTTTTTTTTAGAGAGAGAGAGAACTTCCAGTGTGACGTCAGGGACAGCTAGGAAACAAACTTTAATGTGCAAATTGTAGATCACACAAAAGTGACCTCTTCAATAACGTTGGACAGACCTCAAGTTCAATGCCATCGCCTGATTTTGTAGAAAAAAAAATCATTTGAAATTCAAATTGTTTTTTTTTTATTTTTTTGCACTATGACACGATCCTCCATTCATGTGGTTGGTCTGGATGCAATAGCCGGTGTGTGTGGCTGTATTTTTTTAAACTTTCGTATTTTGCTTAAATACACTAGCCTATTGATAGTTGTATGACAGCCAAACATGGCAGAAAAAAAAATTACTGTGTGCCTGAATGGGAGAAGTATTTCAAGCCCCTGTGTCTAGATTAATATTTATATGCTACTATGTCATTTAAAGCAAGCCATTACCCCAATTAATGGAATTATAGGAACATACATCATTGACCCTATGCAGGCATGTAGTTAATTATGCCCCCCTAACAGTTTTCTACTCGTTATCTGTGAAATAACAGGGATCTGAACGTCCAGATTATATGACCTATAGCACTTGTAGCAAGAAAGGAGTGTTGTTCCTGGGTCTGATGTTTAATTACTTTTATTTCCCCCCTTTTATTCCATGCAAAAGCTGAAAATGATTTAGAAGTAAAAATAGACGTTAGATCCAAAGGGGTGAAGGGTTCTTGCTAACTAAATTATACTAGCAGTGGAGTAGAACTTTGCAAATCCCATTTCAACCTTTCCCCCTGCACCCACCCACAGAGAAGATTATATTTTACGAATTATGTTCATATAGGAGCATATGGGTAGAGCTGTTTGTTCGTGTTCTGAAGCCTATGTGGGAGGTCTGAGAATTATAAAATATATATGGAAAGCTAGAGGGCCAGGAAAATGAAGGTGCTTGAAGTGCAGTTTATTTATGAGGGAGATACACTATGGCTTGTGTATGTGAAGGCGGTTGTGTTTTTGTCTGCTGGTAGCAGGGCCTTGCTGGTTTGTGGCTACTCTGCAGCTTGTTGCTTCAATAGGCTTTGCTATGATTTCAGGAACAATTAAGCCTTTTTATTAAACTATTATTTCCTCTTGGAGTCCCTTTTCCACAGAAAAATAATAAGCTTCAGCCTATTTTTAAACATGTAGGGCCCAAACCCTAGATGACTTTGATAGATTAGATATGGCAACATCCATTAAAGCTGAAAACTCCAGACAAACAGCTAAATATATAAATGACAATTGTCTTACCTGCCAAGGAATTTGTACTTTTATCCATCCAGACCTAAAATTGACACTACCCTGATAGACATCATAGCCAATTTCTTTTCCTGCCCTCTGCTTTCCCCTCCTTTCAAGCCTTGTACACACGACGAGGAACTCGACGGGCGAAACACATAATTTTCCTCGTCGAGTTCCTTGTTAGGCTGTCGAGGAACTCGACAAGCCAATTTTCTCCATTCCCATCAAGGAAATAGAGAACATGCTCTCTTTTTGGCTCGTCGAGTTTCTCGACAGTTTCCTCGACGAAAATGTACACATGACCGGTTTCCTCGGCAAAAAAATATCTCCCAGCAAGTTTCTTGCTGGTTTTTGCCGAGAAACTCGGTCGTGTGTACGAGGCCTGACTCTTTTCACACTGGGGTGCTTTTCAGGCGTTTTAGCGCTAAAAATAGCGACTGTAAAGTGCCTCAAAAACAAAAGGGGTTGTAAAGGTAAACGTTTTTTCACCTCAATGCATTCTATGCATTAAGGTGAAAAAACATCTGTGGATTAGTGCCCCCCCGAGTCCCCCGTTTACTTACCTGGCCCCTTGAAAGTCCCGCCCCGTGAACGCGCAGGCTACTCGGCCGGCTTCACGGCTCATTCATTGGTTGATTGAAAGCAGCACAGCCATTGGCTCTCGCTACTGTCAATCACATCCAATGACGTGGCGCATCGGGGGGCGGGGTCGAGTGATACAGCAAGTGGAGCGCACCCGCAAGAACTAACCACCATGCGAGTTTGCTCGCATGAAGGTGGTGAATTCTTGCAGGGAGGAGCCGAGACAGACGCCGAGGGACCCCAAAAGACCAGGTTCGGGGCCACTCTGTGCAAAACCAGCTGCACAGTGGAGGTAAGTGTAACATGTTTGTTATTTTATTTTTATTTTTTATCTTTAGTGTTCCTTTAAGCCACCCCAGTGTGACAGCCCAAGTGGTGTCACACTGGGGCGGTGCCCTTGCAGGACAGGAAAAAAAGTCCTGCAAGCAGCATCTTTGGGGCGATGCGGGAGCAGTGTATACACCGCTTCCAAAACGCCCTGCCCATGGCATGGGCGCTATTAACCCTTTCTTTGGCCACTAGCGGGGGTTAAAAGCGCCCCGCTAGCGACCAAAAAGCGCTCCTATAACAGTGGTAAAGCCCTGCTAAAACTAGTGGTGCTTTACCGCTAATGCCCGCACCACCCCAGTGTGAAAGGG
This sequence comes from Rana temporaria, assembly GCF_905171775.1. Taxonomy (NCBI): domain Eukaryota; kingdom Metazoa; phylum Chordata; class Amphibia; order Anura; family Ranidae; genus Rana; species Rana temporaria. The sequence continues at coordinate 203,672,506 of NC_053490.1, read as the reverse complement.
GTCTTATTAAGCTTATCTCTTCTCTTCAGATATATAGAATATAGGACACCAGATTGGCTCAAAGTGTTGACCCTACCTCTTTTAATGTAAATGCTGCTATAGAGGAGAGTAGAAATATCAAATGCAGGTATTTATAATAGCTACTTTTAAAATAAATGTTTTATTTTAAGTACACACAGCAGCATTTAATGGTGTTTTTAATAACAAACTGAAGTTCAGCTTTACCATCTGTTGGGATGATAGGGAAACCACAGATTTTTGCCAGTTTTCTTGCTAGGAAGGGCCATAATAGAGCAATTGTGATGTTTTTTTGGTCTATGCCTAATTTGAAAAGCAAACCCAAATGTCTACAGACTGCGCCAGTTAGAACCATACATTTGACAAATGCTTTATATATTGTTGATAAATTAAGGACATTTAAAGCACAATAAAAAAACAAAAATGTAATACATTGTGGACTTACAAAACTTAGATGTGATAGCTACATTAGTTTTCTTTTTTTGGCTTGTTTCTTTTTATTTTCACCTGATGATTCCGACAGTAATACGCTATGGGGTTCATTTACTAAAACTGTAGAGTGCAAAATCTGGTGCAGCTGCACATGGTAGCCAATCAGCTTCTAACAACTGTACTTCTATTTTCTTCCTCAGCTCATTCCCCACATTTATTACCTTTTGTATCACCTGACCCTCCTTCTTAGATTGTAAGCTCTAAGGAATGGGCCCTCTGCTGCTCGTTTTGCACAGAGTTGCCCTGAACCTGGTCTTCTGGGGTCCCTCAGTGGCTGTGTCAGCTCTTACTTTCAAGAACTCAGCACCTTCATGTGAGCGAGCTCGCATGGTGATGAGTTCTTGCGGGCGCGCTCCTGTGATACAGCCGGCAGCCATAGCCGCTCACTGTATCACTCGGCCCCACCCCCGGCACGCTGCATCATTGGATGTGTTTGACAGCAGCACGAGCCAATGGCTATGCTGCTTTCAATCAACCAATGAATTTGCCGAAAAGCCTGGCCGAGAAGCAAGCATGTTCACGGCATGGGACTTTTGAGGGGTCGGGTAAGTAAACGGTGTGGGGCTCAGTTGGCTATTCCTTAGATGTTTTTTCACCTTAATGCATAGAATGCATTAGGTGAAAAAACGTTTACCTTTACAACCCCTTTAAGGCGTTTCCAGCCTTGTTGGAAGAGCAATCGAGTCACCTTTGGGTAGCAGCATTGTCAATTAGGGTAGGGTAGAGGATAATGCAGATGCACTACCAGAGATGGACTTGATTTAACAATTAAGTTAAACCCTAAATTCCATGTGCTTAAAAAAAATGTCAGTTCACTTGGCAGAAGTACATAGTTTAGATGAGTTTAAGAGAGTTTTAATTTTTTCTACCAGAAAGCTCCAATCAGAAGCGCAAACCAGAAACATTTTTATTTGTAATGTACACGGGACGTTTTACAACCTCTCCTGCACGATTTACTTGACAGATAGTAACCGATAGTAACGTGAGTTTTGCCACGTTTACATTTTTAAGCTTTTTTTTCAAATAGTCAAAAATTTTAAAGGCCTGTAAATGAAACGTGGCTAAACAAGCTTTTACAGGTTTTTAGCATTTCAAATGCCTCTGAATATCCATCCTGAATGCATTTTTTTTTTCTTCTAAACTCACCTGCCTAGAAATTACTCTAAACGACCCTGTGTACATTGTATGTACATGTATGTAAGATAACAGGAGGAGAGTTCAGGGGCAGCTGAAAAAAGCGCCCAACTGCTCCTAAATGTTATTCTTTTAGGGATAAAGGTTTTAAATAAATGGATACAAGCAGATCATTGTAAGGGCTCAAGCACACAGGATGTTTTAAAAACACCAGCCAGCTACAGCAGCAGTAAAAACGCGTTTAGCCGCGTTTTTACATTGCATGTTTTATCGCGTTTTCAGTGTCAGTGTTTTTTTTATTGAAAACACTCTCTATAATCTAAAAAACACCTAAAAACATCAAACGCGGCTAGACGCGGCTAAACGCAGCTTGGAGCGTTTAGCTACATTTAGATGCGTCTTTGTGGTTTTTCATTTTCACAGCTTGTTTTTACTGCTCCTGGAAGCACAAGTTGGCTGTTTTTTTTTAATGCCAGTAAACGCTAATGCTTCAAAATGCCTCTGACAGTTTGCGTGCATAGACACATAGGCTAACATGGGGGGCTTTTAGAGGCAGTTAAAAAATCTGGACTTAAAAAAAAACTGTTCTCTTTGAGTAAAAAACATTTTTTTTATACAAAGTTTAGACGAGTTAAGGAGAGTAAACAATTTTCAAACAGAGAATTTTTTGTACAAAGTTTACGTTTTTTAAGCCAGTGTGCATGGAGCCTAATGTTGATCTTAAAATATGCCTGTAAACATCCTAATGTACATGGACATATAGGATAACATTGAGTTGCTTCTACAGGCAGAACACAAAACTTCTGTAGAAGCAACATTTTTAACGCCAGTGTGCAAAATGTGAAAACTCAAAATATGCCTCAAGGCCTCATGTACACTGCTGCTGGTAAACAGACGTTCAGAGGCAGTTGGACATTTTTTTTTGCTGCCCCTGAAGGCCCCTTTCACACGGGTGGATTATTCAGGTCCGCCTGTCAGTTTTTTAGGCGGACCTGAACGACCTGGTACTCCATGTACCTCTATAGAGCCACGGATGTCAGTGGTGACATGTCCGCTGACATCCAACCGGCTCCGATCCGCCAAAGTGTGATGGATGAAAACCCTATTTTCCATCCGTCTGGTGGATCGGATTTGATGAAGGCAGACTCTACGGTCCATCTTCATCCGAACCTCCATAGGTGAGAGTGGTGCTCTGACAGGTTGGTCCCTGTACAGTGTGCAGAGACAGACCTGTGATCTGCCAGCTCAGCGGGGATCGACGGAGCGATTTTATCCGCGTTTAGGAGCGTTTTCGTTTAGAAGCATTTTTAAAGGTGCCCTATTTTATTTGAGGGTCTAATGATGTTATCTTAAATAAACTCCTAGAAGCGGACGCGGCTAAAAGCACGTAAACACGACCGAGGAACTCGTCTTAAAAGAAACATTGTTTTCCTCAACGAGTTCCTTGTCAGGCTTGTCGAGAATCTTGACAAGCTTTCTTTGAGTACACACTGTCAAGACAAAATCTTGTCGTTCTCAAACGCAGTGACGTAAAACACGTACGACGGCACTATAAAGGGGAAGTTTGATTCCACTGGCGCCACCCTCCTGAGCCTGTGCGGGTTTCTAAGCATACACACAAACTTGTTTCTCGTCGAAAACCAGCCCGATGAGGAACACGACGAGGAAATTGAGACTCCCAACGAGGAAAAAGAGAACTTGTTCTCTTTTTTTCTCATTGAGTTCCACGACAGTTTTCTCAATGAAAAACATACACACGACCAAAAAAGCTCTGCCACCAAGTTTCTTGATGGATTCTGTCGAGGAAAACGGTCGTGTGTACGAGGCCTAAGTGGGGCCTGCTAAACAGATGTTTTTAAACGCAAAAACGTCCAGAATGTCCTAATATGCTAATATGCTAATATCCTAATATGCATGGGCACATAGGATAACATTGAGTAGCTTCTACAGGCAGGACACACAACTCCTGTAGAAGCAACATTTTTGAAGCCAGTGTGCATGGGGCCATGGTAATTGGTTTGCCTCACCCTTGGCTGAGAAGGTTGGTCTGTTAAAGGAAGTTGAAAAAAACAGACCAATTTAAAATAAAGGGGAAAGGCATTAAAAATAAAGAAAACTAATGCAGCCACCACATGTATATTGGTTTTGCAAAATATTAAATATTTATTAATAAAAAATAAGTACAGCTTTTTTTTTATCAGTGGTTACTGGTGTTTTATTAAGACAAGGTAAATTAAGCAGAGTCCTAGGACAGAGCCCAGCCATGTAATGTAGGCACAGGAGACCAGAGATTCTAGGAGTTCTGTTACTATAGAAACGCTGGAAGTGAAATAAATCTCCATACCAAGCATGATACAACCTCCATCGAACATAACTGGGATGTTACAGTCTTTCTATGTGAACCTGATCACTGCCACCCTCACTTTTTTGAAGGGCTGCAGTGCAATGTCAACCCCAGCACGTGGCTTGGCTTCATTACTGCTTTGATGTTGCAAAACCTCCCCGTCCTAAACCCAGCATTTAATTAGCGTAATCAAGTGTTTATTTTATCCTTGTTCATTTATTGAATGTTAGAACTTTCTTGTGATGTTCCAAGCTTCCTACGAGAAAAAAAAAATTGCAATGCAAAACTATATATATATATATATATATATATATATATATATATATATATATATATATATATATATATATATATATATATATATATATATATATATATATATAAAAAAATCTTGAAGGCTCTCTGATACATTTAATAAACTCTTTTATATAAAGATTAATAGGATTTAAGTGGTAGTGCATAGGGAGCCTTCCTCTAAGCCAGGGTGGAGTTTAATAGGCGATGGATGAGAGATGAAGCTTCTAGTAGAGACACACTTTTGCCTGATGCTTATCAATGTCAATTGCAAGCTGCCATATTGCTCAGTCTCTTGGGAAAGTGGAGCACTACTTGTGGCTTTTGACAAGGCTCTGGGTATTTTTAGAACCTTTGCCCTCGTTCTGTCTTCAGCACCATTGGTAATACAGAGTGGTACCAGACTTCATAATCTCTATAGATATTATAGGAGTTTCTGTCTATTTTTCAGATTTTTAGGAGGTCGGTGATCACATTGACCTCCCAATATCGGTATAGCTTCTCTCTTAGCTTGTCATTCTTTGCAGAGGTTAATCCATCCCTGCAGCAGGGTCATGTCCAACCCAACACTCTAATGTATACATGTGATGTTCTAAGCAATGCTCAGGCGTGGGCTCTTTCCAAAAAATAAATGTATAGAAATAATAATTACAGCGGTTCCTCTGATCACTGGAAAGAATTAAAGCTAGGCGTGCACTTGGCATTCACATCTTCCAATCCCACTGATTAAAAGTCAACTTCTATTAAATATGCGTGTCTGTGCATGCTCTCTGGAGCTGATGGATGAAATATGGAGATTAGACTTTAAAGGGTAAAATCCTTTATATCAGCTTACCTGTTAGATTTGGTGGCTGCATTCATCCCCCCCCCCCTGCACATTTTTCCTTTATTTTGACCTGGCATATTTTTGTGTCATAGGGTGACAACCAGTGTTATCCCCCCTAGGACAGGGAGTGAGTTAGCACCATATAACACTCCTTAGCACCATATAGCACCTCTCTCTTCTCCATGATAGGTGTGTAGTCCACCTATAGCAGGGTATAATACTCCAGGGGCAGGGGGTTGAGTTATTAAAGGCACTTTGCAAGGGAAGTTGCACTTTGCAAGGAAATTTGCCCCAAAGCTTAGTGAATGAGCTGACTTTCATCATAAAATTATATGCAAGCATGCTGTTTTTTTTTTCCCCCTTGCGAGTGATTGAATATTTTATGCAAAGTGTCACCACATTCACTGAGCTCAGGGGCAAATACCCTTGCAAAGTGAGCAGCCTATTTGCCTTTAGTAAAAAATCAACCCCAGAGAGCGCAAGAAGATATCAGCTCATAAGACTACTAGAGAAATGAACAGCGATTTTTTTGGGACTTGCAATGGTAAATTTAGCTAACCAAAAGGGAGCAAAAAAAGAGAAATTTATTGTTAGGGCTTACATTCAGTTTAATATATAGTAATATTTAATTTGGAAATAACCTGTGGGCACATATAACATTACATTAGACACACATTCGCTATAAAGAAAGCAGCTAGTATAGGGAACCTAAGCTGAATGTTATAGCAGCGACTATAATATTATATAGCCATGTGTCAAGAGATCACTATGGTAGTACATCTAAATAATAATTTTGCGCTGATTTTGGAGAAAGCATGTAGAGACTCTTTTTATAAGACTACTAATAATAATATTATTAAATAATAATACAAATTATATATATATATATATATATATATATATATATATATATATATATATATATATATATATATATATATATATATATATATATATATATATATATATATAATATAAATAATAATAATAATAATATATATATATATATATATATATATATATATATATATATATATATATATATATATATATATATATATATATATATATATATATATATATATATATATATATATATATACATATAGATAGATATAGTTTATAGGTAAATCGGGTAGCAGTAGGGAGGATAGAAACGTCTGCCTGTCTGTTGCAATCATCAAGGCTATCTAATGTCACCTTGGTGGGTGACCTAGTCCCATGGACTTGAGACCAGACCCTGGGCAAGACCGGCACTCAATCCTAGCACAAATTGACTGAACAGAAGAGATCAATGGCCACAATGACTCTTGAGTCGCCTATTCCCAGTCCTCCTTGTACCTTACCTTGTTCAGCCGAGCAAAGCAACACTACAAGGGGAAATATTGTTTGCAAGTGCAGATGTTGCGGTCACATAGCATTCATTGAATCCATCATGTCCTTTGAAATATGGATAAAGCAGGATGTGAAGCTATTCCCCCAGCCAGGCCCCTGATCACATTAGACACCATTCTAGCAATCCATCAGTACCACTGCAAACTTAATGCTATTTTGAGTTAATGCTCGCTGTAATTATTTTTGCCTTGTAAATATGTTAATTCGCTTTAATATTGACGATAAACTGACATTTACAGTAGACATTCATTTATAATCTATATTACCACCGCATAATTTAATAGAGCAGGGTTGGCTGATACGTCTCTTGATATTTGCCTGAGACAAGTTTCTTACATAGGAGCAAATCAGGAATTAAAAAAACAAAAATGGTCACTGATCGCATTCTTAAATCAGAACTAATATAGATTTAGATTGTGGCATGATGGTGAAGGCTGGCGGCTACATCCATGAGCTGAGTGGTTGTTCTGCAACCCATCCTCTAAGTAAGGCCCTGGCATTCCTATAAACTTTGGTGTGAGCCTTTTTTTTCCAGGATTTGCCTAATTGAACACGTTCTCCAAGTATATTGTTAAAGGAGCACTGCAATTAGACACTTCCCCTGGAAAGGAAACAATTGCATCTAGTGCATGGGCAAGCATCTCATTGACAGCGATCTCACGCAGGCTTTGGGTGGAATTAATTATGTAATGTGATTAAATAATGAAGGCGAGGATGAAATCATGGAAAGCTAACCCGCTATGAAATGACTTTCAACGCTGCAGACACTTGTAGGGGATCATTTACAGTTTCTCTTTCTTTCTTTATTTTAATTTCAACTTTTATTTTAGATTCATCAATGTAGCTGCATAGTCAACGTAAATGAGGATATGTTGATGTGTGAGCTAGTCTGATTTACTAATGAAGCTTAGAACATTCCTATTTACACAAATAGATTTAGTAAAGCTTGGAACATTCATATCCATACAAATTGTTTCCCTAAATGAGCTGGGAACATTCATATTCACACACATTGGTGTACTAAAGGAACTTGGAACATTCGCATATTCACATAAAAAGGAGCTGGGAACATTCATATTCACACAAAAAGGAGCTAGGGACATTCATCTTTACACAAAAAGGAGCTGGGAACATTCATATTTACACAAAGTGATGTACTAAAGGAGCTGGGAACATTCACATTCACACAAAAAAAGGAGCTGGCAACATTCATATTCACACAATTGGATGTAGGAGCTGGGAACATTCACACAAAGGGGAGCTGGGAACATCCATATTTACACAAAAAGGAGCTGGGAACGTTCATATTTACACAAAGTGATGTACTAAAGGAGCTGGGAACATTCACATGCACACAAAAAGGAGCTGGCAACATTCATATTCACACAAATGGATGACGGAGCTGGGAACATTCACACAAAAGGCAGCTGGGAACATCCATATTTACACAACCCGTTCATATTCACACAAATTGATTTACTTAAGGAGCTGGAAATATTCATATTCACACAAAAAAAGTCAGCTGGCAACATTCATATTCACACAGATTGTGCGAATATTCACTTTAATTACCCAGTGATGTGCAGATGAAATAGAGTTGTGCTATTCGCATGGGCGAATAATTTTTAGTGAATTTTCACATACTTGTGTGAGCATTCTCAGATCCTTTAGTAAATCAGCCTCTGCATTTCAGGTTGTCTGCTAGCAAAATGGGAGAATTCTAGCACCCAACACACTCTATAATACACATGTCCAAAAACTGAAACAAAACTGGTATTGGTTCTGGCTGGAATGTCCATTGAAAGCATTTATTAATTCATTGAAGAACAGTGGTCATAATACTGCCCAAGTTCATGATGAGTATCCTAAAACATGTATTTTCTAATCTGTTTCCTAGGCAGCAGCCTAAAAATCTGACCATAAATGCACCCTTTCAGTAGTTATTTATTTACTAACAAACAGATGACACAAGGCGATCGTGAAGATCTCCAGTTTCTTTTTGCTCTGACAATGACAAAATAGTATTTTCTTGCACTTTGCTTTTGGCCATTGTACATTCAGCTAGCTTGCATTAGCCCTGTTTCCATATTTGTCTTTTTTTTTTTTTCCTTAGGAATAATTTTTATATTTTTAGTTGTGTGTTGCTGGTTTTCTATACAAAAGTCAAGGTGCACTGATGCCAAGCAGTGATGAAATAAGAAGAAAGCCAATTGCTGGACTGAGGTGGGGGGGATAGCTGCTAGGAATCCGCCTGCAACTGTGGAGAAGTCAGTAATTGCTGGAGACAGGGAGAGCTGGGAGGGGGGGTTGGGCTGAACTATCCATGTATAAATAGTGTGATCTCAAATTGAAAGGCATAAATAACAGCAGGAGTGATCTAACCCTATGCAGTTCATCCTCGTCGTGAAAAAAAAAAAAAAAGGGAAGGAGAAACAATAAAAAGCTTCCAGGGGACGTGTAGATCTCCTACTGAAAAAAACGAGTGGATCTCTGTGGGTAGGTGCTACAAGATCACAGGGCAGCCATGGAAGAACTTACAGCTTTTGTATCGAAATCTTTTGACCAAAAAAGCAAGGAGAGCAGCGGCGGTGGCAACAGCAAGAAGGAGACCATCACCTACAGGGAAGTTTTGGAGACGGGCTTGGCTCGGGCCAGGGAGCTGGGGAACTCTGATAGCAACCTCCAGGACATTACAGAGAACAGCAATCACTGCCCGCTCCATCTCTACAAAGAGCACACAGACATTGACAAGGACAAGCTCAAAGATTACAGCACCAGCAGGATTTCTGAAGGTAAGTATGTGCATGGAGACAAGGCTTGATTGCCTGACTGCCTGCCTACCTGCCTGCCTGCTTGCTTGGACTGGATCAGTGCTGCTTGTGCTCTGGTTGAGGTCAGCAAAAGTTCCAGCCATATCCACACCGATCTGTACTGATTCAGCTTTTAACAGCTGTATTGTTGCATGTTTGTCCTTCTATCCCTCCTATACATGGGTTAATTCTTCCTGGCTGCCCATGAATTCCATCCGATCATTGAATTTTAAGGAACATCTGGTTTTTGTGTAATGCATGTTGTCTGTTAGCCTATTGCTTTTCTTTCTTTCTTTTTTTTTTTACTATTTGAAATAATTCAGGATTTTTTTTTTTTTAAAGAAGAGAGGAACATTATGCCCTATGCTGGTGTTTCTTTGTTATGTAGAAAAGGGACATGGCATTTATTCTAGGCTGAGCTGTGTAATAAAGTTTGCACAAGTTACATTGTGATTGTTAGGAAATGTTTTTTTTTTTTTTTTTTTTTTTTTCAATGGGGCCCAGCGACAACCCATTCTGCACTCACTCACATCAAACAGCAACGTTGTCCCTCTATCTCTCAATCAAAGCCATCAAGTGGCCGGACACAAGGGCCACATCGGTTAAATCGTTTCTGACCCGGGCAAACAGGTGTCCTTTCTTTCAAACAGGACTATTCCATTGGAAAAAAAAAGACATATTGCAACCAGCCTGCAAAACATGTGGCTCGACTAGGGGGTGGGGGGGGGGGAATCCCAAAACGTTTTCATCTGGTGTGACTCAAGGTGAAACTAAATTAAAAACAAGACAAGTGAGAGAGCAGGATAAGAGGACATGAGTGGTTTTCTATTTTACTCTGAGCTGGGGGACACAAACAGGAATGTTATTATATTGAGCATTGAGCTTGATTTACTAAAGGAGTTGCGAATCTACATTATATATTGTATGTTATTTGTATTTTATATATATATATATATATATATATATATATATATATATATATATATATATATATATATATATATATATATATATATATATATATATATATATATATATAAAATAAAAATAACATATAATGATGCAATCATGTGAAAAGCAAATTCTTGTTGACCTATGTCATCTGCTATGATTATGCATGTGATTAGGTATTTAAAGTGAATATCCATCCAATTTATTAGGTGCTCATTTTCAACTCCTTTAGTAAATCAGCCTTTTAATGCTGTCTGCATTATCCCCTTCTTTGCCTGCTGCTATTATAAACCACAATGTTCCTCCTTCACATGCAGGCTTTAACATTGATCGAACAAGTGTTTATTGTCTTGCCAGCAATGAGCACACGACACAAATAAATATCCTGTTACCATTTGCAACATGCAAAACTACAGATCCCCTAATATATATTTAATATTTAATACCCTGTCATATGTCAACACGTGGGCCTTTTCGACTTTAGAAATACTCTAACAATATATATATATATATATATATATATATATATATATATATATATATATATATATATATATATATATATATATATATATATATATATATATATATTTTAAGTCACTATTGTGCCTTAAAAAAAAAAGTCTGCTGTGGCCTTCTAACACTCACAGCCCCAACAGCAAATGTAATAAAAAGTTTAAGTGGACCGCAAGAACAAAAAAGGATTATAAGATGATTAAAACAGCGTACACGGACTCTATAAACACGTGGAAACAATTACACGCCCATTTTCTTTACAACCTTTGCAAAGTTAATTTTATATAATGGATTACACCAAACTGAGAGAAGTTTTGGCAGGAGGTTCCAATAAAGAGCAATTTTACAATTTGGAATTTAGCTTCTCATCTAACAGTCTGTAATATCTATCTATCTATCTATCTATCTATCTATCTATCTATCTATCTATCTATCTATCTATCTATCTATCTATCTATCTATCTATCTATCTATCTATCTATCTATCTATCAAACATTATACATATATTTTAAAATATTTACCTACATTTTAAAAGGCTGCCTAAATGCTGTTTTGTACTGCAACAGCGTGAGTGTTTATAGATAAATTATAAGGGAAAGCCTTGACACTTGACTATCATATTTCTAATTGAGGCTCCATTAACCACCTCCAGAGCCACTTTCTTGCCTTGTTGATTGAAGAATCATTGATAAAAGCTACACATGACTGTTCCCTGCATTCTGTACAGCACAGTTCTGTGTTAATGACAGACGAGCCTACTGAGAGGCATTTTATCCTCAAACTACCGAATACATGATTGCTACACATTCTATCAAATATACTATAACTATATATATAAAATAAAGAGCTTGACTTACTAAAGGAGTTGGGAATATATATATATATATATATATATATATATATATATATATATATATATATATATATATATATATATATATATATATATATATATATATATATATACATACACAGCTGATGTCAGCTAAAGTGGTTGCTGCATGTGCTGGGAAATACACTAAAACTAAATGTCAGCTAATTTACCTCTGGCTGCTATATGTGCAAATGAATACACTATAATCTATCACTACATAATGGCAACTAATTGTTCTATGGCTGCTATATATGCTGTGGAATACACTATAACTTTGTATCCATGTCAACTAATTGATCTGTGGCTGCTATACGTGCAAAGGAATGCACTAATATGTTAAATGTCAACGACATTGCTGCTAGATGTGTAATGGAATGCTCTGAAACCATCAACCAAATTACCCCAAAGGATTCACTATAACTATATATAAGTGTCAGCTCATTTATCTCTGGCTGCCATGCGTACAACTATATTACTATATATGCATTTATTGCCAAATACTTTAACTATGGGTGCTATATGCTTTACTGTCAGCCAATTTATCTCTGGCTGCCATTTGCATAACTATATAACTATATATGCATTTATTGCCAATTGATTTAACTAAGGGTGCTATATGTGAAAAGGAATACACTTATCTCTAGATATATACAACTATATAGCTATATATGCATTTATTGCCAATTAATTTAACTATGGGTGCTATATGTGCAAAGAAATACTCTATACATTAATAATGTCAGCTAAGTTATCTCTGGCTGCCATTTATACAACTATATAACTTTATGCATTTATTGCCAATAAAGGTGCTATGTGTGCAAAGAAATACGCTTTTCTCTAGATATGTACAACTATATAACTATATATGCATTTATTGCCAATTAATTTAACTATGGGTGCTATGTGTGCAAAGGAATACACTATATGTACCACTATATAACTTTATTTGCATTTATTGCCAATTAATTTAACTATGGGTGCTATGTGTGCAAAGGAATACACTATATGTACCACTATATAACTTTATATGCATTTATTGGCAATTAATTTACCAATGGGTTCTATATGTGCAAAGGAATACACTATATGTACCACTATATAACTTTATATGCATTTATTGCCAATTAATTTAACTATGGGTGCTATATGTGCAAAGGAATACACTTAACAATCTATGCATTTATTGCCAACTAATTTAACAATGGGTGCTATATACGTGCACATGAATACACAGCTAATTTATTTCTGCCTGCCATATGTACAACTATATAACTATATATGCATTGTCAATTCATTTAACTATGGGTGCTACATGCAGAGAAATACACTTTATACATTCCTGTCAGCTAATTTATCTCTGGCTGCCATTTGTAAAACTTTATAACTATTTATTGTCAACTAATTAAACTTTTGGTGCTATATGTGCAAAAGAACACACTACATATACATTCATGTCAGTAGGTTAATCTATGGCTGCTACATAGGATAGGGAGTACACTATTTTTATTTTATTTTTTCTATTCTTCTCTGTTCTGTTTTTATTTTGTATTATTACATTATTTTCTGTTCCATTCTATTGCCCCTTTTTTTAGTTTATTCTGTTCTATTGTCTATGCATTTGTGTCTTCCTAAGGATTTTCTGCATGCACTCCTGTCATTAATGTACTTTGTAAAGAAATGCATGTTGTAGGTGTCTAGGAACTGTAGGTGTGTTAGGTGTAAGCTCTGGCTGTACAGTGACTCCAGTGTTCTTCTATAAACCCAGGAGAGTGGGTAGTGTAACATTTGCTGATAATCTATTTATTGTGTGTAATGAAGCAACTGAGCCGAGTGTGCAGGGCCACTGACTGGATTCATTATCATTATTAAATGATATTAAATAGATACAAATCCTTGGTCCCATTGTATTTGCATTCGATGTGTCTCCAATTGATTTCTGTGCCTGTGTTCTCTACACCGCTTTTGGACTAATATAAATCGATTGAGAATACATTAGAAGGTATCTGCTAGAGCGGGTTAGTTCATGAAATACATGGCGGATAAAGAGTAATTATTAAGATTACTGGCTTCTTCCTACTGAAGGGAAATCAAATTGCATCGATTTTTTTTTTTTTGCTAGGGCAAAAGAATAAAAAATGAGAATACACACAATTGTTAATTGAAGATCATGTATGAGGTCATTTATCAAAAGAGGGTTCGCTAGTTATTGTGAACACAAATGGGGGGAGGAGGAGGGGGGGTGCAGAGATATCAAAGAACAGGTCCTTTGAAGTATTAGGGGGATTTAAGTCCATAACTGTTGCTGAAGCTCAGAGGCCCCAGCTAGGCTTTGATAACATGCTGACACCTTTCACTTACTTTCTGGCAGGCATCTATGAGTGCAAAGACAAGAGGGACGATGTGAAATCCGAGGATGAGGATGGGCAAACCAAGCTGAAACAGAGGAGAAGCAGGACGAATTTTACATTGGAGCAGTTAAATGAACTTGAAAGACTGTTTGATGAGACTCACTACCCTGATGCTTTTATGAGGGAAGAACTGAGCCAAAGGCTGGGACTCTCTGAGGCCAGGGTGCAGGTAGGTGATAACGCTTCTATAGGTGCTGAACAAAACTGCTAGATACTCTAGACCTCAGCTAGTATTTTGTAAAAAAAAAGCACAGAAAATACATTTATTATTATTATTTTGATTTCTTATGATGATAATAATAATAATAGTAATAATAATAATAATGATGATGATGCAATTAATAATACATGTTACTGTAAACCTCAGCTAGTATTTTGTAAAAAAAAAAAAAAACATAGAAAGTAATTTGTTATTATTATTAATAATATTATTATTTCTAATGATGACAATAGTAATTATAATAACGATGCAATTAATAATAAATGTCACTGTAAACATCAGCTAGTATTTTGTAAAATAAAAAAAAGCATAGAAAATAATTTGTTATTATTATTATTATAATAATAATATTATTAATATTATTTCTAATGATGATAATAGTAATAATAATGACGATGCTATTAATAATAAATGTTACTGTAAACCTCAGCTAGTATTTTGTAAAAAAAAAAAAAAAACATAGAAAGTAATTTGTTATTATTATTAATAATATTATTATTTCTAATGATGACAATAGTAATTATAATAACGATGCAATTAATAATAAATGTCACTGTAAACATCAGCTAGTATTTTGTAAAATAAAAAAAAAGCATAGAAAATAATTTGTTATTATTATTAATAATATTATTATTTCTAATGATGATAATAGTAATAATAATGATGATGCTATTAATATTAAATGTTACTGTAAACCTCATTTAGTATTTTGTAAAAAAAAAAAAAAAAAAACATAGAAAATAAATTGTTATCAATATTATTATTATTATTATTATTATTATTATTATTATTATTATTATTATTATTATTATTATTATTATTACTATTATTATTTCTAATGATAATAATAGTAGTAATAATGATGATGCAATTAATAATAAATGTTACTGTAAACCTCAGCTAGTATTTTGTAAAATAAAAAAAAGCGTAGAAAACAATTTGTTATTATTATTATTAATAATATTTTTATTTCTAATGATAATAATAGTAGTAATAATGATGATGCAATAATATTAATAGAAATAACAATGATATGAAATATGATTATTAAAATGATTATGATGATAGTAATAAGAAATAATAAAATTAGTAGTAATAATAATAATAATAATAATAATAATAATAATAATAATAATAATAATAAAAAAATGATGATAATGACGATAATGATGGTGGTGATGATGATAATAAAAGATAAAAAAATATTATTATTTTCGTCAACATAATCAAAATAGTATTAATATTATTTCTATCAGCATCATCATCATCATTAATATTGTTATCATCAGCATAATATTTATTATTGTTATTAAAAAATATATATTATTATTATTATTATTATTATTATTATTATTATTATTATTATTATTATTATTATCATAATAATCTTCATCATCATTATTATCAATATCACCATTAATATTATTATTACTATTATCATCATCATTATTAATATTAATATTATATTCATCATCATCATTTATATGAATTATTGTTGTTAATACTCAGGACTGACATATATAGAATAGAGGAGCTAAACGCCTATTTTGCATCCAATCAGCATGGCCACGTTGTGCACATCCATGGAGCTTTATCCAGGCACAATTTGGCACCACATGCACATCTAACCCTATTAGTTTTCAGCCCAATTTTCCACCTTATGTCGTTGCCACCACCGAATAAAATAGGCCTCTTTTAAAGGTTATTTGGCTGCTTTGGGGCTGGATTATCATGAGCCGGGGGGTAAGGGTGCCCCAGCTGACCTACTTGACAGGCATATGGATTTATGACATCCAAGTCCACCCCATCTGCTCACTCGCTGCTTTGAAAGCGCTGGAAACACAATCCTGAAAATGATTATTTAGTCAGTAAAACGTATTTACGAGCTTTTAGCTGAGCGTTCAACGTTTATGACAGGACGCATTGAATTAAATCTCTATTTAGACATAAGTTTTCCTGTCCCAGCAGCAATCGATAAAGAGAAAATAAGTCAAAGCTTAGAAATAATTGCGATTTAAAAGCGAAGTGCAAATTCAAGCATGTAAAGTTGTATGCAGAAATGCCAGAGCCACAAGTATAGAGAGTACAATGGAGGTGCATGGGGAGAAATCTTGTATCATTTTTTGTTTCCACTCGGACTAGTAGACAAGTAAATTAGATTGCTAAAAGTGGCGACGGTATGAAAAAAATAAGAAACTAAATATTGACATTTGGGGATTTTTTTTTCTTTTTTGCATTGCTTGCTGTATGAAATGGTTATTGTATTGTTTATTGTATAGTAGTGATAATCTCTTCTTTGTGGGGTTTCAGTCTTACAAAGTGACCACAGTCCATATTGCTGTTTTATATTGCTGGCTTACAAAGTGACCACAGTCCATATTGCTGTTTTATATTGCTGGCTTACAAAGTGACCCCGCAGTCCTCAATGTTGCTTATATCTTTGCTTTATAATGTGACCACACAATCCCTCAGTACTGATTATTATTGTTGCCCTACAAAGTGACCATGATGCAGTCGCCTTTGCTGCCTAACTTATATGGCTACCTTACCCAGTGACCACACAGTCCTCAGTGCTGCACCTCAAAGTCCCCATTGACTTTCATACTGCTATGGGACCGAACTGTCCCTACTACTGGGTGCTTATATTGCTCCCTTACACGCTGACCACACAGTCCCCCAGTAATTGCTGCTTATGTTCTGCCTTAAACAAAATGAGCGAGCGGTCCATATTGCTGCATATATTACCGCCTTATACAGTCTACAGTACTTGCTGCATTTACTATTATCTTACACAGTGACCACACAGTCCCTAGTACTTGCTGCATACATTGTCTTACACAGTGATTACAGCCCCAATTGCCTATAGTACTGCTTTTCACAGAGACCGCACAGTTCTCAGTACCTGCTGCTTATATTGTAGTCTTACATAATAACCACACTGTCCTCAGTGCCTGCTGCTTATATCGTTGTCCTACACAGTGACCACACAGTCCCCAGTACTTGACGCTTATATTGCTGTCCTACACAGTCCTCAGTAATTGCTTTGTTGTTGTCCTACACAATGTCCTCAGTACTTGATATTTATATTGTTGTCCTATACACAGTGAGCACACAGTCCTCAGTATTTGCTCTGTGTTGTTGTCCTACACAGTGACCACACAGTCCTCACTATCTGTTCTGTGTTGTTGTCCTACACATGGTCACCCAGACCTCACTATTTTTTCTGTGTTTTTGTCCTACACATTGGCCACACAGTCCTCAGTACTTGATGTATATATTGTTGTCCTACATAGTGACCACAGAGTCCTCACTATTTGTTCTGTGTTGTTTTCTTACACATTGGTCACATAGTCCTCCCTCACTATTTGTTCTGTGTTTTTGTCCTACACAATGGCCACACAGTCCTCAGTACTTGATGTTTATATTGTTGTCCACAGTGACTGTACAGTCATCACAATTTGTTCTGTGTAGTTGTCCTACACATTGGTCACACAGTCCTCAGTACTGGGTGTTTATATTGTTGTCCCACACAGTGACCACACAGTCATCATTATTTGTTCTGTGTTGTTGTCCTACACATTGATCACACAGTACTCAGTACTGGATGTTTATATTGTTGTCCTACACAGTGACCACACAGTCCTCTGTGTTGTTGTCCTATGGTCACACACTGTTCTCAGTACTTGAATTTAATATTGTAGCCCTACAGAATGACTACAACGTCCTCAGTACTTGCTTTATGGTTGTCCTAAACAGTGACATCAAATCCCTCAGTACTTGCTTTATTGTTGTCCTACACTGTGACCACACAGTCCCCAGTACTTGATGGGTATATTGTTGACCTATCTAGTGACCACACAGTCCCCAGTACTTGATGGGTATATTGTTGACCTATCTAGTGACCACACAGTTCCCAGTACTTGATGGGTATATTGTTGTCCTACACTGTGACCACACAGTCCCCAGTACTTGATGGGTATATTGTTGACCTATCTAGTGACCACACAGTCCTCAGTACTTGATGGGTATATCGTTGACCTATATAGTGCCCACACAGTCCTCAATACTTGCTGTGTTGTCCTACACAATGGCCACACAGTCCTCAGCACTTGATGTTTTTAATTGTTGTCCTACACAGTGATGACAAAATCCTCAGTACTTGCTTTATCATTGTCCTACACAGTGACCACACAGTCCTCAGTACTTGCTGCATATACTGTTATTACTTTAACTGACCATGCATCGTATTCCCGGCAGTTTTGTTTCTTCTTTCCCCAGGCCTGAGAACAAAGTCATTCTAATGTCATATTTTGTACATAAGCATTCCCATACTAAACACTTCCCCCTGTCCTAAGTAAAGTGTGGGATTATAGGGTCCCAGCACAGTTCAGAGCATGTTTGTGCTAGGCTCAGTTCACGTGAAGGATTGATCTGACTGTCTTAACCCAAATGAATACAAAATAGAAAAATAAATATTTTTTTATTTAGCTAAAGGGGATATCAACTTTTATGTCATTGCCAGTTCTCACGTTCTAGAGCTGTAATATCTCATTGTACCTTGATGTACTGTTTCTATAAAAAAAAAAAAAGACTTGTAATGGAATTCTGCACTGCCTCCTCTTAGTACTTTATTAGAGAGCAGCACCTTAACAGGATGTTCAAAGCTGCACAAAATCATATTCTCTACCAAAAAAAAATCTATATTGATTCAGGTGGAGGGAATGGCAAGAAAAAAAAAAAGGAAACAAAAGTGAGTGCTTTGATATATTAAAAAAATGAAGCAAATTATGAAAAAAAAAAGAAGAATGGAAAAAAATAATATTACAAATGAAAATAAAGGAGAGGTGTTTAGATACAGGAGTAGAAGTCACAGGGGCATTTTAATACTCGCTGGCTTGTAGTAAAAGCCATTCTATCAGCACACCCTGTCCTTGTTGTTAGAAGATCCAGTTTCAATTTAGAGTAGAAATTTGCTGTAAATAAATTGATGCTCCTATGTCTTGCTGGTCCTTATTAACCTTTTATTTTTAGCGTGTCCTGGAACCCCATACCACCCAGCTGTCAGGGTTATAATTGAAAGTTATGAGACCACGGTGAGGAGCAGGCAGTAATTCAATTACAAGGAATATCTCTTGGTTTAGGGTGCACAGCTAAATTAAATGTCATTATTCACTGTCTCTAATGGAAATCAAAAGGAAATCAGATTAGGGTATTTGTGAAAGGAATCATTGAGTGATGCTTAATGAAGAAATAACTGTCTAAAACAGTATGCTAAGCTTTACTTGGAGTATTCCTGTCTAATTGGAACTGGTTGCAAATCGCCACACACTGATTCGTTATTGCTTAACCTACTGGCTAATTTATCACTTTTATTTATCATAAGCTGTTTTTTTCCCCTTCATTTGATGTCTCCCATGGAGAAAATCTCCTTATTTCTGCAGCCTCCCTATTTGCAGAGGTCCCTAGCTAATGCGCCAGGAGCTATCCAAGAGATGACACCAGCTCAAATCACATTACACACTGATTGCACATATGCACTTCTCTTTGTTCACAACAACTACATCCACAATACACAGATTTTCAGGACCAGCAGCCTTCTAAAATATTCCTTGGATTAAAATGTAGTGGGGTGAAGGGTGGGGGGGGGGGTAGTAGTTTGTTATGATGAACAATCTTCAAATCTCATTTCCATGTCAAATTTGCTGAATCAGCCTAAAATGACACCTTCAATTTTAAAATGATTTATTTTTTTATTTTTTATTGAAATGCATGATTAAGGCTACTTGACATCTAAAGCCAATGACAGATTGCAAGATGATTTTATTTTTTTTCTTAGACTGTATCAGCTTAGCAGAAATAAATATTTCTAACCTGAGATCGTCCTTTAAAATAAATGACAGCTGGCAATAATTATGTCATCTACACGGAGCCTCTTTTTACACTGAGGTTCCAGCACCATGTAAAGTAAGAGTAGAATGTGCAGGACATGCAGGCACATCCAGAGAGCACAGTGTGACATTACTGAGAGCACAGTGATAAATGCCTCTCGACTCTCTTCTCACTAATTACTGCCTTGTAAATGACCGTCATTAAGGCAATTGAATAAAGCTTGAAGGGAAATGCAATGTAGAAAGTGCAGCTAGTAATAATTAAACAGGGAGTCATTTGACAGGCAATTGCACGACCCATGTTTACATTACTGCACTTTTAATGGCTGTAGAAACTTTTTCTAAGTACTGCGAAGTAGATTACACTTTTGCTACTCATTGATCCCCAATATTCCCCCTAAAATCTGGAAATGGCTTTACAAGGGATGTGTGTGCAGAGAAAAAAATAATGTTGCCATCTTATATTAGAATGGAGATATAGATGTTTTAGTGCTGGTAGGCAATGGTGACAATATTAAATACCATCTTGTGCATGTTATAGAAAATCTGAGAATTTTGGTGTAGCACATTGGAGAACTCTGGATCCATGGGTAGTTGCTGAGCTCTCCTCTTGACTGTAGGGATGACTTTTGTTACCCTGCACTCTGGGAAAGGCTGATATAAAGACCTCTAAGATAACACTGAGCTGCTTCATACGAGAGAAGTTACAGATCAGAGAACCAGTGCACACATCTGATACCTAGAAGGGTTCCCTCCAACTGATCCAGCTTTTGAAGAGAATGTAATAAAGTCACACTGTACTAAATAGCCTTGCTTTGTAAAAATAGACTATACCATCTACCACTGCTAGGGAAAGTAGAATATATATATATATATATATATATATATATATATATATATATATATATATATATATATATATATATATATATATATATATATATATATATATATATTTATATATATATATATATATATATATATATATATATATATATATATATATTTATATATATATATATATATATATATATATATATATATATATATATATATATATATATATATATTATAAAGAGCGTTAGCACAAAGGAGTGCAAAAAATATAGCATATTAGAGAATCAAGTAATATACATACGGTTATTAAACAAGTGTGAGAGTATATATATATATATATATATATATATATATGTATATATATATATATATATATATATATATATATATATATATATATATATATATATATATATATACACATATACATTTTTTTTACTTAATTCCCTAATATGCTATATTACTGTACTCCTTTGTGCTAAAGCTCCTTACAGGCTAAGTACACCATATCCTTTTAGTTAGTAAGAGCTATATAATATCAGGGTCCACATGGCTGGATATACCCTCCCTCTTAAGCTGGCCATACGTTATGCAATCTTCTTACTCAATTTCCTTTAAAAATTTCCTTCAACTATGTAGTGCAAGGGCCTTCCTAATTGCATACACATTGAAAGTGTTTAGGGTTGACCTCATATTATATGATTTTGGTCAATTCTAAAGGAAATTTGTACAAGAAAATTGTTTAATGTGTTGGCCAGCCTTAGATTGTAAGCTTTAATGAGCAGGGCCCTCTGATTCCTCCTGTATTGAACTATATTGTAGCTGTGATGTCTGTTGTAAAGTGCTGTGCAAACCGGTGGTGCTATATAAATCTTGTATAATAATAATGCTATGCTTGTAAGGTTCTTGCACTAAAAAGTTGGTGGCAAAACTCAATAGTTATGATATATATATATATATATATATATATATATATATATATATATATATATATATATATATATATATATATATATATATATATATATATATATATATATATATATGTGTCAAAATGTAATCCAGGACCATGGTATTGTAGTGCATATTCACACACTTCAAAAACTACTTTTGGTGTAAAGTCATAATGCCATTGCCAACTAGTCAGCAATAGAAAATTAATCATTTGAATTCCTTTAATTTATTTAAATCTCTCTAACTATCAGCTGCAAAAGACCTGTAGGGCATTGCACCTCTTGATTCAGTTCTAAGCCATGGGTGCCACAGAGATTTATTTAACATGGCTGTTCCCAGACTACATTTTATAAAGTACTGTAGCATTCATTTGGGAACAGGCAAACTCAGGGGAAATTTGCAACTTTGTATTGTCCAAGCATAGGTAACAGATTCATTTGAAATGTTTCCACTGGGAAGGTGATAGTACACACGTTTAACAATGTAGGCTGGAAAAAAATAGTCTATATATATAATTTAATTTAATACATTAATTTAATACATTTTTATTAAAGCATCTTAAATATTACCAGGCAATTTATTATGTTACATGAGCGGGCTTTTAAGGTAGTACACAGTGTATTTGCTAAGTACACCTGTTATTTAAATGTAAGGCTTTATAGCAGAACTTGCCTGGGAGGACAGAGAGTTGCTCTGTGCTTAGACCCTGCAGATAACGACTCAAAATAGCTCCATTCATGAATTTAAATTAATTTGAATGCTGACAAACACTGTGGAAATGTACTACTTTGTCTAATTAGTGAACCATGTTTGAGCTCCCTTCTTGGAGATTGACAACTTTAAAATATTATATAGTGGTTTTAATGTAGATCTCAAATGGTTTTGTGCAGAGTTTTCTGAAGGGGATGAAAGAGATAACCCTGGCATCCTTAGTGTTATAGTATCACTGTAAATGTTTGTCATTAATTATTTAGCATTTAATGGAAAAGTATGATGTATTCCATGCTATATAGACATTCCCAGGTTAACCACTAGAGGGAGATCTGCATTTCCTGGCAAAGTGGCAACCACGGCCTCCCTGCAATTTTTGAAATAAGATATCAGCCAGTTAGAGAGTGCATACATTTCTAAAGATAAGTAGGCCTGTTCTTGATTTACTAAAATATTATGGAATGTTCACTTAGCAAAGTAAATGTTTATTGAACTTATTGAATAAGGGGAATACGTGTTCACTTTATTCACCCAGTTTTACAAGCAACGTTTATTTTTTTGTATTTCTATTGCAAATGGTTGAGTATAAAAAGGTTCACATTATTTACTACACTAAGTTAACAATCTTTACTGTTTTAAACAATTAATTTGGACATGCTCAGTGAGAAAAAGTTTCTTAATTTCCCTCCTTCAGCGGCTCAGAGAAGCCACTCCTGATGAGGCAGAGTTAACTAAGTAAGTTATCTACAGCTAGGTGAGAGGCCCTCCATTGTCAGAACTGGCAAGTGGGCAGCAGAGTCAGAGGCAAATAGTGTTCAGCTTCTCTGAAAGGCCCAACTACTGTGGGGAGCACCTCTCTAATTGCTACTAGAGTACTCCAGTTTCAGTGGTGTGGTCCTTTTTACCTGGGCCTTGAAACTTTTGTCAGGTGTATTTCCTACTCCATCCAGCAGGTGGTGTGTTCTGCTATGTTTATGTGAGAGAGGAGACTTGGATGGATGTTTTTCCTCTGCAGCCTCTGTAGGAGTCATGGGGAGAGAGGCTCTCTGATAGGACACTTTGATCCCTGGTGACCTTCCCTGGCCATCTTTGTTGTTGCAGCCCTTTTATCTAGAGGGTCCAGCTGAGGTATGGTGCTAATTTTGCGAGTGGTTAGTGGAGGGCTCTGTCAGGGAGGGAGATTGAGTGCTAGGAAAAGCTTCCACTGTGAGGAGCACAAGTGTAGGCATATTGCTACACACCCTCAAGACACTGGTCTCCATGGTTGCTAATGCAGACCTTCCAATCTCCTCTTTGGGCTTCCAGTGCATTATGCCCTGCCAGTCAGCCAATTCTGGTAAAGTAGGCCTTGCCTGTGCAGTGATATAATGTACAGTATATTTCTGCCTAGCTCTGCTCTGGTGCTGTGACATTCTGGTTCAAGCCAACTTACCTGCACCATTTATCTTCACCTGTGCCATTTAGAACTGCGCAAGCAGTCTATAGAGAACCATTATTGTGCCTGTTACTGGAAGTGAATTGCACCTGTTACCAAAAGAGTTACTGTGCCTATTGCAGCAAGTTTTATCATGCCTGTTATTGCAAGTGGTGCTGTACTGTACTGCAAGTGTTCTCTACCTGTTGCCATCAGTGATTATACTAGTGCTAACTACTGTGCTCGACAATCATGTATGTTAGGCTCCATTCACCCTTGTACAACTCCAAAGTTGTGCCGAGTTTGGAGCACAACTTTGATGCAACTTTGGATGGGTGCAATTTGGATATGACTTTGTCTTTGAGCAGTGATAATGGACAACTTTTGCACCACTGTTGCATTGTATAACATTCAGGTATGACTTTCATGCAACTTTTGAGGGTTAACATTGAAGTATATGGCTCTCAAGTTGCATGAAAGTCAGACCAAAGTAGTGCATGAACTGCTTTGAAGTTACCGAAACTTTAAGTCACACATATATGAATGGTTATCATTGGAAAACATGGGGAATGACTTGTCATGAGACTTTGATGTCCAAAGTTGCATGACAAGTTGCGCAAGTGTGAATGGAGCCTTAGTCTTCAGCCTGCATACTTCTAAATACAAAAAACATTGACTCTTCGTAGACGCTGTGTGCGCTGCTTCCTTACATTGGGCACCCTACTTCTGGCCCTGCCCACAAGCGGTTTTCTTTTGTTACCAGAGCTACCCCAGACTTCAATAAGAGGGGACACTGTTTATGAAGATAACCACAAGTAGCTGTGTTCTGAGCTGTTTAACCGAATTAGTGATTTTCAGTTTGACTTTCTTTGGTTATAGAATCTTATAGAAAGTATGCCATGCAGCCACATGGGTCCCTTTTGAGACAGGTATATTATTATTGTTTTTATTATTATTATTATTATTATTATTATTATACAGGATTTATGCATTCCTGTGAAACATCCATGTTTGTGTAGCTTTCATTATTCTGCAGTGTATGTATGTTCATTGCCACCCTAAAACTGTTTTTCATTATTGCCTCGCTCTAACTATGCACCTGTTTAGCCAATTGCATTTACAATTACTCTCAGTCTGATAACTATGCAGTATACTGAGAGAATTAGGCTGCCCCCATTTACTGCACATATAACAGCAAGGTTTTTAACCACTTCCCATCCCAGCCATAGTCATATGATGTCCGCAGGCCGCCTAGAGGTGTGCGTGCCCGCCGCGTCACTTGGGAGCGGTGCGCGTGCCTGGCATCCGCGATGTCCTCCGGGCCCCCGCGATTGCCTGTAATAGAGCGGGGACATGGATCTCTGTGTATAAACACACAGATCCACATCCTGTAAGGTGAGAGGAGACCGATGGTGTGTTCCCAGTACAGAGGAACACCAATATGTCTCCTCCCCTTGTGAGTCCCCTCCCCCTACAGTTAGAATCACTCCCTAGGTAACACATTTAACCCCTTAATCGCCCCCTAGTGTTAACCCCTTCCCTGCCAGTGACATTTACACAGTAATCAGTGAATTTTTATAGTACTGATCGCTGTATAAATGTGAATGGTCCCAAAATAGTGTCAAAAGTGTCCGATATGTCCGCCGCAAGGTCACAGTCATGATAAAAATCGCAGGTTAACCATCATTACTAATAAAAAAATAAGCCATAAATATATCTCGTATTTTGTAGACGCTATAACTTTTGCGCAAAGCAATCAATATACACTTATTGTGATTTTTTTACCAAAAATATGTAGAAGAATATATATTGGCCTAAACTGAGGATTTTTTTTTTAATTGGGATATTTATTATAGCAAAAAGTAAAAAATATTGTGTTTTATTCAAACCTATCACTCTTCTTTTGTTTATAGCACAAAAAATAAGAACCGCAGAGGTGACATTTGGGTACAGTGTTGCAATTGTCATTCACAGTGCGACAGCGCTGAAAACTAAAAATTGGCCTGGGCAGGAAGGGGGTGAAAATGCACTGTATTGAAGTGGTTAAAACATTACCAGATAGAGATAAGAATATTTTCCAGCATGCCATTCTCTTTCACATGTACAGTAAATCTAAACAAGACCATACATTCCACACCCCCCATGTTAGATAACTCAGGCTCACATTGTGAATCAGAAAACTGGGCATTTGTGGCGATCTACAAGCAGCATTAAAAGAATCACTGGCAGTGGTGCAAATACACACATTACAACTGATAGAGCCTGCAGTGGAGGGGTGATTTTGATTTTGCAGATATACATGTACAAAAGATCAGTTTGATGTAATTAGTCTTATTGATGTAAGTTATTATAAAAAAAGAGTGCTTCTATGTATACATTTTTAATTTCATACATATGCAGACACAGCTTCTGATTTAACAGTGCTGAGAGATTGATTGTGCTTTACTGCAGTTGGCCTGCTCACTGAAAACAGTATACTACTGAGGCCATTGCTGCTAACACAATAAATGAGTTAGGTAGGGTAGCCTCAGTAGCTAACCCATATGCTTCTTGTGACTAATCTACAGATCATTGCATTTAAAGCCAGGATATGCAAATATTTTCTAAATACTTGAGGAATGTGTATTATTACTTGAATCTTGGTGTCCTTCATGTATTATTTGCAGATCTGCGCAATAATCCTAGTTTAAAATGTTACCTACGTACAGGAGCTTCCTGTAATAAAGACCAGTAGCTGCTGCTCTATCTCCTTGTACAGGTGACTGGTTTTATATACACCCTTCCTGTAGTTTCCTGCAGACAAGATGTAGTGGGTGGAGTCTGCTGGGACACTTCCATAGCTATGCTCCCTGCACATGCTCTGTAGCACAGTATTGATGTCACTGCTTACTTTACAAGGTAATAACTGGACTTTGGAAGCTTTTAGTGCACATAAAGTGGATTTATATCTTTTGTGGCTGTCAAGGAGAATATTTAGATGAAAGCTTTTGTGACAGAAGTTTGGAAATTTAAAGGTGCAGGGTAAACACATCTTAAGTAATAAGAAATCTCTCCAAAGTATGGCCTCGTACACACAACCGAGAATCTCGTCGTAAAAGAAACATTGTTTTCCTCGACGAGTTCCTTGTCAGGCTTGTCGAGAATCTTGACAAGCTTTCTTTGCGTACACACTGTCAAGACAAAATCTCGTCGTTCTCAAACGCGGTGACGTACAACAAGTACGACGGCACTATAAAGGGGAAGTTCTATTGCATTGGCGCCACCCTTGGGGCTGCTTTTGCTAATCTTGTGTTGCCGTGTGTTAGAAAAAGTTTGGTGAGAGACGATTCACGCTTTTCAGTCTGTTACAGTGTGACGAATGTGCTATCTCCATTACGAACGCTACTTTTACCGAAAATTAGGGGGTCGTCTTATACGCCCGGTCGCCTTATATACCGGGGAAATATGGTAAACTTTATTTGATTTTCAGAACATTTTTTTAAATACATGATCACATCTATCTAATATACATTCAGCCCATATCCCCTTTAACCCCCCCCTCCTACCCCCCCCCTTACATCCCTCTTCTTTCTTTATTGTGATTCCTCTTCTTCTTGACTCTCCACCCTTCTGCCTCCCCTCATTACCTACTCTGCCCATATCTCTGCATATTTCCTAGTTTCTTTAAATTCTGTCAATTTTTCCCAGATGTTTGAGAATCTCTCTGTATGCTTTTCCTCTCTACTGCTAAGATTCATTGGAATTTGGGTACATCTCCCTTATAACAACAAAAACCTGACGGGTTCTAACCCCACACTACGCAATCAAAAAATAAATAAATAAAACCCCCTGGGAATTGCTTTAAAATATTTCCACATATGTGGTTCAGCAGCTGTTCAGTATTGTTCAATGCCACTAGAAGTAACCATCTACAGAGTTACAGAGAGAGAAGTGCAATTGACATAGAGACCATCAGTTTCTTTGACAAATGTTGCTGACTGTTCACTTACCACCATAATACATAACCAACGTCAGTCAGTTATTACATGAATAAGTATTGTCTCTGAAAGACACATTTTGAGGCTGTCAGCAATTATCCAGTTTTACATTTTTGCTTAACTATCCATATTATATTTTTAATGATTATATTATAAGCTACATTTTCTCAATTTTATAGTCAAGCAGCATTTTAATGACTTTCGCTTTCCAGGTTTACTGTAGCTTTACTGTAGCTTCCAGGAATATATTGAGTAGATTTTTACTGTACCTCTAACTCTGCCGGTATCCAGATTCAATTTAAAATGTTATCCCAAAGTCAATGTCAACATAGCCATTTTTGTATTTGTTTTTCTTTGGTCCAGGTACAACGCAATGTGAAAAGCAAGACTCCAGGCAGATTTCTAGAATGGAGTTTGAAATGTAAGGAGAACAGGGACAAAATATGTATGTAGTCTAAGTGCTCTGCACCTGAAGAGGGTGTTTCTTTCCCCTCAGACCTACTTTCTGACTGTCTACTAAGCTGATGCATATGGTCAGTGTACAGATATAGAGACTAATGGCTGTTCTGAGCATAATAAAGTATGACCATTAATCTCTACACCTGTGCAATACTTCCCTGCCTCCTCATCAGATCACTGTCTGTATTAGAGGTCTATATAATATTTACCAAGTTTGATTAGGAGGGTAGGCAAGATAGAACATTTGTTTTAAAGTTACAATCATTCTTTCAATTGCTGTTGAAATTCAGTAATATATACTATACATTGGAGGTTGTTGTTCATTAATATAGAGACAATTAGTTTAGTAAAACTGTATTTACTTCATTCATACAATCAGTTAGTGTTTTTAATAAATACCCCTGCAAATTACTTGAGTATTCAAATTGAACACAGCTTTCCTTTTGCTAGCTTAAAAGCACTAACATCCATAGCCTGCGCAATAATTGCAATGCATAAATAGGTGATTATACCAGGATCATGGCTGCAGCTGCATGGCCTTTGGTGCCAGTGTTGAGCTTTACTTGTGATCATTTTTACAGTGCTACAAGACCCTCCCAAATCCCCATTGGCACCTGCCATCATTTTCAGGCTCACCCATTCTGGGTACCATCCTGGTACTGTTTACGGGTACCAGTGTTCAGATTTACTTGTAACAGTGATAATTTTTATAGTGCCCACCTTCCCAGGACCGCAGGTTTCGTTGGCTGCCCACAGACCAAATGGAGAGACATTCATTCCAGATCTATTCTGCGATGAATGAAGCCAGAAACAACAAGGATTTCATCACTTTCGATTTCAGAGCTGTCTTTCCCAGGCCATTACTGCCAGGGAAGCAGCTGATGAAACAAATCTGTGTTTGATCAGATACCTTGGAAGGCAGGGGAGGCATCAGGGGTCTAAAAGACCCCTGATGTCTCCCTACAAACTCCCTACAAACTACCAGTCACTGCCCAAAGCTATCACAAAGGGTCTTGTTCACCCCTTGTGATAGCAATAAAGTTAAATGAAAAATATATAAAAATGTGTAAAAAATAATAACAAAGCAAACATACATATCCAAACAGTGATTTCACCACACGTGTGAAGTATCGCTTGGAAACAACAGTATGAGAGCATTAATTCTAGTGCCATAGCTCTAAAGGCTTTTAAAGTGTAGTTTGTAGCACAGGTGTGCACAATTTAAAATCGTGACACGTGTGGTATCTATTTACTTGAAGCACCATCATATTTTATATATATATATATATATATATATATATATATATATATATATATTTTAATGGGTATTATGTTGTGTTTGTGTGCACTAAAATTCATCAACAGTCACAATTTTATTTCCCAAGGCGTTTGCTTTGTTTTTTGTTTTTTTTTTGTTTAGGGGTATTATGTAATTTTTGTAACAAACAATGCTGATTTTATTTTAATTTTTTTTCACAAGATTTTAAACATGTATGGAAAAAATATAAAAATTTCCCTAGTATGCAAGCAGTAAAACAAATCTGAAATCTGACATGGTAGTTAAATCATACAAGCTGCACAGTTTAGTCTAGTAGAATTCTGAGGTCTTCCATACCCGTGCATGTTCCATACT
Source organism: Rana temporaria (assembly GCF_905171775.1). Taxonomy (NCBI): domain Eukaryota; kingdom Metazoa; phylum Chordata; class Amphibia; order Anura; family Ranidae; genus Rana; species Rana temporaria. Next base: position 203,642,350 of record NC_053490.1, on the reverse strand, counting down.
ATAGAAAACATGCCATATCCGCATGCTCATTCCAGGACTCAACCCTGATGCTTTCAGCTTTACCTCTCACACTTGTGTTTTCACTATTTACATAAAGCATACAAGGCTTTTTTATTCTACATTAGAGTACTGTTGGTGATAAAAGTTTTCACTTACATATCACAGCTGCCTATATTTAAAACAAAAGGGACTCATTGAAGGAGTAGAGAAGAAAAATGGCACATGTGGAGCTACCCAGGCTCATGTGGGTATAGCAAACATGTGGGCATGGCCAATAACGTAGGTGTTGCTTCATGAAATATGACTTAACGTTCTGCACCTTTACCCCTAGGGTTTGCGAGGCACAATAAGCAATGCTACTTTAGAAGATTTTGTTATAATTTACAATTGTTTCTTGTACTCTGTACCTAGGGCTTCACATATACTTTTCTGCATAACAGATATGACATGCATCCCCGCATATGCATGCCCATGCCTATCAGAATATTATCATTTATTGTTTCCTATGTTGAGATGTAGCTGTGCAGTATTTTTTACTTTACATGATATTCCTATTTTTGGATTAAAAAATACCCATGAATTTCATGCTCATGTTCATGTTATATCTAACCAGAGGGCAAAATCAAAGAGATTCCCCCTATATTATTGATAAAGAGCCACTTATTATGCACTGTCTGCATAATATGTCTCCTAGATCATATATGCCATAGATCATATATCAGATAATACTTTGATAGGACATGCTTATAGGGATGTGTGTCATACCTGTTATGCAGAAAAGTACTATATTACATTGTATTGTAAGTTTACTGTCTACCCTCAAGTTGTAAAGTGCTGTGCAAACTGTTGGCACTATATAAATCCTGTATAATATTATATATATATATATATATATATATATATATATATATATATATATATATATATATATATATATACATATATATACAGTATCTATCTATCTATCTATCTATCTATCTATCTATCTATCTATCTATCTATCTATCTATCTATCTATCTAGCTATCTTTATATGCATACATACACACATTAGCGCCTAGGGTACATTGGGGAGAGAAGGTGGTGGCAAAAAAGTCCCATATAATTGGTGTCACTAAAATTAAAAATTGTCATCATTAGTGTCAGTGGAATGAAATAGGCCCCATTGCTGGTGTCTGTGGGCTACAATTAGCTCAGTTGTTGTGCAACTGGGATAAAAGTCCAATATCATTGGTACTACTGGGATATTATAAGCCCCATATTGCTAGAGTCACTGGGATAAAGTGTCTCATATTGTTGATGTCAATGAAATAAAATAAGCCCCATATCATTGGTGCAACTGGGATAAAATATGCCCCATTTTGTTGGTGTCAGTCTAAGCAGAGACTTTCTATGTTTGCATTGAAGTTCCTTGGTTACTAACCTCATCACACACTCCCTTGCTAGTGCTCTACCTTTCTCCTTCCGTCATACCAGCACTATGCTGTCACTGTTGGGCATTCTGCCTGAAAGTGCCAGCATAACCATAGTGTTAAAACACAGAAAACAGTCAGTAGGTATTCTTAACATCAATTATCAAATTAAATTATCTAATTTGACTCTTATAATAGATGGAAAATATTACATTATTTGTCAAAATACCTCAGCCGATGCATACGTAGAATGCTAATTATGTTAACCTCCTTGGCACAATCCTCCTTCGTAGGCTACTAATAAAGTGGTTGGTTGACAGTATGGGTCATGGCATTCAATACACTATATTTTGCCAGGGTTCGCCTACGTGCAAGTCTACAATTGTATGGCATCCTGGAACTGTTTTCATCCTTTCTCCTTCAAACACACAAACCAGTTTCTCCCTTGCCTTTTGCCTGACTCTTTATGTGCTTAAATTTACAGCTTCCATAGATGCATTGTTTATCCCTCTCAATACATCATGCTTTCTCGATATTCACCCTACTAACCCATCATTGTCTATGTCTCATTTATGCTGCTTGTATTTACTGAAAACCCACCTTTCAACTTGATTCAGGCTTTACAGTTCAGAGCAACATGACAATGCAAAGGGTAGGAAGCATGGTGGAGGTGGGGGGAGGGGGTCGGCACAAGGGACATAACTTCATAACTTTATCCCCTGTTGTCTTGTGAATTCAAGCTGTTGGTAGCAGGAAAAATTTATAATAGGCAGGGAGCATCACATTGTGATCCCAGGACACAGTCTTGGACATAGATATCATGGGACAATTCACTAAAATGCAGGATTATCTTGGCAAATCTAGGCCAGTTGGCATATATGAAATGGCAAACTGAGTTTATGATATTTAAATGAAAACTGTTAGTTGTGAAATGTCACATAATACAGGCTTTATTCAAAATATATTTTCTTTTTGACAATATTCCTGTTTTCACCATGAAAGGCATAATCACCCTGTTCTGCAAGTACGTTGTTTACTAGATCCTACATTTTCCACCTTTCACTACCAAGTCTCGCACTCCACATTTAACCTCAGGTTAAAAGTGGAGTACAGGACTGCATTGGTGGGTATTGTGCTAAACTGATGTAGGCATACATTTGCACACCAACGACACAACCCTGTTCCGCAAATAGAGTTGAACTAATGTAATTAAAAAAAGAAAAGAAAACAAAAACAAGCACTGTGATGTGCACAATACACACCACAATGCACATGATATATGCACCATAATGTGTGCCTGCTGGTATGAATGGGCTCACAGTGCACCAGCACCTGTAACATGCATTTTGACAATGTGTATAGTACTCATGTACTTTATGTGTGTGTGTGGGAGGGTGGGATGTAACAGAAACATCTAAAGGGCTGTTAAAGTAAATCCATATAGAGTAAAATACAGAGGTTGCCATTGCTATGCTCCTTTTGAAAATTCTAGTTGCCAGGTCCCAGGAATCATTTGGATGATTTACTAATGGAATAAAGACTGTTCATTTTGAAAAGTGAATTTGCACATTATATTCCCTTTGCTTTCTGAATAAGATAAAGATGCGTTCAATTCAGTCATCCAATCATGTACAAAAAAAAAAATCCTGTTTTTTCCCCTGCATATGTTTTGAGCATTTAAAGTGAATGCAGCTTCCCCTTTTTTACTAAACTATATGAAAATACACTTTTCAAAGTTAACTACCTCCAATCTTTTTGTAAATGATCTCCATTGACCCAGAAACAACAAGTAGTATCAGTATCTGTATACTCATTCTAGGTCATTGACTTATGAAGTACTAAAACACTTGGAAGCCCCTGATGATGTAACTGGTGATGAAATGCATAGGGTGGACCCAGTCGTTTTGATGTCATCACACACACAGAAGTGTACCGATCAGGTCCTCATTCATTGCGGATACATAGCATTATTACCTTTAAACTATGTGAGTGTTTTTAAAGTTTTTTTTTTAATATATAAAAACTTATTTTGAATTTACACTATTGGAAGCACTTGGTTCTTCCTTTTCTTTTTCCTATATATATGAGTTTTTGTGGAGATCCAAAAGGTGGTAGAAGCCACTTTCCAAATAGATCCCAAGATGGTTATAATGTGCTATTTGACCACTCATTAAATGGTGGTCATGGCTCTCTGATAAGCCTTTAGGTATTGTACAGTGGTGGAATGCAGCTTGTATTGTTGGGCCCATTTGAAGATCACTGCTTTTCACATTGTGACACAGGAAGATTTTGTGATTATTCCACAGGCAGTTCTTTTTATTGGCACAGATATTCACTAATTATTCATGTACTTGACTATTTACAGTATGTGCTTAGATTAATGTTGTACTTGTCTGTTGATTTAATGTTTATTGCTATGTTATATCACATATTGTGTAAGCAGCTCTTCTTATATTAGTATTGTTTCATTTTTGTTTTCCAAGCGTTTGGATTAAGGGCCCTTTCACATGTACGGATCCCGTGAGGATCCATACCTTTATCATCTGCTTGCTCAGCGGGGATCGCTTTGTTGATCCCCACTGAGCTGGCAGATGACAGGGCGGTCCCTGCACACGGTGCAGGGACCGCCCTGTCAGATCTTTGCTCTCCTCTATGGGGGATCGGATAAACATGCATCAGACAGTCAACCAGCATATTCAAAAGCAGAATTCAACAATGGCATCTTGCATATTTTCCCTTTTAACAAATGTCCAACATTTTTGGCCAAAAAAAAAAATGATATAATGTTGAGATGCCATCAGGCACTACTTTCCAAGTATAAATTGTTTGTAGGATAAATGATTGGCCATTTTAGGAAAACCTTGATCACTTATAATCTTGCTAGTCTAAACATGAATGGATAAAATATCATACCTTTTTAATGCTTTACATTTCTCCACCCTTTTACTGTGATGATTTGTGACTGCTTCCTGCTTGGCAATGTTACACAATGCAATATTCTCTTAGTATAAATACAGCATCTGGCTCTCCAATATTCTGTGCCTATCTAGATGAGTAACAGCTACACAACTTATTATAAATGTCTTCTTGCAGACTTGTATTACAGAAGAATGGAAGGGCATGTATGACCAGATATGGTACTAGTGCTGATTACTGAGTGTACTGGGTCTAGCTCTGGTGGCTATTATAATGCACAGTTGTGTTTAAACACTCTAAATAACAGGTGTAACAGGAAAGTCGAGTTACAATTATAAAAATGAAGGTTGTTACTAAAATGTTTTTATGTTCGATATTTTCAATGAATTCAACTTCATGAATTGTATCTATTAAAGCCCATGCAAATGACATAAGCCTGAGGATGGCAGATTGTGTCTGTATGTATTACTACTCCATGCTGCAGAGGCTGAAGATCTACTTTAAACACAATTTTTGGACTTGTGTCCTGTAGAACAGAACATCTTTCACTGTTGGTTAAGGATTGCTCGATCAGTTTCAATAACATCATTTCCCCTCTAATTCACATAGCTATAGTATGTTGGGAGGAGGTTTGGTGTAATCGATTGCAACAGTCCCCAACCCAGTGTATTTTTGTGGTCTTAAAAACATACCCAAAAATAAAAATCTTTACAAACTTTGGAATACCAGTATCAGGCCCCGTACACACGACCAGTTTCCTCGGCAGAATTCAGCTTCCGACCGAGTTTCTGGCTGAATTCTGCCGAGAAACCCGGCCGTGTGTACACTTTCGGCCGAGGAAGCCGACGAGGAGCTCGGCGAGGAAATAGAGAACATGTTCTCTATTTCCTCGTTGTTCTATGGGAGCTCTCGCCCCGCCGAGCTCCTCGGCGGCTTCAGTGCTGAACTGGCCGAGGAACTCGATGTGTTTGGGACGTCGAGTTCCTCGGCCGTGTGTACGAGGCCTTAGGCCTTTTTTTTTAATATATAAAAACTTATTTTGAATTTACACTATTGGAAGCACTTGGTTCTTCCTTTTCTTTTTCCTATATATATGAGTTTTTGTGGAGATCCAAAAGGTGGTAGAAGCCACGTCGAGTTTGGGACGTCGAGTTCCTCGGCCGTGTGTACGAGGCCTTAGGCCTCGTACACACGGCCGAGGAACTCGACGTGCCAAACACATCGAGTTCCTCGGCCAGTTCAGCACTGAAGCCGCCGAGGAGCTCGGCGGGGCGAGAGCTCCCATAGAACAACGAGGAAATAGAGAAACATGTTCTCTATTTCCTCGCCGAGCTCCTCGTCGGCTTCCTCGGCCGAAAGTGTACACACGGCCGGGTTTCTCGGCAGAATTCAGCCAGAAACTCGGTCGGAAGCTGAATTCTGCCGAGGAAACTGGTCGTGTGTACGGGGCCTCAGACTTACACTTTGAGCATTCTTGGTTTGCTGTGTTGACAGATAAACTCTTTATTGTAACTGAATATACATTTTTTGTTCCCCATAGTAATACACTGAATGGATGTGTTCTCTATTATTGCCATATCTGGTAGTTTGTCTAGCAGTGACAATATTACTTTAAAATTCTGATTCTTTGTTAAGTATACCTTATTGAAACTTGAAAATCACAGCCTCTTAAGTTTGTAGCAGTGTTTCTCAGTTCTGATCATCAGTGAACATCAACAAGTAATTTTTCCCAGATCTGTATTCAGAATTAACTGTGAAATCATCTGTGTGTTCCCTATAAGCTGCTACTTATTTTCATAGCTGAGGTTCTGCCAGAAAGCAAGGTGACATGATTTGTTAGCAATTGTTGAGGCCCTGTGCTTAGAACACTAGTCTGTTGCAATATATATATATAAAAAAACCAATAATCAGTATAGAAATAAAGCAATAGTTAACAAGCAAAACCAGGACAATGATACACATTTACATTTGCCACTAAATGGTCTGTAATATTTTACTGATAATAACAGGACTATTCATATCTTGACAAATACTGTACTGATATTATTATAAAAGACAGAAATGTTATTTTTTTTTACAATAATTGTTTCTTAATATATACATTCCTACTGATGGTTGAAAATCTGTAACCTATTTTTGTTTACATGAAACCTGGATATAATTATGATGGATGCAGAACACTAATCATCTGTGTGTTTTATAGGTATGGTTTCAGAACCGAAGAGCAAAATGCAGAAAACAAGAAAACCAAATGCATAAAGGTGGGTATGGTGAGTAACATGATCAAATTTTACTTTTTTTCAAGATGCACACACACAATTAGCCATCTCTTTTTAGACATTACCTCAAAAGCAGCCTTCTGCCATTTTCTGCAAGTGGTAGCAATTACCATTCCTGCACAACTGATACTTAACCAACTCTTGTTGGTTAGCTTAGAGAAGGCGGAAATCTTTGGCTTCACTATGCACAAGGGCAAGAGTCTCCTCAGTTGGTTTTGGGGCATAGACAAGCCCCACTAATTTTCCCACAGTGCAATGAGCTTGAGCAGCCTATCACTGGGCCCAAGTATTGTCTTGCAAGGCAACTGTAACTGAAAATGCTCAGAACTGTAAATAAACTTACACTAAAAACCTTAATTACTTTAGCATAGTATTAAACTAAGATTATGCCCATATATTCTAACATCCGTATCATGTGCAATAATACTTAAAAATCCTAACTAGCAAAGCACCACCAATACATGCACTTTCCCCATAAAGTTATGAAATATATATATATATGCCAGAAATGCAGTAATTTCCTAACTTCTTGTATAGGACTGTCAACATCGCCCTGCTATACTATCCTACACTGATATACAATAGTTCAGCAGAGAAGAACTTTGGCAGGGCTGACAGTGCTGCTGGGAATTTTAGTGCAGCCGTGCCAGTGCTGGC